>NC_065580.1:170764580-171083122 GCF_024542745.1 Macaca thibetana thibetana
GGTGACAGAGCAAGACTCTGTCAAACAAAAAAAAATTGTTAGCTACCAAGTTTTGGTAATTATGAAGAAACTTGCTAAATACATCTGTGTACATGATTTTGCATGGATATACGTTTTCAATTCATTTGTATAACTACCAAGAGCACAACTGCTAAACTGTATGATAAAAGTACATTTAGGTTTTTGAGAAACTACTAAACTGTCTTCAAAAGTGACTGTACCACTTTGCATTCTGACCAGAAATGAATGAATGAGCATCCCTGTTGCACCACATCCTCACCAGCATTTGTGTTTAGTGTTTTGAATCTCAACTGTTCTAATAGGTGTCTATAGTGACAGGAAACAGGTGTAGAGCCATATCTCATGGTTTTAATTTGCAATTCCTAAACAATATGTGACTCGAAACATCTTTTCCTATGTTAATTTTCCATCAATATATATTCTTTGTTGACTGTTCAGGCCTTTTGCTCATTTTTAAATTGGATTGTTTGTTTTCTTATTATTGAATTTTAAGAGTTATTTGTATACTACAGTTAACAGTCCTTTATCAGGTACATTTTTGCAAATATTTTCTCCTAGTCTGTGGTTTGTCTTTTCATTCCCTTGAGCCAACTGATTTCTTTTACAAAAGTGCAAAGGCAATCAGATTGTGAAAAGATCAACATTTCCACAAATGATTGGACAAATTGTACATACATATATAAAAAATGAACCTCAAACCTTATACCTCACAGAAAATTTATCTTAAAAAAATCACTGACCTAAATCAAAATGTAAAACTATAGAACATTTCAAAAAATAGGAGAAAATCTTTATCACCTCAATTAGACAAAGTGTTCTTTGGCATTATATCAAAAGCATTAGTCCTACAAGAAACAAATTCATAGGTCATATTTCATCAAAATTAAACACTTTTACTCTGTGAAAAACACCACTAAGAGACTAAAAAGATAAGCTACAGACTAAGGGAAAATATTGAAAATCATATCCAACAAGTACTTGTATCCAGAACATATAAAGAACCTTCTAAACTCACCAGTATGAAAATAATCCAATTTTAAAAGTCAAAGACTTGAACAGAAACTTCACCAAAGAAGGTATACAGATGATTCAAAAGAACACGAAAAGATATTTAACATTGATCATTATTTGTTAGGGATATGCAAATTAAAATCATGAGCAGATATCACCACACATCTATTAGAATGGTTAAAAATAAACAATTTTTTTTACAAGGAGACAGACCATCTGTAACTCTTGTATATTGCTGGCAGGAATGCAAAATGGTAAAGTCACTCTTGAAAACAACTTAACTTTTTTGATAAAATTACATATACTTACCATATGATTAAGCAATTCCATTCCTTGGAATTTAAACCAGAGAAATCAAAACTTGTGTTCACAGTAAAATCTGTACATGAATTTTATAGCAGTTCTAGTGCTAATCACCAAAAACTGGAAAAAAAACCCAAATGCCCTTCAACAAATCAATGAATAAACAAACTGTGATACATCCATAGAATGGAATACTACTCAGCAATAAAAAAGAATGAGGTCAGGAGATTGAGACCATCCTGGCTAACACGGTGAAACCCCGACTCTACTAAAATAATACAAAAAAATTAGCCGGGCATGGTGGTGGGTGCCTGTAGTCCCAGCTACTTGGGAGGCTGAGGCAGGAGAATGGCGTGAACCTGGGAGGCGGAGCCTGCAGTGAGCCAAGATCACGCCACTGCACTCCAGCTTGAGTGACAGAGTGAGACTCCGTCTCAAAAAAAAAAAAAAAAAAAAATGAACTACTTTTATATGCAACAACTTGAATGAATGTCAAAAACATGCCTGCTGAAAAAAGTCGGTCTCAAAAGTGTATACCCTTTATAATTCTGTTTATATGACATTCTTTAAAACACAAAACTAGAGTGACAGAAAATAGGTCAGTATTTGCCAAGGGTTGAGAGGATGGAGGAGAGATAAAGGGGTGACTACAAAGGAAGAGCAAAAGGGAAATTTCTAGGGCAGCAGAACGTCTCATCTGGTTTATAATATGGTAATTCAAATCTATTTATGTGTTAAAATTGTTTGAACTGTACACCAAAAATAGTTAATTTCACTGTTAGTTTAAAAATTAAATTTTTAAAAAATCAAATTATTTTAAAATAGCAATATATCTAGGTGAACTCATTCTTTTTAAAATAATTTCAACTTTTAGATTCATGGAGTACATGTGCATTTTTTTACATGGGTATATTGTGTGATGCTGAGGTTTGGGGTACAAATGCTCCCATCACCCAGGTAGTGACCATAGTACACAATACGTAATTTTTCATCCCTTGCTCCACTCCTCTCTTCCTCCTTTAGTAGTCTCCAGTGTCTATTATTCCCACCTTTATGTCCATGTGTACTCAATGCTTAGCTCCCACTTGTAAGTGAGAACACATGGTATTTAGTTTTCTATTCTTGCATTAATTTGCTTAGGAGAATGGACTCCAAGTGCATCCATGTTGCTGCAAAGGACATGATTTTGTTTTTGTGTATGTGTGATTGCTTAGTATTCCACAGTGTGTATGTACCATATTTTCTTTATCCAGTCCACCACTGATGGGTATCTAGGTTGATTGTATGCCTTTGTTATTGTGAATAGTGCTGCAATGAGTATACAAATACATGTGTCATTTTGATAGAATGGTTTCTAAGTCTCCAAAAGCAATATCAAGAAAAAAAAATAGAACCTAATTAAAGAGCTCTGCACAGCAAAAGAAACTATCAACAGAGTAAACAGGCAAATTACAGAATGAGAGAAAATATTTGCAAACTATACATTAACAGAGGGCTAATATCAAGGATCTATAAGGAATGTAAGCCAATTAACAAGCAAAGAACAAACAACCCCATTTAAAAATGGGAAACAGACATGAACAGACACTTCCCAAAAATGGATGTATACACGGTGAATAAGTATACAAAAAAAAAATTCAACATTACTAATCATTAGAGAAATGCAAGTGAAAACCATGAGATACTCTCTCACACCAGTCAGAACGACTATTATAGAAATTCAAAAAATAAGATGTTAACAAGGTTACCGAGAAAGTATAATGCTTATACACATCTGGTGTGAATGTAAATTAGTTCAGCCACTGTGAAAAGCAGTTTGGAGATTTCTCAAAGAACCTAAAACAACTAACATTTGACCCAGCAATCCCATTGGTGGGTATGTATACCAAAAGGAATATAAATACAATGATATTTTTAAAACTCAGTGAGATAGGCTGGGTGTGGTAGCTCAGGCCTGTAATTCCAGCACTTTGGGAGGCCAAGGTGGGCAGATCACTTGAGGTCAGGAGTTCAAGAACAGCCTGGTCAACATGGTGAAACCCCATCTCTACTAAAAATACACAAATTAGCTGGGTGTGGTGGCAGACACCTGTAGTCCCAGCTACTCAGGAGGCTGAGGCAGGAGAATCACTTGAACCCGGGAGGCATAGGTTGCAGTGAACCAAGATCATGCCACTACACTCCAGCTTGGGCAACAGAATGAGACTCTGTCTGGAAAAAAATAATATAAAAAAAAAAACTTACTGAGATAGAAGAGAACACAGATAAACAATACAAAGAAATTAGAAAAACAAATCAGCACATAAATTTAAAATTTGCCAAATGATAGATATCATTAAAACAAACAAACAAAAAAAACCCAGAAATCCTGGAATTGAAGAATTCACTAAGTAAAATAAAAAATACACTTGAACACGTCAACAATAGATGAGATCAGGCAGAAGAAAAAAAATCTCAGAACTTGAAGACAGGCTTTTTGAAATAACTCAGTTAGATAAAAATAAAGAAAAAAGAATTAAAAAGAATGAGTGAACCCTACTTGATATTAGGGAACCATAAAGAGACGCACTATTCAGTTTTGGTGTCCTAGAAGGCAAAGAGAAAACCACATGTACCCTGAAAATATATCCAATTATTATGTATCAAAAACATTAAAAAATAAAAATAAAATAAATTACAGATGTGCTTAGTAATAAGTCCAAAAAAAGCTACAACTATTTACAATGTATTAATCTAAATATTTGAATAATACCCTGATCCTCTAAATAGATATATGCATCTTTGCATGAAGACATGTGTGTACTAACATATATACATATGTATGGCATATATATACACACATATATAGCATATATATGCTAACCTACTAAAATGGATGTGCCAGCTATAAGAAGAATGAATGAATTATTAGTGTTTATTTCAAAACTTCTCTCAAAACAAAAATCATTCTACTAAAAGATAAACACTGGGCTGGGCGCAGTGGCTCATACCTGTAATCCCAGCATTATGGGAGGTCGAGATGGGCAAATTACCTGAGGTCAGGAGTTCACAACCAGCCTGGCCAACATGGTGAAACCCCGTATCTATTAAAAATACAAAAATTAGCCCAATGTGGTGACACATTCCTGTCATCCCAGCTACTTAGGAGGCTGAGGCAGGAGAATTGCTTCAGCCCAGGAGGTGAAGGTTGCAGTGAGACGAGATTGTGCCACTGCACTCCAGCCTGGCCGACAGAGGAGAGCCTCTGTCTCAAAAATAAAATAAAATAAAATAAAATAAAATAAAATAAAATAAAATAAAATAAAACAAAACAAAACATTGCTCAGTAGTACACCAATGTCAGTTTTCTTGTTTTGATATTGAACTGTGATTATATATTGTTTACCATTGGGGGGAATGAAGGGAAGGATTCAAGGCACTCTAGGTGCTATTTTTGCAGTTTCTTATAAATCTATAATTATTTCAAAATAAATAGTTAAATAAATTGCACTACATCCAAATATTTGAAGATTTTTTTCAAAGCTAAGGTATGGAGAGCTTTCTTTATCTTCACACCTCTCTGTATCTCAAACTCAATTTAGAAGCAGCTAGAAGAGAAAATAATCTCATATTAGTGTTTTTGTGTAGGGAAGTGAAGATGAAGGACCAATAACAGGTCCTGGCCATGGTGCTGTTGAGTCATTGAAACTCTTAGGATGATTTCATTTGTACATACTAGAGGGCCCAACACAAACTGACTAATAAATATAATAAATATTTATAACATAATGTAGTAAGTTATATAAATATAATAAACATTTATAACATAACATAATAAACTGACTAATAATAAATGGAATGCATCGGCTCATGAAGTTCGAAAGACATTTAGGCTTCTGGCATAGTTTGATCAGATCTCCAGTCTATTTCTCTATAATTCACAGATCTCTGCACACCCTGATGTGTCAGCTTTATCCTGAGACTAGACAGCAAAGTATCTATAGCAATTCCAGGCCTCACATCAACACACCACACCACACAAAAGGAAAGACAGCTTTGAATAAACATCATGGTCTTCACTCTGATGAGAACAGTTCATTCATGTCATGCAACACTCCTGAAACAATTACTGGGACCAGGGAGACAGGATTGCATTTTGGGCTGAGCCAATTAGAGTCCAATTCTGAAGCTGGAGATCATGTCAATTATCCAGGTCAGCAGCTGCTCTATCACAGGGGAGTGATGGAATTAATGCTGGAGAAGCAACAATGATGTCTACAGTTGACAAAATTACATTTAAGTAACAAAAATTGTGCCTGCATGATAATGATTTGGATAGTATGACCAGAAAGGTCTGTTCCTTCATTCAAATAACAGACCCATTTAATCACATATGCAGGATAAAAGGCATTTTTACATAATTAGTTCATCACTCATTTTTTTCAGTGGTTGGAGAATTCAGTCATTATTTCAATACCTTAGCAAGATGCCTTGATAGTGTGTCCAAATATTAGTTAAATGTTATGTGAGTATGTACTCGGGCTCTATTTACGTAGGTCTAGTGTTTCTCAAGGATTTCACTGCCAATTTTTTAAAAATCAACTAATTAAAGCAATCAAATAATTTAACCTTTATAAGATGATTAATCAATAACTAATCACTAATGCAATCACATTTTGTCTATACAATATGAATTCAACCAATTTAAAGGAGTTGGGGGAATAGAGAAGTAAGTAAGGATTTTCTTTGTTCTGCAAGTTGACAGATAACGGATTTATTACTCCCTTCTCTTCAACTCCAAAATGTACTTGTAGCTTTATCAAATCAACTGGGTATTTTGGCATTGTAAACCCACAATATATATTCGAGCCGTTTGCCAGTAAATTAACTACAACATTATGGAAGCATTTTTCATATGCAAATGTGCACTATGAAGCTCACTGAACCGCACTAAAAACCAACAGCAGTTTCCTTTAAAATTTGAAAAATCAACTCTTAAAATTTATCTTCTTTAACCATCTGGTCATAATTCTAAGTGACTTAGTTTAAAAAAAAGTGTCACTTTTCACTAGCTCAAAAGAGGATACATTTTAAAAAAATATTTTGCATTAATCTTGTATTCAACGGAACCAGGAGAAGGGCATTGATATTAGTATATTTACTATATAAAAATGTATCGACTGTGTAAACATACTATTTTTTATATTTTAGAAATTTTTCTACATATCTTTTTCACTGTTACTCTATTCTAGCCACATAATTCTTTTTGAAAAATGGTTTCATATATACAAAAAAGCCTTTTCATGTCTTTATTCTTTTGATTTACCCTGACTGATTCATGGTCATTTCCCTCTTTTATTTTAATTATACTGTATCATCCTCCATCTGAACCTCTTTAGCTTATTAAATGCAGAGGACCATGCATATCCACTGAGTCTTTTTTGTTTTTAAAACACAGCATAAACATCATTTCCTCCATGATTTCCAGATCAGTTTATTTTTAAATAATTTAATACTCTTTTTCACAATTTTCCCCAAAAAAGTTTGCTTTTCTTTTTCTGTCAAGATTTACTCCTTGGGAATAGCTTTGAGACTTCCTAGAATAGAGAGAAGATCGCAAGTCATTTTATTTATAGAAAAAGAAAATATGTTAACTGAGCAACTGCAGAGGAACTGTCCAAATGTAAAATTTTAGAAATTTCAAAATCACATATGTATCTTTTTCTCTCTGATTTAAATGTAGTTCTATTCCATATTATAGTTTTTAAAAATGCAAGCCGATACACTAAATCAACATGAAGTTCTGAAGCAGAAAAGATAGAGACAAGTCTTCAGTGGAGTAATTTTCACCACAAAAGTTCTGTCCTCTAGCCTTTCCTCTTTCTCCAAACATCCAGAGAGAACTACAATACAAGGTGACTTGAAACAAAAATATATTGATTCCCAGGGGTCTCTGGCAAAAATGTTAACACCTTCTCTTGCTTAGACAACTTAATCTTTAACAGTGCATGGGGTGGGAGCACCAAAAACACTGCTTCACAAGAATGGCTTTGCGTTACATTTTTAAAGAGACATACGCCCAATAACTTAGTAATTATATAGCCAGATGAGTTTTCATTCTTTTTATTCTATCGAAATAACTAGCTAACCCGACCCCCCAAAAAAGATGATCTCAGAGAAAGTAAAGCTAATGGTTCTGCTGTCACCCCAAGAGAAACACCTTTGCAGTTGGTCATCACGTGGAAAGTCCTCTGGCTCATCTGTACTCTGTACACATCGTGTCAGACTGTGATTACATGCAGGGGTCTATCTGTGCAGCATCGCAATTAACATCACACTGACTGACTTTCTTCACATCCCAAACTCTGCTTTGGTTTCTACTCATAACCTCTTGTTGTCTTTTTTTTTTTTTTTTTTTTCCGTCTGTAGAAAGGAGAAAATTACAGTACCAACCTCATAGGACAGTTCTGATGCTTAACTGAGATAATATATCAAAGATGTGAGACACATAGGTTTTTCACAAAAGTAAATTCCCAATCTCGCCCTCTTTCAGCAAAGATCTAAACTAAGGGTTTTTTTTTCTTTTATGTCTTTTCCTGATCCATACGGACAGGGCTAAGGAAAATCTTCAAATGTCAACTCCAAGATTATTCAAAACTACTTTCTTTTGTTGCAATCAACATTATTCTTTTTATTTTTTTCTTTATAGCAAAAGATGCACCTCCAGCATTGGCAAATGGAACAGTAGTTTAACACAGAAAAAGCTGGCTCCTTCTTATTAAAAAAACAAAACAAAACAAAACAAAACACTGAGCAGTATAATAGCAAACACCTGCAAATCACGTCCTCTGTCATGCACATATGTTTATCATTTAATCTTTAAAATGCAATGAGGGAGGTACTATAATTGTAATAATATTATTATACCCATTTTTAGAGATGAGAAAACTGAGAAACACAGAGTTTGACTTTCCCAAAGGCACTAAGGAAAAAAATATGACAGAACTGTGCCCTGAATTGAGCAGTCTATGCTTTTAACCACTATATACTGTCTCCTTATGGATGAGAATCTATAATCAGATCGTTCTGATGGTGTTAAAGCCAAAATGTGAACCAGTTCTTTCTTAGGAGACATCTGTGATGGCTCTCTTGAGATGGCAAGTTGAAATTTTTCCATACAGAGGTAGAACAGTACATTTACAACACAGCCTTTTAGCTTTAACCCCAGGCTAACCAATTTGACCTTCAGCAGCAGGACAAAGGACCTTAAAAACAAACATATTTGATGTTTTAAACTGTCTTTATGATTCTTAACAAATTCATCCCGAATGCATACATCTCTATCTTGGAGATGCATTCATCTCACACTATGTATGAGAACTATTGTCAATCTGCAGAAGTTGAAGCATCTTACACAAGAACTTCTAGAAATGGCACAAATCTAACATTTCATTGCCATGGAATTAATCAGTATCACCTGATGATATTAATGGGTATGAGAGATCTTGGGCTTGATGCTGATGGGTTTTGAATGAAAATGTATTCCTTCAAAATAAGGCTTTTATCATAATCTACATTTGAGAACCTGGGTTTATATTAATTGTGCTGTATTCCTCGGTAGTTCAAATAAGCCTTTGCAGTAGATGCTAAGGAGTGCCCTCTTCAGAACTGAGACAATTATTCCCCTAGCTGCTGCAAACATTGATTGCCGAGAATTCTCAGCTGAGCCTCATTCCAAGAACTGCCAGTGTCAAAAAAGAGTCATTTTACCCAAAGTTCCGACCCTTCCTCTGCGTCAGCCCACGTCCAATGATGGTCAACATCAATGTATAAGGTACTGACCCCTTAACCTCTATTTGGTTCATTCTAGGGCTAGCCCAACTGTGCCTGTGGGATAAGCTGAGGCCTTTGTTGCAACTATATCAAAGTTCAACTTCTCCCTCTGCCCAATTCTACTTTCTTTATTCTTCCAGAGTATTGATCCCAAGAGCACTCCTCCAATAAACCTGCACACAAACTCTGTTTCAGAGTCTGTTTCCTGGGGAACCTAATCTGCAACAGTTTCTAACAAAAAGAGTCTGTAGATCTTCCCACCTTCAGCAGCCAACACTGGCACAGTCCTCCCTTCACATGATGATCAATACTTGTATTTCTGTGATATATGGGCACTGTGTCTCTTGCAAGGATATTTTTTCAGGTCAATGTAATTATGAAAATTACTTCAGTCAAGGGCTGCCCTTGAAGGAATTTATTATAATGTCAATGTGCAAGATAATCCCATAACATCATTTAAGAAATCTCTAAAAGTTCAATGCTGAGACCAATAGTACAGTCTGCAAAATAAGCACCAATGAGTTTACCTGACTCAATCTGTGAAATTCAAATCTAACAATAGCCAATAGTTCTATTGAAAATTATAATTTCAGGCTGGGCGTGGTGGCTTATGCCTGGAATCCCAGCACTTTGGGAGGCTGAGGCAATCAGATCACTTGAGTCCAGGAGTTCAAGACCAGCCTGGACAACATGGTGAAACTCTATCTCTACAAAAAAAATGAAAAAATTAGCTTGGCATGGTGATGCATGCCTGTAGTCCCAGCTACTCAGGAGGCTGAGGCAGGAGTATCACCTGAGCCCAGGAGATTGAGGCTACGGTGAGCCGTGATTGCACCACTGCCCTCCAGCCAGGGCAACAGAGCCAAACCCTGTATCAGAAAAAAAAAAGAAAAAGAAAAGAAAAAGAAAAAAATACATGATTTCAATGATTACAAGATTTCACAGGCTACTTATCTCAGGTGAAACAGAAGGAACATTTTTCTGCTAATGTTGCTTTCTCCCTGATTTTTCAAGCGTATGTGCTACATGCATCTTTTCAGAGTTCTTCATTTTGTTTGCTCAAGAGTCATATGTTGAGAAGTTTTCATTCCCATAATGGAGACAAATGACATCAAAGCAAGGTGTGCTCCACAGCAAGAAGTTTGTCTGATTACCAACTAATACCACACAGTGTCTTGTCCAGTTTTCTTATATTAATCATATCCAGTTTTTTTCTCAACCAGGAAAAAAAAAATGTTCTATTGGGCAGCAGCTTAAAAACAGGCAAAGAAAAATAGCATCTTTCTAGAAACAAAACCTATTTTGCAAAACTGCTCTGGACTTACAGCACCAATGGCAGCTATATATATGGACCTATATATGTGGGGGGACCAAAGCAATTTTCCGAAGAATAAAAAATTTGAAGCGAACATTTAAATTAATAAACTATTATTGTATTCACCAGTCATGTCTCCTAGAACCTGTAACTTTTAACTCACTGACCATTTTGTATTGATTTAACATCATCCTTCCATGTATCTCTATATTTCTTTACAGTTTTATCTTTGGTTCAAAAAAGAGAAGTGTTTCAAGCCTACATTTATATTGATTGATTCTTGTTTTACTTACAGTAGATTGTAATTTCCAAAGATGGCCACAGCAATATCTCCCAACATGCTTGTTTTTCTTACAATGCAATCTTGATATCCCTCCCATGAACCTGCAGTAGCTATGTCCTCTTTCTTTAAAAGTAGTTGGACCCTTGTGACTTCTTTGTCCAACAGACTGTGGCAGAAGTGAATCAATGTGACTTCCAAGGCTTGTCATAAAAATGCCATGTTTGGGTCTTTGTTCATAAAATCTATTTGCCATGCTGTAAGTAGGCCCAAGCACCCTGAGCAAACACATCCCTTCATTGGGCAAAACTCTCCCCAATCACAGACACCCCTTCAAGTTGTGATAATTAAAAATATCTCTGGGCATTTCCAGATGTCCCCTGGCAAGCAAAATTTCCACTAGTTGAGAACCAATAGTCATAGAGATAACACGGAAAAGTTGCCAGGCAGCCATCAATTCTTTGCCTAAAGGGCACAGCACAATTCATGCCGACACCAAGAGCGTCAGTGTCCACAAGGTGTGACTGGCATCCTTTCCAACTCTCCCTCATAGCTAGGTCCAGGTGGATCTGGCAGTACTCTACAATAAAGCCTTTAAAGAGTGCTGTCATGTGTTAAATACCTTACAAAATTTTTAGAAAACAACTCTTTTACGTTTAATTTTTGTTTTGTAATCCCTCTTCATAGGGCCTAGGATGAGGACCTATGGCCATCCAGAGAAAAGTAATAGACACAGGCTACACTCAGGACCCCTGCTACCATCTCAAAGGGCTCCTTTCGGACTCAAGACACACCCAAATGTGTAGGAATCCAAGGATGAGCGTAGCTTAGACTCAGTCTGAAGACTTCACCATAATCATGTGTCAAATAAGCAATGCTCATAGCAGGACAGAACAATAAGTAACTATGCTGAGCTCCTGTTCACATTTCCATTCCCAAATCTTGCTGGAAAACATTAGCTAAAAACCATGACTAACATTTGCTTTATTCACTCATTGGAATATATGCAAGTTAAGTACCATAAAATGAACATCTCTCCACTTTCCTTAAAGTAGCCCAGACTTTTCCAGTGGTCTTATTCCAAATAAGGGATTCCCTCAAAGAGATCCAATCCAAACGGGATTCCCTCAAAGATACTTCTGCATTTCAGTGCATTAAAATTGATGTTGTCTCCCCAAGTCCCAGGCAGTAGAGATGCAATAACTCACACGGCTTTCTCCTTTCCTGCTGAAGTGTTCACAGAGGAGGCAGCTTGCTTACAAATTATTCAAATAGAAAAGCCAGATAATGATATGTTTAAACAGCTTCTGAAATATTGCTTATGCTCAATCCTTCTCATGTTCCAGGGCTGTCTATATTCTCTGGCTCTGAGAGTTCTGGTTAAATGGGAGGGCGCAACTGTGGCTTAGTCCCCATATATCTCTCTTTAAAAAGTAGGCACCCCTGTGCAGAGAGAATATGGACATTCCCAGGAAACACGTGGTAGCCACTGCCAGCGACTTTAAAGCTTCTGACTGCAAATATTCTCCCCTGGGACTAAAATGTTAGAATGAGGAGAATTTTTCTTCTTTCTCAATCTCCCCAAATGCTCTGGAGATGAATTTAAGAGTGTCTGTTAACAATGATTGACTCAAACCTCATGCTGTAGTTGCTATGTGAAATCTTTGAGAATTATTTATGTTGTTTATAAATTCAGATAATTATTTACCTATTACAGAGTAATCCTGGGTGGATGGGTGGGAGGGTACTATAATATTGAGAGTGAGATTTGAGGGCTTTTCTCACTATAGCTAAATAGATATATGCAATGTTCTTAGTATTGTATTCATGAATAGGAAGGTTCCAGTGTCACCAATAGTCTAGGACATGAATATTCAGGTTATTTATGATGAAACAGAACTCATCACTCACATAGATGCCAATGACTGTGACCTACCTGTGCTGGGTAATAGAGAAACTGTCAGTGAACCATTTGGAATGCAGATCACATGTTTCAGAGGGTGGTGTAGCTGAGCAGAGCAAAGCCCCAGGCAGGAAGGGCATCTTGCTCCTTTCAAAAAAGAAGTGAATGGGGAATCACAGGTCAAAGGTCACAGGTCACAGGCCAACAGTGTTTACCAATGGCCTGCATCACAAACAGTATCAGGCTCCTCGGCTTTAAGCAGCAAAACGAGGTTCTTTCATTTTAAGCAATTATTTCTGTCAACCAATTAACATCCTAATCTAATGGGAAAACTACTTTAGGCAATAATGTTCTTTGATTGATAACAAGAAAAAGAAATAGAACATTAAAAATAAAACTTCATGATGGACCATGACCTTTGCATAACTTTGAAGGGAAGAAAAACTAATAAAATATCACCAAAACTGCACAGCCAGTCAGCAGAACAAGTCCAGGTTAGTTCAACTCAAACTTTCATTTGGGGTGAAGCTTAACAGCTTCTCTGTCCTATCGTTTAGACGTTTCATTGGCTGGAAGGTGGATGTTAGTGTTTGCTTCAAGACTCTCTAGGGCAAGAATAGCTTATATTTTCCACCCAGACTTTTTCCTAAGAACCAAAAGCAGGTAAGCCTCATTAGGAATATAAGGGAGACAAAATGTAATATGGAAGTGATGGTATTTGAAGTCACTAACCCATGCTTGGGGAACATTTGGGGTAGACTTCTGAGCACCTCTGCTTCTGTTTTTATTGTCAGTTAACTGCAGAAAAGTAAATGTGGTGGAACAAATAAAGTAAAAATGGCAAAGAAAGAAAATTAAATAAGCATATTCTGAAATACTCTCAAGAACAACAGGAGTTATGCCAAATAATGAGCATAAACACAATATTTAACTAAATGCAGCTAAAACCGTCAAAACTTTCCATTTTTATTTGTGTCCAATTTTACCATTGCTGTAACCACTGTTGGAATGTCTTTGTTGCTACACTGGAAATATCTAGGCTGCGAACTGAAAATTGACATACAAGAGAAGAAAATGTGTTTAAAAGACATTCTTGTTCATCTTTTGCATTCTCAATGGGACTGAGAATTGGACTGCAATGTGGCTATAGTGCTCTTGTACTCTGTCCAGATGCTCTTTTGAGGGTGAATGCACCCAGTTCCCAATTGCTGAGGGTCCACAGCTGCATCCCACACTGGGAACTGGCTCTGCCACAGAGAACTCCTGCCCAAGGTTACACTTCCTTCTGCAGAGAATGATCCCACAGTCAATGGCTAGCTGCTATAGGGATATAAATGTGTATCCCCCTTGCTTCCATTTGAGAGAACTTAAAGGACCATCTCAGCTCCAGAGGGCTCTTTGGGATCAGCTGGAGCCTCACTTGCAATTGAATTGGATGGAGGTTATCTTCTTGGTCTTCCTAATCTTGCCACCCTGGCTTTCTTACCAGTGTATCTCCCAAGAACACTTTTCCAATAAACTTTCTACTTCTACCTGTAGCTCTTCATCTCAGAATATCTTTCCAAAGAACCCAATCTAAGTGAGTTGATGCCAAGAGCTACCCCAGGAAGAAGACTCTAAATTTGGATTTTGGAGCTGTATCACCTGCCAGCTGGCTGACAAAAAGGCCCCACCACTAGTGGCAGGTAGAGTATAGATAGCAGCGGGCATGCTCTAGTGGTGCAATTATTAAACCTTTCACTGGTTGTACACTGCGATGTGATGCCAGTGGAAGGAGGGGCACTAACTGGCTTTTGAGATATATGAGGGGAAAGGCAAATATAAGGATGGAATTGGGTGGCTATTGAGTGCCATTGATTCATTAAAAGAGATAATGACTGGCTAAGAGTGATTAAGGACCAATTCGAGGAAAAGCGAAAGCACCAAAGGTGCTACAGGCTCTGGTTGATGTAGACTAGCTGGAACTTGGAGATTATGCCCCCAAAAATGAATCCTGAAAGAGTGCTAGACAAAGGGGAGAGGAGGGAATTGTAAAGTTGGATGAGGCAGAGTTTATTAGTACAGAAGCACTCTCTCAGAATACAGATTTGACACTCTGACAAAGACCCTGGGAAACAATGCTCGTACACTGCTAGGATGGCCCTTGGAAGCTTAGGCAAAGCAATAGGTCACGCTAAGAGAAGTAGAAATGCCAGAGCCAACATAACAGAGGGCAGAGGATGGAATAAGGATGTGGTCAGTAGAAGACAGAGTTCCTAGAGGCAAAATAGGTGGGCAGCAAATGAGAGTAGTGTTTAACTGTTACAATCAGGGTGATCAGAAAAGTAGAGCAGCCACCCCAATATAAACTGGGTATCCCCTGCCCAGTTTCCAAATATAAGCCTGGTCTCACATCCAGAACTCACTGAGTAAAGAAGAGGGAGGTCCCTTTGAAGAAAAACTTTGAAACATCACAGTAAATATATTCTCATGGTTTGGGGTCAGAGACCAGAAATGATGAGAAGCCTGTGGGGTAGAGTTAGATTTGAAACACGAAGGCAAGACCATCAACAAAAGTTGTCTGTGGTTTTGAAGGGATCCAGCCATGGTGTTAGGCATGGCCCAAAGAGGGCCTAGAAAAGATATCTCACCTCTCTCCTCACCCTCCAATCTCCCCTGGTACCTCTTTTTTGCAAATATTGGAAGCCAATTAACTGGCAAGGGAACCCTAGTGATGTGGTCTACAAGGATGAATCATTGCAGAGAAGATGAAACATGGATGCAGGAGCGAGGAGAAATGGAGAAAACATTAAACAGTATAAAAGAGGTATCATTTCTTCTATTTTAACAGATGAGAAAACAGAGGCTATCCCCATTAACACAAGCAAAATTGCAGAGACCGAATTCCAACCTAGGACAAATGATTCCAGAGTCATTGCTTTTAATCAGTACCTTATTTGCCTCTAGGCATCCTGACTTCTGGAAAATACGAATCTTCATAATTGCATAAATTATATTTTATGTTCCCAGAAGCACCTACAAGTTAGATTCTCGGTAAATGTTAGCTGATAAAGTGGCAACACCCTAATGACAGACCTGGGAATTCAATCACAGAAAGTTGCTTGATGGCCAATTCATTTCAAAGGGGAGTATGCATCATGTGTGGGAGCTGCCAGCCCTAACAAAGGACAGTGCTTGCCATTCTGGCCTTATTGAAATGCTTGGCATGAAATGACAGTGGAGAGTATCCTGCCCCCTACCAATTTGTGCTTCTGGGCTGTGTACTCCTTGGCGGGATACATGAAAACTCCCCAGGGGATACACATCAGAGTGATTTTAAGCAGATTCATTTCCTGATTCTCAACTTCCATAGGCATCGTTTCTAAAATTAGTTTGCCTAATAATGTGTCTACAGGCTACTAGTTCTCCTTTTCCCACCTCCCATCTCATAATGACCCTTCTCTCACTTTCCAAAAGAAAAGTGTATCTCTCATTCAATCTGAAACTGACACGGTGGCTCCTCCCATTGTTTACAGACCTCGGAGCCACTAAACAAAGGGACAATTGGAGACTACATTGCTCTTAAGGACCAGTACTTTAAGGACAAGTTAAGAAATTAAGGGCTGGCCAACTCATGGCAAGGATCCCTGCTTTAGCTAGCTGGCTTACTAGTTTTCGAAGTATCTAATTAGTTATTCATCCTAGAATTAGAGTTCCAAAATGAGATGACTGTCAGCAGGGTGCATGTTAATGTATTTTTTAAATTACAAAATAAAGTCAGACTTTTTCTGACAGAAAACAAGTCTTATTTGGCTGAATGATCTGACAATAAGAACTGGCTTTGTTAAGTAGGTGATGTGGTGACATGTACCATAAGCTGAATGAGCTAAATCCACTGTTTTGAAAAACATGTATTTAAAACCCTTATGCAATAGACAATATGCTGGAAACTACAACTTTTGTAACTAATTAAATTTATGGCATGTCATCTTTAAAATGTGGGGGTACATACCCTTTTAAAAAATTCTTTTAGCAAGTACATGAGCAAAACAGTTGGAGGATGCTATTCTAGACCCTGTAGTAGAACAAATTTTAGCTCTGGAAGGGATGTGTTATTTGGTACAACTTTCTTTATAGATAAGCAAACAAACATAGAGAAATTAAATGACCTGCAACCAATGTGTGAGAGACCCAGGATCAGAACCTGAGGAGCCTCGTCCCTGAGGAACGTTCCCATTTGATGCATTCCTCTTCTGGAATTCTGCCCTCTTTCCCAGCCCCTCAACCTCACTGAAAAGCAACTAATGCCAAAAGTAGATACTGGCTAAATAAATGAACAGCTCTCTTCAGAATAGAACTGTAGGCAGAAGTAGGCAGAAGCTGCTTGGTTGCTTATCCTTCATGGACTCTAGCTGTGACACCAATGCAAAGAAGTGGGATGAAATCTCAGGAGTCTGAAGGATTAACATTAGTCACAAGGATATCCTGATTGGCCACAGGTTACCTCACAGTCCCAGTCCAGTCACAGAACTGGAAGATAAATTTCACCCAAGCCTCATACAGTGATCACATCTGTCTCCTGAAATGTATGTTCCTTGAGCTTAGCCAGCTCCCTTTACTGCCAGACTTCAGCCTGACATCTGGTGGCTTCCCAATATGCTTCCCTTTCCTATTTAATTAGCACAATGCTCTGGGGGATTCCACAGGCCCCTCACAGACGTCGAGTACCCCATGTCTCTGAGAACCATTAGATGATGATTTTGCTCATAGGCAATGAAATGATATCCCCTATGAATCCAGTTATAACTTCCCATGACATTTTTATGCTTTAGTTTCCTGGCGGGTTTTGTTTTGTTTTGTTTTGTTTTTGCTTTTGGGTTTTCTTTTTTTGGGGGGGAGAGGTTGTTTGTTTATTTGTTTGGGGTTTTTTGTGGGTTTTTTGTTTTTTGTTTTTTGGTTTTTTTACTATTCTGGAGAACTTCTATTCTTCTCTTCAGTTTAATTGAAAACATTTACCTGCTTTGGGCTCAGGGGAATGAGGGATACATAAATTATCTCTGAGAGTAGGTGAGGGAAGTTGTTAGAGTTTGTTAGATTGCACTAACTTTCATGTGCAATGACTAATAGGGCTAACTGGATGAAAATCGAAAACCATATGTTAATAGGAAAAGAATCACCCATGTTAAATAGGCATACAATTATAGTGGAACATTTAATAAGCAAAGTACAAGGGCTGAGCTGACTCACAATAAAAATCACTGAAAGACATTAAGTGACCATCGATTTTGAATGGATGTCATTAATTTATGAGCAATCAATACTTTTTTAATTGGAATTTTGCTGTCTCTGGGTACCTACACAGCACAGTATATGAAGGCAAATGATAAATTCTCTTTGTTTTAGAGCTGAAAGCAGAGAATTGGAAAACAGGTCTTAGATTGGTGCCTTTATTCCACTCACTACTATCAATTTAACTTTGAAAGAAAATTAAAGGAGCAGCTCTACTTATCACAGAGACTCCAAATCTAAAGAGGCATTCTCTCCCTTTGGATATTTAAATTCTTCCTTCGCAGAGGTCCACTCCCCCCCTCCGCCCACATCCTTATTATCCATTATTTAAAGAAAGCAAGTCCAGATACTTTAGAAATGGAATTTTACCCTCTTGGGAGATTAGATACTAGAAAAATCTATAGACCAGGCTGAGCTGAGAGCTCCAGATTTCATTACAATGCCAATTCTTTTTTTTTTTTTTTTTTTTTTTTTTTGAGATCGAGTCTCGCTCTGTCTCCAGGCTAGAGTGCAGTGGCACAATCTTGGCTCACTGCAACCTCTGCCTCCTGGGTTCAAGTGATTCTCCTGCCTCAGCCTCCCGAGTAGCTGGGACTACAGGCACACGCCACCACGCCCAGCTAATTTTTGTATTTTTAGTACAGACGGGGTTTCAACATGTTGGCCAGGATAGTCTTGATGTCTTGACCTTGTGATCCACCTGCCTCTGCCCCCCAAAGTGCTGGTATTACAGGCGTGAGACACTGTGCCTGGCCCCAATGCCAACTCTTACCACCTGTGTGACTTCTCTGTGCTTCAACTGCATTATTAAAAAATGAGGATAATAAGATTTAGTTCCTTAACATTATGGTGAGGTTCAATGGGCAGAAAC
This sequence comes from Macaca thibetana thibetana, assembly GCF_024542745.1. Classification (NCBI taxonomy): domain Eukaryota; kingdom Metazoa; phylum Chordata; class Mammalia; order Primates; family Cercopithecidae; genus Macaca; species Macaca thibetana. The sequence goes on from NC_065580.1 coordinate 170,783,365, forward strand.
ACTATACCTGTATGACACAAGTTAGTATAACATTTGCCAATGAACACTTCTGGATGAATACTTCATATTCTAGCCTTAACTACTCACCCATTATTCCAAACTGAAAAGTTCCCAAGATTTTAAGAGACAAGGCAGCTCCCACAAACAGTACACCATGATCACGTCTGTATTACGTTTCCTTGCTCTCCCTGCACCTCCAAAATTCACATCCTTTCCAGAAAAAGCCCACTCCCCTCTGAACTAGTCTGATCAGGGCTTGTTGAACATCAGACCTTCACATCCCCTCCAATTCCAGACAAACTGAAGGATGGATGGGATGGTGTCCTGAAAACAAGGGCAGTGAGGGCAGATGCTGGAGGGGCCTGTTGTCCTGATTGGCCTGATTGTAGAGCAAATCAGTCTTAAGCAGACAATTTCAACATAATCTCTCACCTCTGTGGATGAACAGTCAATGGAGAAATGTGAGAAGAAAAGCCCCTTAAAGGGATAAGTTGCAGCAAAACTGTGAAAGCCTTGAAACTGGGAAGAGAAACTGCCAGAAGAAGAAACTGGAGTGTGTTATGCCCAAACGCATCATCTGTTCTGACAGGCAAACTTCACAAGGAGCCAAACCCTGACAATTCTCCTCCCCTGTTTTTTTAAAAACCTCTTCCCTGGCAACCCCTTACTAAGCTGGCAGTCACACTACATTGCAGGTGCGGTCTTTGCTGTCATCTTCTTCTCAGTGAGGCTAATTTATTCAGATGAATGGTGCAGGTGGAGAGTGAGGGGATGGAGAAGGAGATGGGAGCTACTGCAGAGACCTGGTGCCCCCTAGGATGAGTCCCCAGCTTTGGAGTAAGACAAAGCATCTTCCCCTTATGCTCAGCTCTTATTATTGATAAATTTTTCCATCTCTGTAATGCAATGAGGGTTAATGTGTTACATTATTTGCTTGGGGGCATTTGTTTTATTTCTTTGGTAGTAAGTGGGAGAGCAAAACAATGCCAATTCACTATGGGGAGTTGACATATTTAATAAACAACATAGAAGAGCTAGCAACATAATGGCCATATCTCACACAGTGACAGTTTTGTATATTTAAATGGTGGTAGTAGAAGGCAGTAGAGAGGAAGGTTAAAAATAAACAAAAACTATATTACAAGTTTTCCAGTATGCCTGGCTAAGATGTGAAGTGCACACAAAGCACCGTAGAGAAGGGACCATATCCTTAAAATCTACCATTTAAACAGATGAAGAATAGAACTCTGTGGTTTTTAATAAATATTTTCTTAATATGGCCATCTGTGGTCCAAAGAGGTTAAGGCAACAGAAAGTCTGTCTTTAAGCATGGTTGAAATACTACAGGCATGTGCTAATTCCATTTTCTATATATTTGCAGCAATAATGGAGGATATATTTTTTTCACTGAGCTATAAGCTTCTATTTTAAGCTCTAAAACACCTCCACTGTCTTGACCCAGAGGTCATTTGGAAGTCGAACCAGAATATCCCACAGAAATGTGTCAGTCCTTGAACCTCTAAATCTTGCTATATATCTCACTTGTTAACTTATTTTTTTAAAGAACAAATTCTAGATTGGTATGTTTTCCAATATATTCAAATAAGTTATATCCTTTGCTCCAAATTCCATTCCTCTCCCCAATACGACTCAGACAATAAACATTTATTTGCCAATTTTCTCCTACGTGCAAGATATTGAAAAAAATGAATAAATAATGTTAAACCTGGAATTTGCCCTTATAGAAATTTCCACTCAATAAGGAGGTTAAGACAGTGAATTAATTGTAATTCAAGATAATACTGAAAGAAATAATATTTTCTTGATAACTCAAGAAAATAACCCTCAAAACAAAAATTAATAAAGTACTATAATGATTCAGAGGGAAGAGAGATTATTTTTCTGGGTTTAACAGAAAAAATTTTGTCAAAGAAATGGCATTTATACCAAATTTTGAAGGAAAGGCAAAATTTGAAAAATCATGGAGGAGAAAAAAGTACTTCAGAAAAGGCAAAAGCTTGACTAAAGCAGAGAACAATAGAGAATTGTGTCAAATATGAGGATAACAAGTAGGTTCTTTCTGGCTAAAATATAAATTTGATCAAAGAGATCGAGAGGAATAAAAATGGAAGACCATGGAGGGCCCTAAGTGCCAAGATTAAATTTTTAAAAATTGACAAATAATAATCCTCTGTATTTATAGAATATGCTATTTTGTTTTGATGTATACATTAATTAAAGTTTCAACCAAGCTAAGTAAAATATTCATTACCTCACTAACTAATTTTTTTGTGGTGAGAATGTTAAAGATCTATAATTTTAAACTTGGAATATACGTACTTTTTTTTTAGTGTGGTCACCATAAAGTGCAATAGAACACTAAAACTTATTTCTCTGGTCTAACTGAAACTTCAGACACTTTGAGCGACATCTTCCCTTTCCTCGTTCCTCCAGGTTCTGGTAACCACCTTTCTACTCTCTAGTTTTGTAAGGTCAACTTTTTTAGATTCCACATATAAGAGAAATCAGATAGCATTTGTCTTTCTGTGCCTAGATAATTTCATCTACTGTCCTCCAACTCTATCCATATTGCTGCAAATGGCAGAATTTCCTTCTTATTTAAAGCTAAATAGCATTCTATTGTGTATATTTGCCACATTTTTTAACCATTCCTTTGTTCTATATCTTGGCTTTTGTGAATTTTGCACGTCTTGGCTATAGTGAATTATGCTGCAATGAACAGGAGAGTGCAAATATTTCTTTGACATCAATTTCAGATCTGTGGATATACACTTAGAAGTGGGATTGCTGGATCATATGGCAATACGATTTTTCATTTTTTGAGGAACTCCCATACTCTTTTCCAAAATAGCTATAGTTCCCTTTCTCCACCTCCTCGTCAAAACTTCATCATTCCTCTTTTTAAGTAATAGCCATTCTAACAGCTGTGAGGTCATATCTCATTGTGGTTTTCATTTGCATTTCCCTGGCGATTAGATATTATGAACTTTTTTTCATATATCTGTTATCCATTTATATCTCTTCTTTTGAGGAAGGTCTATTCAGATCTTTTACTCGGTTTTTAATCAGGTTGTTTTTTTACTATTGAGTGGTTTGAGTTCCTCATATATTTTGGATATTAGGCTCTCATCAGATGTCTAAGTTTTTGCAAATATTTTCTCCCAATTCATGGGTGTGTCTTTACTCTGTTAATTGTTTCCTTTGCTGTGCTTTTTAATTTAATGCAATCCCAATTGTCTATTTTTCCTTTTGTTGCCTGTGGTTTTTGGAGTTCTATCTAAGAAATCATTGCCCAGATCAATGACATGGAGCTTTTCCCATTTTCTCCAAGCAACTTTACAGTTTCGGGTCTTAACATTTAAATCTTTTATTCATTTTGAGTTTATTTTGTATATGGTGTGAGAAAATGATCCAATTTCATTCTTCAGCATGTGGATATCCCATTTTCACCAACGTTTATTTGAAATATTTTTCCTTTTTTGATGTAGGCATTTATTGTCATAAAATTCCCTCTTAGGACTGCTTTTGCTGCATTCCATATTGGTATGTTGTGTTTCCATTTTCATTTGCCTTAAGATATTTTTTAATTTCTCTTTTAATTTCCCCTTTGACCCATTGGTTATTAAGAAACAGGCTGTTTAATTCTCATATATTTGGGAATTTTTCAAGATTCCTCTTGTTACAGATTTCTAGTTTTATGCCATTGTGGTCAGAAAAGATACTCAATATTATTTCAATCTTTTTAAATGTGTTAAGACTTGTTTTCAGTCTAACATATGATACCTCCTGGAGAATGTTCCAGATGCACTTGAGAAGAATTTATATTCTGTTGCTGTTGAATGGAAAGTTTTATAAATGTCTGTTAGGTTTATCTGATCTGAAGTGTAGTTCAGGGCAGGTGCAGTGCCTCACATTTGTAATCCCAGCACTTTGGAAGGCCAAGCCAGGTGAACTGCTGAAGCCCAGGAGTTTGTGGCCAGACTGGGAAACACGGCGAAACCCTATCTCCACAAAAAAAATACAAAAATTAGCTGGGAATGGTGGTGCATGGCTGTAGTCCCAGCTACTCAAGAAGCTGAGGTGGGGGGATCACTTGAGCCAGGGGAGGCAGAGGTTGCAGTGAGCCATGGTCGTGCCACTACATTCCAGCCTGGGCAAAAGAGACCCTGTCTCAAAATAAATCAATAAATAAAACATACTTCAAGTCCAGTATTTTCTGTCTAGATGATCTGTCCAATGTTAAAAGTGTAGTATTTAATTATCCTATTATTATATTACAGTCTATCTCACTCCTTGGATCTATTAATATCTGCTTTACCTATTTAGGTGTTCCAACATTGGATGGATGCATATCTACAATTGTTATATCTTCTTGATGAATTGACCACTTTATCATCATATAATGACCTTCTTCATCTCTTTTTATAGTTTTTGACTTAAGGTCTATTTTGTATGATATAAGTATAGCTATCCCTGCTCTCTTTTGATTTCTATTTGCATGGAATAACTTTTTCCATCCCTTCATTTTTGGTCTATGGCTGTCCTTAGAGGTGAAGTGAGTCTCTTGTTGGGAGCATATCATTGAGTACTTTTTTGTTAATCTATTTAGCCACTTGATTTCTTTTGATTAGATGACTTAGTTCATTTACATTTAAAGTAATTATTGATAGTTAAAAACTCACTATTACCATTTTGTTAATTGTTTTCTGGTCAATTTGTAGATTCTTTGTTCCTCTCTTCCTCTCTTGTGGTTGTCTTTTGTGGCTTGATTTCCTATAGCAGTGGGCTTTGAATTCTTTCTTTTTATCTTTTGTGTATCTATTAAGGAATTTTTTTTTTTTTGGCCACTATGAGGCTTATATAAAACATGCTAAGAACATCACTTGTTAAACTGGTAATGATTTAACTTTGACCACTTGTACAAACTCTATACTTTTATTCCTCTCCATTTGTTTTTTTGACATGTTTTGTAATTTTTAGTTTGTGTCCTTTAACAAGTTAGTGTAACTACAGTTGTTTTTATAGTTTTGTCTTTTAATTTTCATGCTAGAAACAAAATTTATTTTCACACCACTGTTACAGTCTAAGAGTGTTCTGAGTTTAACTATATACTTACTCTTACCAGAAAGTTTTATGTTTTAATATATTTTGATGTTGCTACTTAACAATTTTTCCTTAAGCTTGAATGACTACTTTTAGCATTCTTGTAAGGTAGGTCTAATGGTGATAAATTCCCTCAGCTTTTGTTTGTCTGAGAAAGTTTTTATCTCTTCTTCCCTTTTAAGGGACAGGATTGTTGGGTATAGTATTCTTGGTTGGAAGGGTTCTTTTTTTATTTCAGTTTTGAATATATCATTCTTTTCCCTTCTAGCCTTCAGGATTTCTGTGGGAAATCCACTGACAGTCTTCTAAAGGTCCCATGTAAGTAACAAGTCACTCTTCCCTTACTGCTTTCAGTATTCTCTCTTTGTCTTTAACTTTTGACAATTTGATTATAATGTGTCTTGGTGTGTGTCTCTTTGAATTTATCCTGTAACGGTCCATTGAGCTTCATGGATATGGATTTCTATTTTCTTTTCCAGACTTAGGAAATTTTCTGCCATTATTTCCTTGAATGTTTTTCTGTCCTTTTCTGTTTCTTTTCTCCTTCTGGTACACTGATAATGTATATATTATTCCACTTAATGGTGTCCCACAAGTCCCTTACACTGTCTTTACTCTTTTCCATTCTTTTTTCTTTTGACTTCTTAGATTGGATGATTTCTAATGACTTGTCATCAAGTTTGCTAGTTCTTTCTTCTGCTTTATATAGATTGCTGTTGAAATCTTCTATTAAATTTTTTGAGTTCCATTATTGTATTCTTCAGCTCAATTATTTTTGTTAGCTGCTATTTTTATATTTTCTATCTCTTTGTTAAAGTTCTCAGTTTGTTCATGCATTGCTCTCCTCATCTCAGTAAGCATCTTTATGACTGTCCTTTCGAATTCCCTGTCACATAAATCACATATCTCCACTTCATTGGGGTTGGCTTCTAGAGATGTATCTTATATTTAGAACACATTTCCATGATTCTTCATTTTTCCTTGACTCTCATGTTTGTTTCCGTGCATTAGATAAAAGAATCATCTCTCCCAATTTTGTTAGACTGGTCCCATGTAAAAGATGTTTCTCCCCAATCAGCCCAGCCAGAGATTCCTGGTGCCTCTAAACTCCTTGTACTCATCTAACCTGATGTCTTTGTTCTTAGTGTCCCCCAAGAAGTTAGAGAGTGTCAAGTCATGCTATTGCCTTGAGAGAAGTGGGATAGAAGTCAGTTCCTTAGAATGCAGCTGAAGAGGCTAGGGTGTTAAATATGTTCCAGTTCCTTCTTTCTTTGTAGAAAAGTTGACAGCCAGAGTTTATCTCACACTTGTTCTGCTGTACACCAAGGTGAGTGACTGAGAGAGATACTTGTATTCTTGATCAGAGTTCTCACTTTGGACCTGTGGAAATAGTTGCTGAAATTTTGCAAGTTTAAAAGTCACCTTTATGTTCTCTGTAACTTAGCAAACTCAGGAATGTAGAGCTCCATTAACTCCAAGATCTAGGTAATTTAGAAGCCAGTACCTGGCTGGAAACTATAAAAGGTGGAGTGCTTGATGCTTGCAGAAACTACTTCCAGGATCTGCAGATCTGCATTTACTGATGGAGCAAGCCGGAGAAGATATTTCAGAGAGTACCCACTTTCCTGTTCATGCAAGCAAAAGTCTCTCACTCTTCTAGCAGGGACAGGCTTCTGGTATGGAGTTATTGCTGAAATAAGCCAGGGAACAAGGGTCAGGGACTTCTCACTTTCCTTTTCAGTCATGGAGAGGTCCCTCTGTCTCCTTCCAATGAAATATTTCAGGAGTTTATCTCTAGAGCAAACTGAGAAAAAGAGCATGAGGAGTGCCATCCCTTTCATTCTTGCTGGTGGAGGCGTCCAACTTCTTTCCATGAAGATATTGTAAGGCTGAAATTATCACTGGAACAAGCCAAGGGAGAAAGTGCAAGTGATGCCCACTTTCCTGTTCAAGCAAGCAGAAGTTTCACACCCTCCTTGTAGGGGGAGCCTTGTATGATCTTATCGTGAAAGCAAGCCAGGATAGAGGCATAGAGAGTGCCCCCTTTTCCTTTCAGACATGGAGAGGTCCACCCTTCTCTTTCTGATGAGAGACTGCAGAAATTTATATCAGGAGACAGCAAGGGAAGAAGGCACTCCCGGTGCCTTCTTTCTGATTTAGACTCAAAGAAGTTTAATCCTTATATGCTCCTTATTAGGCTCCCAGATACCAGCTTGTTAGAAGCCAGAGCCACAGGGAGTTCCCTGAAAAGTGTGAGGCCAAACCCTCTTTAGTGGGAAGTTAGAAGTTGGGCAGATCCCTGGGGGCTAGAGCAGCTGGGAGTCCTCACATGGTTCAAAAGTCCCTTTGTTCATTGTGCTTGAGAAAAATCCTCCAATGCACTGTCCCTACTGTTCTTCAAGCATGGTGACTTAAGATCAAAGCCCTCCCACAGGAACTGTAAAAGTTGGGCGCTATACATGTGGTACAAGTCTCTCAACCCTCTGGAAGAAGCTGGGAGTTGGAGTTTCCTTCCTAATTTTAAGGCGTTGTACTTATGGTAGGATTAGTGCAAGCGTGTCTCTGCTTTTCCTACCTGTTTGTATGTGGGTATTTTCTCAGTCTTCCAGTGTGTGGGAGACTTTCAACTGAATTCTAGCATCCTCTTGGAGAGAACTAATTCATGTGTAGGTGTTTATTTGTATGTCTGTAAGAGATGGAATAGTCAGGAGTCTCCTATTCTGCCATGTTGCTGACATCCCCAGGAAAAGGATTTTGAGTGGAGACTAAAGTATTTTGAGTAACAGTATTTAAGCACAAATTCTCTGGGTCAGACAGATTTGCGTAGGGAGAAAGTATAGGTATAAGCTACGGAAATTTTTTAAATAAGAGGTCATAAAGGGCTAAAATAAGGCAATGAGAATGAAAATGGAAAGAGAGAAAGAGAAAGAAGAGCTGTGAGCCAGGAAAACAGAATGAACAAGAGTTGGTATCAATTGGAGCAAGAGAGACATTAATTGGGGCTCATGAGTTTTAGAGCCTATGTAACTAGAAATATCACAGTCTTTGAAAGAAGACAGAGAAGAGCTACTAAGACATGATTTCAGTAGGAAGACACTGGCATAAATAATGCCAATGAAGATTGCTGGTAGGAGAAATGTTACAATGCCACTGAATGCATAAACAGTGATGCTTTACACATACACATACACACACACACACATACACACACACACACGCACAAAACCATGATTGAGTGGAAGTAGATATTAACAGAAAGAGTCATAACTTGCTTTCAAAAAGAAACTGTGCATCTTCTCTGCTAAGAGCTAGTCAAAAAATGTCAGGGGAATCAGAAAAAAAAGATTGACACTCTCCACTGAGTGGAGTGTCCACTGACACTCTCCACTGACTGGTGGGAATGTAAATTGATCCCAACTTCTGGAAGGGATTTTAATAAAGTCCACTAAAAGTTTTGTAAAATAAAGCCAAGTTATTTCACTTTTAGAATCACAGTCCAAGTACATAAATATGAAAAAGCTTCTTATAGGTGTTCATCATTAGACATTATCAAAATGAGTTGGCCAGGTGTGGTGGCTCATGACTGTAATACTAGAGCTTTGGGAGGCTGAGGCAGGAGGATCACTTGAGGCCAGCAAGGGCAATATAGTGAGACCCTGTCTCTATAAAAAATGAAAAAAATTAGTCAGGCATTGTTGTGTATGCCTGTAGTTCCAGCTACTCAGGAGGCTGAGGGCAGGAGGATCCCTTGAGCCTAGGAGTTTGAGACTGCAGTGAGCTATGATTGTGCCAGTACACTTTAGCCTAGGCAACAGAGTGAGGCCCTGTCTCAGAAATTAAATTAAATTAAAAAGTGAGTCAGGTAAATATGCTGTATCTGATTGGGGTCATGATTACTTAAGTGTAAGAATTATCAAAACATCAAATTAGACACTTAGGCTCTATACACTTCATTGTAGGTTTTATTTCAAAAAATTAAATAATAATGCATAAAAATAGAATTTCCTTCTTAAAAATAAAAGAGTTAAATACCAAATTAACCCAAATGGCCCAAGACAAGTAAGTATTACCCTTGGAGGATCCATTTGACAATATCTTATAAAATTATTTAAGTAAAGATTTAATCATGAGTGTCCCTAATGATACAGGAATTGTGTTAAAATGGTAAGTGGAAAATATAAATACAAAATGCTGTAGAGAATATAATCACAAGAATGTTAAATATACATCAGGAGAGGACTGATAGTCCTCTAATATATCTAATATATTATATGTATAGTATATTATATATTTTTATATAAAAAAATTTTCATATAATTTTTTATTTTTGTATAAAAACATACAAATAAAAATTATATATATATAAAATATGATATCACTGCTAATATATCTAAACATTAGCAGTGATTGTCATGACTGAATTATGAATGATCCTTTTCTTCCTCTTACTTTTCTGTTTTGCTTTTTTGTTTTGTTTTGTTTCTGTTTTTGTTTTTGTTTTGAGACGGAGTCTCGCTCTGTCACCCAGGCTGGAGTGCAGTGGTGTGATCTCAGCTCACTGCAAGCTCCACCTCCCGGGTGGCTCACTGCAAGCTCTACCTCCCAGGTTCATGCCATTCTCCCGCCTCAGCCTCCCAAGTAGCTGAGACTACAGGCACCCGCCACCACACCCAGCTAATTTTTTGTATTTTTAGTAGAGACAAGGTTTCACCATGTTAGCCAGGACGGTCTCGATCTCCTGACCTCATGATCCACCGGCCTCAGCCTCCCAAAGTGCTGGATTGCAGGTGTGAGCCACCACTCCCGGCCTTTTCTATATTTTTTACATGCTATATAATGAGCTTTATTATAGAAAAAAAAACTTTATTAAATAGTGAGTAATGTGTCACACTCCACCCACCACCTCTCCGCTCAGTTCTTGAGCAAATTAACAGGTCCAGATGGCATATCCCTAACTAAGGATAAGAATCAACGAAAAGGATCTAACACAAAGTCTGTACAGAAATACAATAGATACAAAGGAAATAAATTAGCAAATTCATAACAGCATTGAAAACAAGGTTTGCCAGTAGTCCAGGACAATGAGGAGTTTCTAGAAGTGACAGAGCAATAGCAAACAGACTGACAACATAGTCCAAAATAGCTGAAGAAACCTCTCAGTAGACAAGTAAAACATTCTGAAACAGTGTGTTTTCCCAACAGAACTCCAGAATAAATCTACATCCAAAGGCAGTGGAGGCAGGAAGAAGAGGAATGAGACAATGTTTTAGGTAATTTAAACAGGGGCACCAGTAAAATGGCGACTCCCCTTTCCTCCATCTTCTATATTTATCCCCAGATTAGGGCTGTGAGTACCCTCTCTTAAAAACTCTGACGTTTCAGACTACCAGAGTGGCTACTGAATAGAAGAAAGGGAGAGTGTCTGTCAGTCAACAAGCACCGAGAGCCTCAAATCTAGACATCAAGCCACCTTCACACCTTACTAGTCATACTTCTGTTTTCAGCTCCTGCGAAGTTTGTATCAACTGCCAGACAAACTGGTACCCTCATCTGGACTGAGAAAATACACTTCAAAAGCAACACACTGTTTAATCTAAGTCCTCAGCAACAAATAAGAGCAAGCAAGAAGCACTAAGTTTTTAAGAAATTAACACCACAGTGGAGATCTTCCAAATTCAATAAATAATCATTACAGGAAACTGCAAAAAAAAGAAAACCTTGAAATATTAGGAGAAAAAAATGGGGTAAATATTAGAAAGAAAAAGACAAACTATTATTTTTATCAGACACTGTGAGTAGCCATCTAGAACACCCAAGAGGCACTACTAACAAGCATTTAGAACAAACCCAGGATTTAGCTGGGATACAAGATCAACACAGAAAAATTAAGAGTAGCTTTTTTAACCTGTCATAACCAATTAGAATGTATTTAAAAGATCCCATGATAATAACAAAGTATATCCTGTTCATAATTAAATTCAATAAGAAAAGTATATTATAATTATAAAGAACGCTATAAAATTTTACAGAAGAAAATAAAAGAAGCACTAAATTAATAGAAGACCAAATTATGTTTCTGGATGTGAAGACTCCATAGTAAAAGGTATCAGTGATACAGGAGGGAGATAGGGAAATGCTGGATAGAGAAGGGCAGTGTCCCTAGTGAGGGCTTCACTCTCAGGCCTGTGCCCAGGGACCTACGTAAGGACAGGCACTCCTGTTTCTGTGCCCAAATGTTGCATTTTCCAAGACCTCTCTGGCCCATCACATCCTCCATCCTGTGCCCATAAAAACCCCGAGACCCTAGCAGGTGCACACACAAGTGACTGGATGTTGAGAGGAACACACTGGCAGAAGAACACACGTGCAGATGCCAGCAGGCCATCAACGGAGGAATGACGCAGACAACATGGGAAATTCAGGTGGAGAAGAGTCCGGCCACTGGGTGCCCCAATTCCAGGGGAAGACAAACTTCCCACTCCATCCCCTTTTTGCTCTCCCCATCTGCCTCACTGAGAGCTACCTCCACTCAATAAAGCCTTGCACCCATCCTCCAAGCCCACGTGTGATCGGATTTTTCCAATACTCTATGGCAAGAACCCAGGGATACAGAAAGCCCTCTGTCCATGCAATAAGGCAGAGGGTCTAATTGAGCTGATTAACACAAGCACCTATGGATGGCAAAACTGAAAGATCACACTGTAACACATGCCCACTGGGGCTTTGGAGTTGTAAACACTCAACCCTAGACGCTGCCATGGGGTCAGAGCCCCCGACCTGACTGTCTGCATGTTCCCTGTAGCGCTTTGGACGGTGGAGCACTGAAGAAACGAGTCATGCCCTTGTCATAGGCCCTGCGAGGAGGATAAGGGAACTTTCCCATTTCATCAGTTCTCTTCCAATTTACATATAAATTTGATACCATTTCCAATCAAAACTCTAAAAAGATGGCTTGAAACGAAATAGCCAGCACAATTTTGAAGAGAGGAATAATGAGTAAGAATTTGCCTGACCATTCTAAATATCACGAACAGTGTGGCACTCATCCCAGAATAGATAAATCAATATGGAAAGATAAAGCAGGTGATATTTCAAATTAGAGGAAAAAGAACCAACAAGTCAATAAGCAGTGTCAAAATAACAGGCTAATTATTTACAGACAGATTAAAAACTAAGCTCAATAAAACATTAAAAGTATTAAAAACTACATACATATTAGAAAAAATATATAGGCAAACTTCATCTTAACCTTAGAGAGCATTCTTATAAGCAAAGATATAAAAGCCATAAAGTTAAAACATTTGGCTACATAAAGGTTCAAATAGTTTGAATAATGGAAAGATTATAAATAAAATTCAAAAATGAGAGACTAAGAGAAAGTATTTCCAACATCTTCAATAGAGAAGCAATTAACAATCAATATAAAGGACCTCTAGAAATCAAAAAGAACTGTAAAAAGCTACTAAAAGCAGACAGAAATTTATGAAAGAAATGGGTCAGTGAATATTTTAAAAACATGCTGAAATTCCACTGCAATTGGTAGTATGCAAATTTTTAAAGTAAGGAGTCACAATTCTTATCTAACGGGCAAAAATTTTAAAAATCAGAATAATATTCTTTTGATAAGGGTGTGGGAAAATAGACTGATTAATGAGACAGTAAATTGGAACAGGCTTTTTGAAGTATTATTTCTCAGTATTTATCAAAATTTTATTTGTCCATATTCTTATACCCACAAAATCCACTTCTAGGATTATATGCTACAGAAACTCTCATAATATCCACATAGAAGACTGTTCACTACTGTATTTTAGGGCAAATGTATGACCAAGAATAGTAGATAAATGAATAATGGGTATATAATACTATACAATATATAGTATACAATGAGTACAATATATAGTATACAATAAAAGTATATAATACTATACATGTGATTTTTGTAGTGGAAAAATATTTACTGGTGTAGAAAGATTGAAAAGATATATTAGTAAAGACAGAAAATTCTTATGTATAAGCATACACAGGAAAAGGTCAAGATGTAGACACAGCAAACTGTTAAACAGTAGTTACTTCTCAGCAAGGAGGTGAATTGGGAGGAAGTTAAGATCAGCTTTCATTTTTATTATGTATATTTTTTATTGCTTGTTTTTTTTTTTAATGGGAATATGTGGAGACCAGCAGAAATGATAGAGGCAGAACAAGTTTTCACAGTGGTAAAAACTGTGTGCTTAACCAAGATCAAATAAATAATTTGGTCATTCAAAACAAAGGTATACTCGATGGCAGTGTGCACAGTTCCCTAGAGCTTTTTGTGCATGGATGAGCTTATTCCGGTAAGGTAGGGTAGAGGGCCTTGCTACTCAGATCAACCTTGTTCCTCTCTTTACACTCAGGCTTTTTCTCCTAACAACTCAGAATGTCACATCTCAGCCCCATTCTCTGCCTTACACAATGAAGTAACCACCCTGTGTCTCCCCATCATCTAGATCCAATCTTCCTGCTACTGATGTCAGATTTCTAATTCTCCCACCTCCAGATTTGCTTTCCATATTACATAAAGACTTTCCAAGCAGCAGACCTGGCCATAGTACGATGGCATGTATAATTTACCACTTGTAGAATTGTTATAAATATAGAAGAAAAACACTTAAAAAGAATAGGTATTAGAAGAATTGCCACAGGAAATGAAAAAAAGGTAAACAAATAATACTGTATATGCTCAAGAAACTAAAGAGGGAAAAACCTATCTGAAAAGGAGAACTTTGTGAGAAGGGATATGAAAGTAAAGAGGAAATAAAGATAGTGAAAACAAGGTACCAGATTTCACAAAAGAAACAAAAGTTAATAATACAAATACCATAGAAATAAACGCAATATAGAAACACAAAAACAATGTAATACAATTTATAACACAATCGGGAACATAGAAGAAAGGCTGATAAAAATCTGAAAACTGCCAGGCGCGATGGCTCACGCCTATAATCCCAGCACTTTGGGAGGTCAAGGCGGGCGGCTCACGAGGTCAAAAGATCGAGACCATCCTGGCTAACATGGTGAAATGCGTCTCTACTAAAAATACAAAAACAAAATTAGCCGGGCGTGGTGGTGGGCACCTGTAGTCCCAGCTACTCGGGAGGCTGAGGCAGGAGAATGGCGTGAATCTGGGAGGCAGAGCTTGCAGTGAGCAGAGACTGCGCTATTGCACTCCAGCCTGGGCGACAGAGGGAGACTGTCTCAAAAACAAAAAAAAGAAGAAAAAAAAATCTGAAAACTTAAATAGCAAAAACAAAGATGCAAAAGTAATTTAAAAGATAGATATGTAAGAGAGACCAAATAAAATTGGCATAAACTTCACTAACCCTGAGAGTCAAGCAAATCAATCAGAAGATATTTAAAAATTAAATAGAAGGAAATGTTCCTGAAATAAAGGAACACCTGGGTCTGAGGATCAAAGGATTCATCGTGTTTCAGGAAAAGGTAATTCATTCCAGCAATCAATTTGATATATTCTGGTGATGCTGTTTACCTTTAAGAATAAAAATGAAAACTATATGAGCATTCAGTCAGAAAAAGCAATTCACTTGTATAGGAGGAAAATCCGACTGACCTCAGATTTCTTCATACCAACATTTAGTATCCAAAAATTGTGAGTCAAAAGATTATAGACGGCCCTTCTTAAGGGATATAAAACTTCTCTATAACCAATTCCCACCAAACAAGTGCTATAATCAAGAGAACTTGAGAAAGGAAGAATTCATGACATAAAAGTATTGTTTGCACTGAATTGATTAAAACATAGAAGTAAGGCTCGACAATTGTGCAAATTTATAAACACTGAAATGTATAAATAAGAGTATAGCTAAGAAAAAATGGATGCTGGCAGAAAAAAATGATATCAGAAAGAAGGATGTATGTGCCAATTTCCTAACCATTCATATCAGAGTTAAAATATATTATTTATTCCTAATGTTCCAAGTTTTCTTCTGATATCATTTTTTCTTCTGTCTGATAAACCTACTTTAGCAGTTCTTTCAGAGCAAGTCTACTGGCAATAAATTATTTTCTAGTTTTTCTTCATCTGTGGTCTCCATTTTACCTTCATTTCTGAAAGATATTTCACTGTATATAGAGTTCTAGGTTGACATTTTTTTCTCTCAGCACTTTAAAAATATTGCTTCACTTTCTTCTGACCTTCATGGTTTCTGTGAGAGATGAACAGTCATTAGAATCATAGTTCAGCTATAAGTAATGAGTTGCGCTTCTCTAGCTGCTTGCAAGCTTTTTTTTCTTTGTCTTTAATTTTTAACAGTTTGCTTTTGATGTACCTAAACATGTTTCTTTAGGATTATCTTCTCTGGGTTTCCCTGAGTTCCATGAATCCATAGGAGCTACACAGAAATTTTGCCAAATTTGAGGACTTATAAACATTTTTCTTCAAATATTTTTTTTCTACAAAATATTTCTCCTCCTTCTGAGACTCTGATGACACAAGTATTAGACATTGTGGTAGAGTTCCATAGATCCCCAAGTCTGTATTTGTTTTCTTTTTCATCTTTTTCCTCTCAGTTGTACAATTTCTATTTTTCTTAGAATTCACCCTTTCCACTGCCATCTCCATTCTGCTATTGAAACCATCTGGTGAGGTTTTTATTTTGATTGTTATGTTTTTCAGTTTAAAATTTCTATTTGGATGTTCTTTAAGTCTTCTATTTATTTGCTAAAATTATCTTTCATTCAACTCATTTCAAATGTATTCACTCTTTCTTCTTTTAAAGACTTTGTCAGAAAATTTTAACATTTGTGTCATCTCAGCATTGGCTTCCATTGACTATCTTTTCCCATATGAGTTGAGATTCTTCTTATTCTTAAGGTACCAAGTTACTTTAGATCATATCACAGCCATTTGAATAATATGTTATAAGACTCTGGGTCTCATTTAAATCCTATGGAGAATGCTGAAATTTTTGTTTTGTTATAGCAGCTGATTCAGTCA
The DNA here is from genome assembly GCF_024542745.1 of Macaca thibetana thibetana. Lineage (NCBI taxonomy): Eukaryota > Metazoa > Chordata > Mammalia > Primates > Cercopithecidae > Macaca > Macaca thibetana. The sequence goes on from NC_065580.1 coordinate 170,799,485, forward strand.
GATTCAGGCCACAAATTCCAACTGACTTTTTCCGGGTTGTAGTGGCAATAATGGTTTGGGTTGGTTTTTTTTCCCCTCAAAGCATTTGTAGTGCTATTCTAATCGGTCTCATGTTTATGTCACCCAGTGGCCAATATGGAAATTAAGTGATGATCTATTCCTTAGTTCAGACCTCAAAGTCTCTGATACGTTGTTTAGAATCAGATCTGTAAGTGGGTAGCTAAGGAGTGAGCCTGAGAGTTCATAAGCTACTTTCAGGGAGTCACTTCCCTGAGCTCCTTTCTCACCACATCTTGCTGATACTCTTCAGTTTCCTGGGTCTCCCCTTTCAGTCCTCTGGCCAAAGAGCTGGGGCTTCAATTATCCTGCTCTACCATGCTCTTCCAACTACTGTCCTACATATGAGGCCACTTGGTGGGAGGATAAAAAGAGGGGGAAAAAAGCAATGAGTGTTCATATCACTCTACTGAGATCAAGCTTCTCCAAATGAAGAGGAAGGGACCCCCTGACTCAGACTTTTAGCCCCTTGCAGGTCCCAGTAGGTCACTGCTGTCATTGCCACAGGGTTGCCTGGGGACTATGGTACAAGGAAACATAGAGAAAAAGAAAATAAAAATGATGGATTGCCCTCACTGTCTCTGGATATAAAGTGATGCCTCCCACCCCCAGCCCCACTTCATACTGCTTAAGTCGAAAGTATAGGGCTTCTTCTGGAGCTTTGTCTGTACTTTGTTCCTTATCCATGCCACGTCTATGTCCAGGTTTTGAGTTTCAGGCTACCTTGAATCCATGCCAAAGGACAGCGGTAAAAATATAAAATAAAAATTAAAAAATAAATAAACTAACTAGCAGTTCATAAAACTTTAAAGTCTGGTCTTCTTCCCAATCTTCTTGCTACTATTTACTTTTCAGTGTCCTTATATCGTTGTTATATGCATTATGTCCAGGTTTTGAAGCTGTATTTAATGAGTTAGCTGTATTCAGTGTGTACTCAGAGATGGGAGGAGTGTGCTTACTCCATCGTACCTAAAATTAAAACTCCAGAATATATTATTTAAATTTGATATATATAGAAATAGAGTTTAAAGTGTATATTTATTTAAAGTCTTAAATGTAACCAGTGGAAAAACTAAAATACGACTGAAACGCTTTTATCTCATCCAAAGGTAATGGTATTATAAGGAAACTATAGACTAATATCCCTTATAACCATAGATATAAAAATGTTAACAATACTTCAGTCAGTTGAAATATATTAAAAGGATAATACATCATAATCCAGTGTGGTTTATCCTAGTAATGTGAAGTTAGTTTAACCTTAGAAAAACAATGAGCCATCATATCAATTGTCTAAAATGGAACTCACCATATTATCATCTCAATAGATGCAGAAAAAAGTTTTCATAAAATTCAACACACATTTGTAATTGAAATAAAAAACTTGCAGCAAACTAGAAATAAAATAAAAGCTCTTCAGTCCAATAAAAGGCATCTATAGGGGCTAGGCACGGTGGCCCATGCCTGTAATCCCAGCACTTTGGGAGGCCAAGATGGGCAGATCACGAGGTCAGGTGTTCAAGACCAGCCTAGCCAACATGGCGAAACCCCGTCTCTGCTAAAAATACAAAACTTAGCCGGGCATAGTGGCAGGCGCCTGTAGTCTCAGCTACTCAAGAGGCTGAGGCAGGAGAATCGCTTGAACTGGGGAGGCAGAGATTGCAGTGAGCGGAGATTGCGCCACTACACTCCAGCCTTGGTGACAAAGCAAGACTCTGTCTCAAAAAACACAAAAGCATCTATGAGAAAACTAAAGACAGTATCATACTTAATGGCAAAACACTGAATGCTTTTATTCTAAGATCTAACAAGGCAGGGATGCTCTCTCTCATCATTCCTATTCAACATTGTATGAATGTTCTTATCAATATAATATAAGGCAAGAAAAATAATGAAAAAACTGAAAAGGTATAACATTGGAAAGAAAATAAAACTGTTCAAATCCAGCAGAGTCTCAAAAAAAATTAAAAATAAATAAATAAATAAATAAAACTGTCTTTATTCACAGACATTATTGTCTATGTAGAAAATTCTAAGAAATCTTCAAAACATCTACTAGAACTAATTGCAAGGTCACAAGATTCAAGGTCAACATATCAGTAACATTTTCATATATAAGTAGTGAATAGTTGGAAATTTTAAACAAATGTCATAAAAATATAGTAAAAATATGAAAAACAGAGGAATAAATTTAACAAAATATTTGTAAAACATGTAGACAGAAAATTACTAAACATTACTGAGAGAAATTAAAGACAACTGGATAATGAAAAGATATATTATGGTCATAAATCAAAAGATTCAAAAATATTAAAATATCAATTCTCCCCAAATTGATCTATAGATTCAACAGAATTCCAAAATCCAGCAGTGTTTTCCACAGAAATTACAAGAAAATTCTAAAACATACATAGAAAGGCAAACCAACTAGGACAGCCAAAATAAAAGAAAAAGTCAAGCTGAAAGTCTTTTGAAAAAGAAAAATAAAGTCGGAAGTCTTACACTCAGGCTTAATATAAAACTTACACTTAGACTTAGTATGAAGCTCAAGTAATCAAGACAGTCTGGTATTGACATGAAAATCAATGGAACAGAATAGTGAGTCTAGAAATAGACCTACACCTATATGGCCTATTGATTCCCACCAAAGGTGCCAGTGTATTTCACTCTGGAAAGGCTACCATTGTCAACAAATAGTGCTGGGAAATTGGATATTTATATGCCAAAAGAAGAGAGACAAATTTAATCCTCATCTTCACACTATATCCAAAATTTAACTCAGAAAGGAACACAGACCTAACTGTAAGGGTTAAAACTAAAAATTTCTGGAATAAAACAGAAGAGAAATCTTTGATACCTTGGGTTACACTTAATTTCTTTAAAAAGCACAAATTATAAAGGCAAAAATTAATAAATTGGACTTCAAAATATTTAAAAGTTTGCTTTTCAAAAGATATCATTCAAAAAATAAAAAGGCAAGCCACAGACACTGGGAGAAAATATTTGCAAAACATATAGCTGATAAAGGATCTGCTTCAAGAATATATAAAGAATTTTTACAACTCAGTAAGACAAACCAATAAAAATTGGACAAAAAAATTCAAGTAAACACTTCATCAAATAATATCTATACGTGATAAGTAAGTACATGCAAAGATGCTCAGCAACATTGGTCGTTAAGGAAATGCAAATTAAAAACGCACTGAAATACTACAAAACACTCACTAGAATTTTTTTTTAAAGACAATACCCATCTTGGTTTTGTGTTGCTATAATAAAAATACCTGAAATGGTAATGTATGAATAACAGAAATTTCTTTTGTCACAGTTCTGGGGACTGGGAAGTTCAAGATTAAGGTGCTGGCAGGTTCCTTGTCTAGTAAGGGTCTTGTCTTTGCTTTCAAGGTGGTACCTTGAATGCTGTATCCTCCAGAGAGAAGGAACACTGTGTCCTCACATGGTAGAAGAATGAAAGAGAATGAACCCACTTCTGGAAGCCATGTTTATAACAGACCTAATCCATTCTTGAAAGAAGAGCCCTCATGACTCAATCACCTCCCAAAGACCATCCCTCCCAATACTATTGCGTTGGGCATTCAGTTTCCAACACATGACTTTGGGGACACATTCAGCAGATAGCAATACAAAAGGCTGGTGAAAATGTGGAGCACCTGGATCACTCACCTAATGCTGGTGGCAATACAAAATGGTAGAGTCACACAAAGTGTTTGTCAGTTTCTTAAGTTAAAAATTATACTCTTTTTTTTTTTTTTTTTTTTTTAAGATGGAGTCTTGCCCTGTCATCAGGCTGGAGTGCAGTGGCGCAATCTAGGCTCACTGCAACCTCCGCCTCCCAGGTTCAAGCAATTCTCCTGCCTCAGCCTCCTGAGTAGCTGGGACTACAGGCATGCGCCACCATGCCCAGCTAATTTTTGTATTTTTGGTAGAGACGGGGTTTTACCATGTTGGCCAGGATGGTCTCGATCTCTTGACCTCGTTATCCACCCACCTCAACCTCCCAAAGTGCTGGGATTACAGGCATGAGCCACCACACCCGGCCCAAGTTAAATATACTCTTATAATACAACTCAACAGGCTCACTCCTAAGCATTTACCCAAGAGAAATAATAACATACACGCAGACAAGACATGTACTTGAATGTACATGAATAGCCTCTTTATTCATTTATAGCCAAAAAGTTGTAAACACCCCAAATGTTCATCAACTAGTGAGTATAAACGAATTGTTGTATAGCCATACCATGATACATTGTGTGAAAAAAGCAAGACACAATAAGACTGCACACCATATGAGTCTATTTATATAAAATTCTAGATAGGGTAAAACTACAATGACCAAAAGTTATTTAGTGGTGCCAGGAACAAGAGATAGGGAGAAGCAATTGACAGGAAGGGAGTGGGAGAGAATTTTCTGGAAGGATTGATATGTTTTATATTATGATTGTGATAATTATACAGCTGTACTACATGCTTGTTAAAACAGAATTACAAATGTAAAATTGGTCAATTTTGTTGTATGGAATTTACTTAATTAAAGATGATTTTTTAAGAACAGAAAAATTTTCAAAAGGTCATATTCCACCATAATATTCATTCCATAACAGAAGTCTAATTTCAAAAACAGGCTGCTTTATATTATTCATAGATAATTATTACAACCTTGTGTATTAGTCTCTTCTCCCATTGCTATAAAGAAATGCCTGAGACTGGGTAATTTACAAAGAAAAGAGGTTGAATTAGCTTACAGTTCTTCAGGCTTTAAAGGAAGCACAGCTGGAGAGACCTCAGAGAGCTTTTACTCACGGCAAAAGGCAAAGCTGAAGCAGGTATGTTCATATGGCTGAAGCAGGAGGAAGAGAGAGGGGAGGCTTTACACACTTTTAAACAACCAGATCTCATGAGCACTCACTCATGATCAAGCAGCTCCAAGGAGGAAATCAGCCCCATGATCCAATATCACCTCCCACCAGGCCCACCGCCAACACTGGGGATTACACGCAGCGAATGAACAGTTGGAAATTACAATTAAACATGAGATTTGGGTGGGGACACAGATCCAAACCACATCAACTTGGAAAACATCAGAATCCACCAAAAACTATTCTAATAAAAATAATATGAGAATTCAGTAAGGTGATTATGAAATCAATACACAAAAAATTGAGCTTTATTATATGCAAATAATTAGTAGAAAGGTTACTTATAATAAGAAACATCACATTCCAAAAGTTTATAAAATATGTATGTAATAGCTATATAAAGAACCTTTAAATCACTCCCAAAGGAAAAAAAAATAAGTAACTGTAAAAGGATACTCTGTTCTTGGTTAGGAAAACTCTGGGTTAAAACTCTTTTTTTATTGAACTATAAGTTAATTATAATCTCAATCAGTGGTATTCCAATGGAAATGAAAGTTTATGTGTATACTTCAGTTGTTAAGTCACAATAAATTCCATTCCCATCAAAGATGTATATGCTAAAAATAAAGCCATAAAGTTTAGGAAAAAATACGTTTTTTTATCCTAGGGTTGGGAAGATCTATCTAAGCATAAATAAAATTCAAAATTCAGACATAAAAACTTATAAATTTGACTACGTAAAAATCTTAACTCTCTGTGATGCAAAAATTTATTGTAACCAAATTTAAATGATAGATGACAAAGTAGGTAAAAATAAATTTGCAACACAAATGACGAAAGGCTAATTTCCTTAGACTTAAAACAGCTCTTACAATTTAATTCCTTCTAAAAAGACAACCAACCAATAGAAAATATGACAAATATGAAAAGTAATAAAGAGGAAAACGTGCAAAGTGGCCCATAAAAATAAGAAGATGCGCAACTTCACTTATAATTAAAGAAATGCATGTTACATAGAAATGAGGGGCCAATTTTCAGATAGACAAGAAGCCAAATTTTTGTTAATGTTTAGCATGTCCACAGTACACCTAATGCAGTAAGAAACAGAACACAGAGCTTTATAACTATGGGACAAGAAGAGTTGCCTTACATGGAAGTAATACACTGAACCCCAGTGGGTCCTCTGCTCTGCCCCAGTGGGGTGAGAGGCAGGGAGTACAAAGCCCTGGGTACCTTAAACCTAAAGCAAAGAACTCCAAGTTCACCTCCAAGAGGCATAAGGAAAGCACTGGGAAACTGCGTTCTCACTTTTATCAAGCTGTACTGCAGTAGTTCTCCAACTTGAGCCACCATCAAAATCAGCTCGAGATCTTGTTAAACCTAGATTCCTGGGCCCTGCCACCAGAGCTTCTGATTCAGATTTAATATGGGACTTGAGAACTTGCATCTCTAACAAGTTTCAGGTGATGCTACTGCTGCAGCTCCAGGTGTTGACAGTTGAGACCCACGGGTCTAGTCAGTACCCTTTCCCTTTCTTGGTAGCTGTTTTAGTAGTAAATTGAAGTCAAAGCAACATTGATCAGTCTCTTTTTTGAGACCAAGTTTCACTGTGTTGCCCAGGCAGGAGTGCAGTGGCATGATCTCGGCTCACTACAACCTCCGCCTCCAGGGTTCAAGCGATTTTCCTGCCTCAGCCTCCTGAGTAGCTGGGACTACAGGCGCACATCACCACGCCCAGCTAATTTTTGTATTTTTAGTAGAGATGGGGTTTCACCATGTTGGCCAGGCTGGTCTCAAACTCCTGGCCTCAGGTGGTCTGCCCACCTGGGGCTCCCAAAGTGCTGGGATTACAGGCGTGGGTCACCGCGCCCAGCCCAGAGTCTCATTCTTCCCTGTCAATCTTCAAAAATAGACCAGTCCTCTGTCATCTGTCTTCTGGCTTAGCTGACCAATGTTGGTAAAGACATGGATAAAAAAGGTTTTCCAGGCCAGGTGCGGTGGCTCATGCCTGTAATCCAAGCACTTTGGGAGGCTGAGGCAGGCACTTGAGGTCAGGAGTTCAAGACCAGCCTCACCAACATGGTGAAACCCCCATCTCTATTAAAAATACAAAAATTAGCCAGGCTATAGTGGCGCACCTGTAATCCCAGCTACTCCGGAGGCTGACACAGGAGAATTGCTTGAGCCTAGGAGGCAGAGGTTGCGGTAAGCCATTATAGCACTACTGTACTCCAGTCTGGGTGAAAGAGTGAAACCCTGTCTGAAAAGAAAAAAACAAAGCTTTCCCAGTGCTAGCGGGAGAATAAATATATGCAGTCCTTTTAAATTTGGCAATATTTCTCAAAATTCATATGCCCAGAAATTCCATTTCTAAGAATTTCTCCTGCAATATACATACTCTCCCCAAATGCAAAAACATTGTATGTACGATGATGTTTATTGTAGCATTATGATAATTATTGCTTCTATGAAAATAGAAGCAACTTAAAGCCAGTCAATTGGGAATCATTTAAGAAAAATAAATTAGGATATCTCTCAGGACAATACTTTGTAGCCATTAGGGTAAATACAGTAGATTTATCACACTGAAGCAGAAATATGATGACAATGTATAATAAAGCACAAAAGGTAGATTACAGAATAGACATAGAAAGTGATCCCTTTTTGTCAAATTAAAAAGATGTATCTTATGTATATAAGGTTTGACATACAATATGTATAATGTGATTGCTATGGTCTGAATATTTATGTCCTCCCAAAATTCATACATTGAAACCTAACTCCCAAAATCATGATATTAAGAGGTGGAGCTTTGGAAGGTGATTAAGTGATGAGGGCAAAGCACGTGGGAATAATGCCCTGATAAAATAGACCTCGGAGAGCCTTTCTGCCCTTCCTTCCACCTTGTGTGGACACAGCAAGAAAACAGCTATCTATGAAGGAAGCAGGCCCTCAACTGACACCAAATCTTCCAGCACCTTGATCTTGGACTCCCCAGCCTCCAGAACTGTGAATTTCTATTGTTTAAGCTACAATCTATGGCATTTTGTTATAGCAGCCTGACTGAAATAAAGCAGCGATATAAATAAAGACATGATTGATACATATGTACATTATATGCACACATGTGTGTATACAGAGAAAAGATTTTTGAAAAGCTCCCAACAGAGCTAGCCTAGGAAAAGTGGGCTGGAGTTTCAAAAGCAGTGAAACTGCATAGCTAGGGGAAGAATAGCTACGACATCAGATGACATCTGCTTTGCAATTTTGCTGTTTGAATTATTTTACAACAAGCCCATATACCCTATTTATTTTTTTAAAAAATTTTAAAAGCAAAGCAACCAACTTAATTCCACCAGTGCTTCAACATTGATTATAGATGCTTGGCAGGATCTCTAACTGGGAACATTTTTTTGCCTATGGTGTATAACTGAAATTAATAAAACTATGCCTCACAGAAAAAGATAAAAATAAAATAGAAAATAGATAATACTTATTGTAAATGGAGAGGCCCTTTTCTCCTGTCATTCCCCGTTCTTTGCCCCCCACATTAATTCTCCAATGTCTTAAAGAAAATTTAGCATCATTATATAACCTAAAATGTGTTTATTTTACATGTCTATGATTTCACTTACAGACTGACTCAAGAGTTCCTTCAACAATTCCTTCAATAACTATGAATTGAGTTGCTGTGACTGATGATACCTACCTCATGTTGTCTCCATCTCTATAAATTCTGGGGAAAGCCTGTACCAGCAACAACAGTATATTATGCCAGTAGAGATGACAGTATACATGCCAGTCAGTGTATGACAATAACACTGGGGACCTAGAACCTCTCTCGTGGCAAGGGTGGACCTGAAATTAGCATTACTTAAGAGAAAATAAGAAATTACCAACTCGTAAAGGAAAACTAATAAATTATGCTGTGGGATTAATATTCAGGACTTTCTGGCAGCTAGGTCAACCTGGCATTTTGATATGCAAACCTACTGCTGTAAAGAATAAAGCCGGATCTCAGGGGAGAGAGAGCAAGGCTAGAGATACAATCCAATCTTAAACTTCTCTTTACAGTCATGAAAACTTCAGCCATGAGATAAATATTTATATGTTCTGGATTTTTTTAAGTAAAAGGTTTCACAAAGCCATAGTGGAGCAATATCTTACATTATTCCTCAACCTGAATGAAGAAAATAAGATTAGGAATTCCAAAGGACGACACATTTTCTCAATCCTCCAAAAGGATATAGTGGAGATATTATTGCAGTTTTTCAGTTGCTCCATGAAGAGGTGCTAATATTGTCCTCTGTAAAGATTCTGTCATTTGAAGGAAATTGTAAAACTGGACCAACATCAAAACATATTCAAAATTTAATGTATCAAGCAATGTGAACTATGAAGCTTCTTTAATGCTGGAGCCACTTATTATTTTTCCTTAGGAAGGCAAAAATGTCATGGCCAAGTGCCAATGAACATAACATTTCGGTGAGGTTCCTAATTGATTTCAGCACCCGCTGATAATCTTTCTCCACTGCACCCACTCTAAGTGTTTTCCTTAGTCATCTTCAGACAAGCTGAAAATCTTCTCACTTTTCTAATTTTTCTACATCTACCCAACTAGTTAATCTGATGATAGCCCCATCATTTGGGATGTATAATTGGTTATCATTACACCCTTGCAATTGTGTACAGGAACAAGGATGGAACTGGGAAAGTCACAGAAAAGCAGGTGAACTACAAATGAAAGACAGAGATTCAACCAATGCAAAAAGACTTTCTAACTAATACTCCCAGCTAAAATATTGTGTCCCTGGCTTTCTCTACGGGACTTAAAGTGCTTTACAGGATTATCAAATGAATCACCCAAACATCCTTGCACAAGAGTAGGGAGAAAGTACTATAATAGACACTTAATGGATTGGAAAAACTGTACCGCAGAAAGGTTAAGTGATGTACCAAATACTGCAAAGCGAGTCAGGGTGAGAACAGAAAACAGACTTCAATGACCCTGATCTGGTCACCATTCCTAGCTGAATAAGGACCTTTGTTTGTCTGTTTTAACTTTCTCCATGTAATAGGTATTACCAACGCATTTAACATTCTCCCTATTGACTGCTATTTGTTGTTTCTCTTTTGTTCCTTTTTATGTTCAATCCAGAATAATGGAAATGATGCCAGTAATATTTGAATAGCATTATATCTCACAAAGTGCTTTTATGCTCATGATCTATTCTAAGTAGGAAAACACTATTTCTACATTCTATATCCCCTAATCCCTGACTCCAGCTGACCTGAATTTTTTTTTTTTTTTTAGACAGAGTCTTGCTCTGTTGCCAGGCTGGAGTGTAGTGGCGTGATCTCAGCTCACTGCAAGCCCCGCCTCCCGGAGGTGAGGTGTTTTTTTAGTAGAGACGGGGTTTCACCATGTTGGCCAGGGTGGCCTCGATCTCTTGACCTCAGGATCCACCCACCTTGGTCTCCCAAAGTGCTGGGATTACAGGTGTAAAGGATTTCTTTTTAGCCATTATTTTATTTAAAGACACCAGGACAACTATGACATCATTTGTTCTTCTATTTAGCAAACATATATTAGGCACCACTGTCTGCAAGATAATGCTAACTACTAAAGATATGAACATAATTAAGATATAGTTCTTCACTGAAGGAGATAAGGTCTAAACATGGAAATAATTTACAAATATAGTATCACAGGTGCCCCAGTTGAGGGACCAACAAAATGATATTTCTCTTGGAATATCAATGAGGGAGAAATGTGCTCTGCTTGGAAGAGCCAGAAAAGGCAACTGTGCCGAATGGTGTCCATATATCCTTTTCCCCACCATGTCATCTCTCCACCTAGTCTGTACCCTAAGAAGCTAACTGTTGTAGATAGATGGTATCACCCATGCTCTTTTGCCTGCCCTCGAACTTTTGGTTGCTTGTGGCAGTGGGTGGCCCCAGCAGGAGATGAGAGGACGTGCAAAAATAGGATGGTGCATTTGTTTTCCATTAAGCTTCCATCCTTACTCTAGAGCGTTTCACCATCTTTTCTATTAGTTAACCTCTTGTGAATATTTTCTCTATTAAGAGTTTCAAGAACAATGACCTAATGGATTTAGAGTGACGAGTTATTAAGAAAGGAAGATCTAGTAAGCAGGGAGCCTCATTAGTGTTGGGATTAAATTCATGAGCTAGAACACGAGCAGCGGTAGCTCAGGATGGAAAGGAGGTAACTGAATTGCGAGGGATTTTTGGAAGTTGAATTGCCAGGCCAAATAACCAACTGGACATTGAAGAGGATGAGAGAATGAGTGAAGCTGAAGTTCACTGCCAGACTATTTGTAAAAGAGACAGTCCCTTAAAAAATTAAAGATAATTTGGCATAAATGCTGCCATCTGTTCATTAAGTCTCTTGCCCTTGCATTTGGCAGCAAATCAATAGCTACCTCCAAGGGAGCTTGTACAGCAAACTCAGAGGGCAGAATACACACCTGAGCACATGTATCCTTTTTGGGTGCACTTACTGCACATGTATGCAGCCACCAGAGCCCCTTGTGGGGCTGTGCAGCACCATCCAGGAGAGAAAGGAAAATCACGATGTCTTTGGAGTCCAATTTTTTCCCACATACATTGAAGTCAATACCTTCTGACAGCTGGCAACAATAAAATTACCCCTCAGTCTAAATACACTGGAAGGATCTCTATGTCGGGGATGATAAGGGCATTCCACATTCTAACATTTATCTGAATGGTGATAAACCTGGTGCTATTGTTGCTTTTTCTCAAGGGCTCGGCTGCCCACCTGTGCCTCAAATTTCTCTTACCTTTAAAAAGCACACAGTGCAAACAGAGGCTTTTAAAATGTTATTGCCAGAGTACTCTCACGTGGTTGGAAGTCTTAGAGAAATGCTTGTAAAATATACTTATAAGTGGGTACAGAGCTACATGAAGGTGAAAGCTCAGTGATAACAAAAAAGGCATCCTTATTTCTGAATTATTAATAATCAGATATTATAATCCTGTTGTAAATGTATTCCAATTCTATCACAGATGGAATTGAACCTTAAGAAATGATATTCAAATAAAAAGAGGCTCAAATGACCTTGTCATGTCTTCCATTTGTTAAATTTGCTGTTTTAAAAAAAAATTGAGTAAAATTACACTAAGTCTGAGGAAGAAGCAACTTTTCTGGAGGTACGCTGGCAAAACACAATACATAAAATGTGCATGGGGGAAAAACGAAGAACATGCAAAAATATGTGATTTGGGGTATTGATGGCATTATTCATAATAGTTTAAAACCACACACATTAATGTTCAACAATAGAGAATCTGGAAGGGAATTGACATATCTGTGACATGTTTAGGCAGGTAGCGCTGCAGGAAAAATTGCGGAGGGAATTGAAACCTCTGGCTTAAGTGTGGGCGCGTTTTTCTGTAAGCCACAACGATCAGGGAGACCAGGTCTCTGTGCTGAAGAAACATGACCCTATCATGGGGAGGGGGAGGGAGGAGGGATTGCATTGGGAGTTATATCTGATGTAAATGACGAGTTGATGGGTGCTGACGAGTTGATGGGTGCAGCACACCAACATGGCACAAGTATACATATGTAACAAACCTGCACGTTATGCACATGTACCCTAGAACTTAAAGTATAATAATAATAAAAAAAAAGAAAATGTGTATTTATATCTGCTGTCTCTCAAAATACTGCTAAAGTGGTGACTTTTAAAAAATCACCTGCAAAAACAAGGAAATGAGATGAGACAACAGCAATCAAGCTTGATTGCCAGAAAGTGGATGGCGAACCTGCAACTGAGAGAAAACATAGATCGTATCCACAGGTCGGGAATCAAAGAGCATCTGTCTTCCTAACAGAAGCACTGGACATCAGAAGACAATGAAGTAATGCCTTCAAACCCTCAAGGAAAATAATTTCCACCTGAGAATTCTATACTGAACCACACTGTTATTAGAACGTAAGGGTAAGATGTCATCCTCAGCACTCTAACACAGGAACAGAAAACCAAACACCACATGTTCTCACTCATAGGTGGGAGTTGAACAATGAGAACACATGGACACAGGGAGGAGAACATCACACACAGGGGCCTGTCGAAGAGTGGGGACAGGGGAGGGAGAGCATTAGGACAAATACCCAATGCATATGGGGGGCTTAAAACCTGGATGATGGGTTGATGGGTGCAGCAAACCACCTTGGCACACGTATACCTATGTAACAAACCTGCACGTTCAGCACATGTATCCCAGAACTTAAAGTAAAAAAAAAAAAAAAAATGTGAGGGTAAGATAAAGATTTTTTTCAGACATGTGAAATTTCAAAAAATCTTATCTCTTATACAGCATTACTTAGGAAGCTGCTAGGGTAGGTGCTCCCCCAAAAAGAGAGTTGCCAAAAAAGAAGCAAAAGACAGAAACCTAGGAGTCCAATAAGGAACAACTATATAATCTGCGGGACCCAGTGCAAAATGAAAACACAAGGCCCCTTGTTCAGAATTTATTAAGAATTTCTTTTTTTATTTTTTATTTATTTATATATATTTTTTGAGGCAAAGTCTTGCTCTGTCGCCCAGGATAGAGTGCAGTGGCGCAATCTCTGCTCACTGCAACCTCCACCTTCTGGGTTCAAGAGATTCTCATGCCTCAGCCTCTAGAGTAGCTGGGATTACAGGAGCCTGCCACCACACCCGGCTAATTTTTGTTTTGTTAGTAGAGATGGGGTTTCACTATGTTGGCCAGGCTGATCTCGAACTCCTGGCCTCAAGTGATCCACCAGCCTTGGCCTCCCAAAGTGCTGGGATTACAGGTGTGAGCCACCACGCCTGGCTATTAAGAATTTCAAAATGGCAACAGCAGAGTGCTGAGCCAAATGTAGAGCCCTGTAAGTGCAATTACGACGGGCACAGACACCCACGAAACCCACCTTTCATCCAGTCTAGGAAAGGGGAAAGGGAATTCCCAGGAAGATGGTGAAAAAAGTCCCCATGACAATCACTGTGCAGCAACTCTAGAGATTCACCAACCTACAATGGAGCCAAAAAATAGGGTGCTCTAAGAAGGATGTCTTCAAGTAAAGAATGAAATGTAGAGATTACCCAATGTGTTTTAAGGTATTGAGAGGCCATTTCCACTTCTTGGGGAAAATAAATGGAAGAATTAATGATCAATACAGTTGAAGGAACTTTCCAAGCAAATTGGTTACTGGCTAGTGTCAATATTTTATGTCAAACTTGCTGCAAGAGCAAAGGCTTCTGATAAAGCCAGTCAAAAGATTTCTTTGGTAGAGACATTTAAAGAAAAAGAAAGCTGGCTAGATAACTTTATTAGACTGGGTATAATAAAGTCTGGCTAAAGTTTATGGTCATCATAAGGCTGACAGTTAGCTGGGCAGATAAATCCAACCTCTAAAGTGGGCTCTTCATCCTGTTAAATTCTACCATAAAATTGCTAAAGCAATTTACTAGGAATTCTAGCTCGTTCTCAGAAATATTCCACCCTAAACCAGGTGTTGGCACTGGTAAAATTGGAGTAACTTTTTTTTTCTCAGTATCTAAATAAACATACCAACAAACAAACTAAAAAGCAACACAATAAACTCCAGAAAAATACAAAATGTTCTACAAGAAAAATTAAAGTAATAGAATGACACATAGCATAACTGTAAATAAAATGAGAAGATTATCGGAACAATGTCTTCAGTTGTCTACTCTGAACAAAAATGATGATGAACAGTATTTGGAGCATAGGGAAGGAACATGGGTTGGAGGAGTGGGGAGGGGGCATGTAAGAGAAGGAAATCTTCATCTTCCATGGTAAGAATAGGTAACTACTAAAAATGAAAAATCCAGAATAGCAACATAGGCATGTCCTTTAAAAATAAGGAGATACTCGTGAAGAAAAGTGCAAATGGTTGAATGTCCTTAGCTTTGGCGAACAGGAATTTGAAGTGAAGAGAGAGGGTGCATGAGGCAGCTGCTTTCTGTTATATCTTTCCAAAATTTATAACCCTTCATTCATGTTTATTCTTGATTTAAAAAAAAATTATATTAGTAAAAGGGAAGTAAAAGCCACACAAAGATCTGTTAATACTTCTTTTCCCCAAGGATAAGAGTTTCTAGCTAGCCTTAAATTTACAAAAGACAAAATGTACAATCTGTTCAACCAATATTCCCAAGAATAAAGAACACTTCCTTTTTTTTTTTAATCTATCAGCCACTTAAATATATATATGCAAATATATATGCATATATAGAAAAGACTGAGAAAACAGACAGCAAAACTCTAACTGTTCATCTGTAGGTAATGGGATATCAAGTGATGTTTCTTCTTTATACTTTTTTTCTATAGTCTAGTGTACATTGAATATATATTCATTTTTCAGTGAGAAAAATTATAAGTTTTTTTTCGTTTAAACAAAGAACTAAGGTCATGTGAAATATGTGGTGATGTTTTCTTTTCTGTTGTTTGTGTATATGTGTATGTATATGTGTGTATGTTGGGTTTGTGTGTGCGTGTGCGTGTGTGTGTGTGTGTGTGTTGAATTTGTGGATTATACTGAAAGCTACAAGAGTAGACAGGTACAAGTAAGGAGAGGGCATCAAGAAAGCAGACAGACTACCTCTAAGGCAGTCTGTGACTGACTCTGATTTCCCCCCCCTTTTTTTTTTTTTTGAGACAGAGTTTCACTCTTGTTGCCCAGGCTGGCAACTACTCCTGTGACTGACTCTGATTTCCCCCCCTTTTTTTTTTTTTTTTTTTTTGAGACAGAGTTTCACTCTTGTTGCCCAGGCTGGAGTTCAATGACACGATCTTGGCTCACTGTAACCTCCGCCTCCCAGGTTCAAGCGATTCTCCTGCCTCAGCCTCCCTAGTAGCTGGGATAACAGGTACCCACCACCACTCCCAGCTAATTTTTTGTATTTTTAGTAGAGACGGGGTTTCCCGATGTTGGCCAGGCTGGTCTCAAATTCCTGACCTCAGGCGATCCACCTGCTTCGGCCTCCCAAAGTGCTGGGATTACAGGTGTGAGCCACCGCACCTGGCCTGATTTCCCTTTCTTTAGCATTTCTTATAAAGCCTTTTACAGTCTGACCACCACCTGCATGCACACATGTATGCATTTATTCAACAAACATTTATTGAGTGCTGCCAGTATTCTAGGCACAGTGCTCACAGTATTCCAGGCACAAAGTTCTGGAGATGTGAATATAGATAAGCAAGAAACAGATCTCCAGGCAGTTTTTACACAATATTGGGAGCATAGGTGTGAATCAAAGCCAGTCTTGGTAGAACAATGGGATTTGTCCAGGAATTCAAGGTGGAGAGGGGCTTTTTAGTCAAATATGGAACAGCCTGGGTATATTAGTTTGTTTTCACACTGCTATAAAAAGACTACCCAAGACTGGGTAATTTATGAAGAAAAGAGGTTTAATGGACTCACGGTTCTGCAGGCTTACTGGGAAGCATGACTGGGAGGCCTCAGGAAACTTACAATCATGATGGAAGGCAAAGGGGAGGCAAGCACCTTCTTCATGTGGTAGCAGTATTACTGGAAAGGGGTCCAGATCCAGACCCCAAGAGAGGGCTCTTGGATTTGGGCAAGAAAATATTCAAGGTGAATCCATAGAGTAAAGTGAGAGCAAGTTTACTAAGAAAGTAAAGGAGTAAAAAACTGGTTACTCCAGAGCTGCTGGTTGCTCATTTTTATTATTATTTCTTGATTATATGCTAAACAAGGGGTGAATTATTCATGAGTTTTCTGGGAAAGGGATGGGCAATTCCTAGAACTGAGGACTCCTCCCCTTTTTAGACCATATAAGGAAGCTTCCTGACATTACCATGGCATTTGTAAACTCTCATGGTGCTGGTGGGAATGTCTCTTAGCATGCTAATGCATTATAATTACCATATAATGAGTAGTGAGAATGACCAGAGGTCACTCACATGGCCATCTTGGTTATGGTGGGTTTTGGTCAGCTTCTTTACTGCAATCTGTTTTATCAGCAAGGTCTTTATGACTTGTATCTTGTGCCAACCTCCTGTCTCATCCTGTGACTTAGAAAGCTTAACCAACCATCTGAGAATGCAGCCCAGTAGGTCTCAGCCTTATTTTACCCAGCCCCTACTCAAAATGGAGTTATTCTGGTTCAAATGCCTCTGACAGCAAGAGAGAGAGAGAGAGAGCAAGAGGAGGAGTGCCACATACTTTTAAACAACCAGATCTCATGAGAACTCACTCACTATCTCAAGAACAGCAAGGGGAAAGTCCACCCCCACGATTCAATCACCTACCACCAGGTCCCATCCCCTGACACATGGGAATTGCAATTGGAGATGAGATTTAGGTGAGCACACGGAGCCAACCATATCAATGAGCACATTCATGACAGAGCATGAACAATTCTGAACAAGACTGGATGAACTGAACCTTCTGGGCTGATGATAAGTGCCAAAATAGGAAATGTTTACATTTCTCTCATCGCGTCCCACAAATTTCCATTCAAAGATAGATGTGCTAGAAATAAATGCTAGAAAATGGTTCCTATTTAGAATCCTATTAGGACCTGTAAAACAAGCACATTTTGTTTTTTGCATATTGATTCCAGTGTATCAATTCTAATTTACTTGTTTTAATTAAACTTGTGTAATTATTGCAAGGAAATTCAATGAAAACAAGCTCCTGTGTTTCTCTTACACCAGCTCTCCGTGTTACTATAGTTTATTGAGATTCTCTTGTAGTTTGACAGTAGGAATTCAGGGTCAAAATGATGTGGTCCTCAATAGTAAGGGGAGATAGTGGTAGGCACACTTCAGAGCAAAATTATTCTTCCTTTGAAAGTAGCTTTATTATTGTTCTTATGATACAGGCTGAATTATTTTAGTTCTAACAGCAGAGAAAATCTCAAAGGAGAAACAAGAAGCGATCCCAAATTCCAGCACCTAGAGGTAAACACTGTTCACTTTTACCAGTCATCCTGCTGTACATCTCCTTACGTACACAAATACAAAGAGAGGAAGGTGAACGTTTTCACAAAAGTGGTAAGAGACAAAAGGTAAAATGGCATATTTCTCTGTGACACACTGTTTATTCAACAGAACAGGCTGAGCATCCCTAAACTGAAAATCTGAAATCCGAAATGTTCCAAAATTCAAAACGTTTTGAGCAACTACATAATGCCACAAGTGGGCAATTCCACATCTGACCTGTTGTAACAGGTCACAAGTGGGGACTGAAAGCCTGTCATTGTTCATTGCTGCTATTGTTTTAACAGCTGATACAGATATTCTGGCGATGCTACTGTTCTGCTTAGCTACCCTGAACACGCTATTTTTTCACTGTATTCATGGTATGTCATATTCTTTACTGTTAAAGACTCATGTATAAATAAGTGTAAGAAAATGAATGTTTATTGATGGCATATAAATTCAGAGTCAGGAATGATGGTGATGCCACACCACCACACAGGTTGTCCACATGGGTGGCTGAGATAGTGACACCTTTGTTTTTTGATGGCTAAATGTATATAAACTTTGTTCCATGCACAGAGTTATTTAAAATGTTGTATAGGCCAGGCACCATGGCTCACGCCTGTAATCCCAGCACTTTGGGAGGCCAAGGTGGGTGGATCACTTGAGGTCAGGAGTTCAAGACCAGCATGGCCAACATGGTAAAATTCCATGTCTACTAAAAATACAAAAATTAGCTAGGCCTGGTGGCATGCACCTGTAATCCCAGCTACTCAGGAGTCTGAGGCAGGAGAATCTTTTGAACCTGGGAGGCGGAGGTTGCAGTGAACTTAAATGTACCACTGCACGCCAGCCTCGGTGATAGAGCAAGACTCTGTTTCCAAAAAAAGAAAAAAGAAAGAAAGAAAAAGCTGTATAAGATTAATTTCAGGCTATAGATATAAGGTATATATGATACATAAATAAATTTCATGCTTGAACTTGGGTACCATCCCTAAGAAGTCTCATTATGTATATGCAAATATTCCAAAATCTTAAAAAATCCCAAATCCAAAACACTTCTGATCCCATGCATTTTGTATAAGGAACCCTTGACTTGTATATCATGGGTATTTTATGTGTGAAATATTTATTTCCACACCATCATTTTAATGGCTCCATAGTACATCATGTTGTGTATATCAAAAAAAATACTATTTTTTAAAACTTCTACTGCAGAGTATGTTTCCAATTTTTTTATTGTAAAAGAAGGCTGCAATAACTTGAGCACATATCATTTCATCGTTCTGTCATCTTCTTAAGGTGAATTCCTACAAATGGGCTTGTTGGCTCGAAATGAATGAAATTGCCAAACTGTCCTCCAAAGTGAGTGACTTTTTAAAGTCAATTTGCGCTTTCACTAACAGTTGAAGAATATACAGATGGCCAATAAACATATGAAAAGATGCTCAACATCATTAGCCATCAGGGAAACGCAAAGCAAACCACAATGAGATACTACTTAACACTCACTAGGATGGCTTTAATCAAAAAGACAGATTTTATATTTAACTCTTTAATTATTCTGAGTCAATTTTTGTATACAGTATGAAATAAAGATCCAATTTCATTCTTCTGCCTGTGGTTAACCAGTTTTCCCAATAACATTTATTGAAGAAACTGCCCTTTCTCAACGGTATGTTTTGACACCGTTGTTGAAAATCAGTTGTGAGTGTGTGTGTTTACTTCTGGGTTTTCTATCCTGTTTCACTGGTGTCTGTTTCTATGCCAGTACTATCTATTGATTAAAATCACTTTATAACATATTTTGAAATCAGGAAGTGTGATGCCTCCAGCTTTGCTCTTTTTGCTCAAGATTGTTTTGGCTATTTGGAGTCTTCTGTGGCTCCATTCAAACTTAAAGATTGTTTTTTCTATTTCTGTGAAAAATGAAAGAATTTTGATGGGATTGCATTGAAGCCGTAGATCTTGCAGAATGGGAGAAAATATTTGCAAGCCATACATCTGATAAGGAGTTAATATCTAAAATATATAGGGAACTCAAAAACCTCAATGAAAGGAAAACAACCTGATTTAAAGATGGGCAAAGGACTTGAACAGACACTTCCAAAAAAAAAAAGACATACAAATGACCAATAGATACAGGAAAAAATGCTAAGCATCACTCATCATTAAGGAAATGCTCATTAAAATCACAATGAAATATCACCTTACATCTGTTAGAATGGCTTTTATCAAAAAGATGAAAGATGAGTGTTGGCAAGGATACAAAGTAAAGGGAACCCTTATACACTGTTGGTGATAATATAAATCAGTACAGCCACTATAAAAATTAATATGAAGATTCTTCAAAAAACTAGAAATAGAACTACAATACGATCCATCAATCCCACTTCTGGGTATATATCCAAAGGAAATTGAAATCAATATGGTGAAGGTGTATCTGCACTCCCATGTTCATTGCAGCATTATTTACAGTAGCCAAAAGGTAGGAACAACCCAAGTTTTCATCAACAGATGAAGAGATAAACAAAATATGGTATATCCATACAACAAAATATCATTTATTCATAAGAAACGAAGTTCTGATACACGCTACATGGTGAAATAAACTAGATACATAAGGATAAATATTGTATGATTCCACTTACATGAAATATCTAAGACAGGCAAATACATAGAGAGAGAAAGGACATTAGAGGTTACCAACCCTTGGGAAGAGGGAGGAAAGGAAAGTTATTGCTTAATGGTTGTAGTTTCTGTTTAGGGTGATGAAAACGTTTTGGAAATAGCCGTGAAGGTTGCATGACATTATGAGCATAATTAATGCCACTGAACTGTACATTTTAAAGTGGTTAAAGTAGCAAATTTTACATTAGATGTATCTTATACCAATTTAAAAATTTTTTTTAAATTCAATTTTTTTTAAAAGGCACAAAGTGAATGTGCTAGAGTATGGATAAACTTTGGAAACAATTTGCTAAGCAAAACTAGCTAATCACAAAAGACAACATATTGTATGATTCTGTGTATATGAAATGTTTAGAACAGGCAAATATATAGAGACAGAAGGTAGACAGTAGACAGTGGTTACCTATGGCTGGAAGCTAAGGGGAAAGAAAAGATTAAGGGATAAAAAGGGAATGACCACGGCAGGGCACGGTGGCTCACACCTGTAATCCCAGCACTTTGGGAGACCAAGGTGGATGGATCACGAGGTCAGGAGATCGAGACCATCCTGGCTAACACGGTGAAACCCCGTCTCTACTAAAAATAAAAAAATTTTTTTTAAAAATTAGTTGGGGGTGGTGGCGGGCACCTGTAGTCCCAGCTACTCCGGAGGCTGAGGCAGGAGAATGGCGTGAACCCAGGAGGCGGAACTTGCAGTGAGCCGAGATCGTGCCACTACACTCCAAATTAATCATGATGACAGTTGTGCAACTCTGTGAACATACTAAAAACCATTGAAGTATACACTTCAAACAGGCGAATCATATGGTATGTAAATTATCTCAAAGCTGTTATTTTTTTAAATTGTGGATCTCTCTGATGATAAAGTTGGACCATTTTTTCACATATTGATTAACCATTTGTGTTTATTCTGTTGTAAATGGCTTGTTCTTGTTCCTTGCCCTGATTGTTTGTCTGTTTTTGTTTTTAATGCTGTAAAACTTCATTCAGAGTCCACACTGACAAGTATTTTGTAAGTACATTATGTTCTTGAAGTTGGTGCAAAGTCCTGCAGATGGCACGCCTCAAGCCAAAAGAGAAGGCCAGTTATGAAGGCCCTGACAGTCTAACAGGTTGAATTCATTTTATTTGTAACAGGATAAACACAACATGGAAGGGCAGTGCAAAGACAACACTCCTTGACTCTGTGATACCACACCTGGTGATTTACAACTATGGTCTCATGTTAATGTATTGTGCCCACTTATGAAGGAGAGAGGTCAAACTTCCCAAGGTTATACAGTCAGCTGTTGCAACTGGGATTTAAACTTCTGCCTACAAAGTGCTAATCCATCTTCAGTCCCCTCTGAAGAGTATTGGTCATATATTCGTGGAGCTGTGATGATGTCTTTGCACTTTCTGGGCTTCCAGACACCTATGACTGAAATAATGCTGAGCAAACACAGGCAGTAAGAAGTTGGAGCTGTCAGAAAATACACTTCTTTCATTGCTCCCAAGGAGGCCACATGAGGGGAAATTTACCAACACAAACATAATTCTTCAGGGTCCCTTGAATGTTCCTGTAGGGAATTATGAGCCTCTCTGGGTCATAAGGAATGTACCTGGACATCCCTGCTCAGCCAAAGCCCTGATTCAGGATATAGCAGTAGTAGCTCAGCTGCCACACAGACCAGGAAAGGTCAAAATCATGTTAACAAATGGCATGCAACTATCAGAAGAGACCGTAAATATCACACTTGGGAAATTAATGTGTAGTTCCATAGGGTTAGATTATACATGTGTGTAATTACGGATAATGCCATACAAGGATAAAACTTTTTATTTGAAAGAGACCTTAGAGTTTATCCATTCAAATATTTTACTTTACAGATGCAGAAGTTGAGAATCTAGGATTTTAATTAACTATTAACTTAGAAAAATCTCAGTGAAGGGGAAATTTGTTCTTCCTGCCCACCCTAAAAATCTCCATAGTCAGCTTTCAATGGCAAAGCCTTAGCCTGTGAATTTAATATTTTCTAGCTTTCTGTGCTGTTCTGGGAATTGTTCGACTCTAACTCCCTTTAGCTATGAAGACTGGAAGACAATATAATTCTCGGCACTGCTCATGTTTTCGAGTCACATGTCCTCAGGTTGCTAAAAATTTCTAGTCTGTGAAACACAAAATAATATGATACTATTTTTGATTGACACAGAAAGTAAGGAAGCAGATTTCTTTTTTCTTTTTTTTTTTGAGACGGAGTCTCGCTCTGTCGCCCAGGCTGGAGTGCAGTGGCCAGATCTCAGCTCACTGCAAGCTCCGCCTCCCGGGTTCACGCCATTCTCCTGCCTCAGCCTCCCGAGTAGCTGGGACTACAGGCGCCCGCCACCTCGCCCAGCTAGTTTTTTGTATTTTTTAGTAGAGACGGGGTTTCACCAGGTTAGCCAGGATGGTCTCGATCTCCTGACCTCGTGATCCGCCCGTCTCGGCCTCCCAAAGTGCTGGGATTACAGGCTTGAGCCACCGCGCCCGGCCTCAGATTTCTATCCATTGGCAAAATCTTATGTGGATAGTGAGAAATTGACTAGTGATAAGCTATGTTATCACATAGCATTGGCAAAAATTTCACTTTTCCTGTTGATTTAGATAAAAGTACTTCTCTGTAGCCTCTACTTTCTAATACCCTGAAACTCAATATTTAGCTTCATTTTCAAATGAATTGTAAATGTAATTTATCATAAGTGTGATTCAGCAACTAAGAGAGAAAAGGACAGCAAATGGAGTGCAGCAAACACTTGCTTTTTTAATCACCTTCCACTTTATCTATGCTTCTCCTCACTTGAAATTTAATTGTTTAAATATATTTTAATCTTTAAAAATAGTGCCGTGGTTCACACCTGTAACCCCAGCACTTTGGGAGATAAGGGCAGGTAAATCACTTGAGGCCAGGAGTTTGAGACCAAACTGGGCAACATAGTGAGATCCATTCTCTCAAAAAGTAAACAAATAAAAAATAAACAAAATTAAAATAAAACTACACATTTGAAGATACATTGCAATTGTAATCAATTAAGTCATTTTCTAAGGGAAGGGACTACCTTTAGACTTTAGAGGTTTTACGTTAGTTTTTTCCAAGTTGATTTTGTTTTGCTCTTCAAGTTCATGCCGTCGTTTGCTGATATACTGAAATGTGATTTACAGCACAATAACCAGCCAACTGGAGAACATATTATCTGGAAGCTGGGAATGCTAGCAGTAGAGAATGTCAGGATTCACTAAAAATAGAAGGTTTCATACTTTCAGTTTAATCATCTTTGTTTGGTATAAAAATCTCTTACTTCAGCTCATCATGAAGTTTTTTGTTTTTTAAACAGAGTAGAAGGAACAATTCAATATGAATGGTTTTCTTTTTAACTGGGTTTTTTTAGCCCATCGAATTTCGGTATATAGTTAATAACCACTTCAAATTGCCACTCAAGAAGAAACTACTCTTACCTAATTGCCTGCCAAGGCTCATAAAGCTCTTCGGCATCATTGGCAATTCATTGGTCTATTGATATCATAACTCACATTGATATTTTCTGGCTCTCATATTTCACTTGCTCTGATGTTCATTTCCTTTGCTTTTTAACACCTCGTCGTTCCAAAATTAAGAGACATGCCTTGGCTATATAATTTTTAGTAGGCTCTATACAACTCTTCCTAAGCAAGAAGATTTTTTTTCTTTCTTTATACCACACACATGTATGCTGCACATACACACATATGCACAGTGCCTGTGCACACAAAGGCAGGCACAAGCACACACACTTTTACTGGCTCCTCCAAGAGGAATATTCTTATTAGTGGATACATTTCATTTTCATATTGATCTACTGTGCCTTTTAAAGCTTCTCCAAAACCTCTTTATATGACATATTGATGATCAAATTCCTTTATCTTAGAATGCCAGAATTTTTGCAAGATCACAGCTAATGAGTTAGTTTCCAGCATGGTGTCATGAAACTCACTTCCCAGAACCAAATCAGATCCGTCAGTTCTTTTCACAGGAGCATTCCACTTCTCTGTTGGTAAAGAGTGTCATGCAGTGGCCAGCACCGTGCAATGAGAAACAGTCTCACATCAGGACAGCACCATAATTTTCCCCAGATGACTCTACTTGATGTGAAGAAAGGACGTTCACACCTGCCAATTTGGGCAAATTTCATCCTTTCATGCCTCACTCCAATTAGTTTTACATTCTCTCGAGGAAAGCAAGAGTGTGAAAAGCTGTCTTCTGGCAGTGACCTGATTGTCCTCCACTACCCCAGAGGAAGGCACCATTCATCTTCACTAGTGAGATGGAGAGAAGTTTGAGACATGATGGGAGATTATTCCTGTAGGGAGCAAAGCATCCTTGGATGTGTCAATTCATTGATAGCTCAGCAAACACGTCTACCCATCTCCACGTGGGTCAAGCTCCTCATTCCTCTTCATGCCTCTTCCTGAGACATTCAATGACCCAAGAAAAGGGTGAAAACATCATCATTGAAGACTGTATAACTCTAGGCTGAGCAGTTTAGCTGCCACAAAGAAACCCATCATTGTACAGAGATCAGTCAACTTCAGCTACAAACAGCCACATTGAGCACAGCTCATAATTCTGATTGAAACATGTACCATTTTATCATTTTCCGTTAAGTGGCTAATACTTCACACCAATTACCTTTGCCTTAAAAGTTCAATCTTTTAAAACCCTGTACTGCTTACAGGTATAAGCTATTGAATATAAAATCTTGTTTGTACCTATCTCACAGATCTTAAAGGAACTCAAGAGAGCCATCCGTATGATTAAATAATAATCAAGGAACTGCTGGCAAAATCATTTTCTCCATGAAAGGTTCCTCATGAACTTTCTCAGCCCAACCAGATGCTCCCTGTGTTTCTCACCAAGGACTGCTACTGCCTCTGCTACATTTTCTCTGACAGTCATGTGAACTTTTAATTTTTTCTAGTTGTTGCTTCTTAAAGAGTCATATTCTTGAAAATTTCAAAAGAAATATTATTGCCATCAAGTGAGCACTCAGCATTAATGTAAGTGATGTGCCTTGAGAGGAGAAGAACCCGGGATCTAAATGCAGTGAGCTTTTCCTAGGGGTATGTGAGTAGCAAGGGAGAGGATGGACAGGAGTGTGGTGGGTGGGCATGGGCGGGGATAAAAACAAAAATGAGCATAAATATAATCTGGGATGAAGGGCCAATTTTCCCCCAGTTTGACAGTAAAAAGACTAAAAATGAAACCTAAAATGTCCAAGACATGCACAAGTGTACTGACTCCAACACTTGGATATAACAATGTCAAATTGCTGTCAAAGGCTATCAAATTGCTATCTCAAGGCTTACTTGCAATTACTTGTCTAGGACATAGAAAGCAATTTGCAGGCCAAGTACTTCATCTCTCCAGTGAAACCTGCAGTCATTTCATGGTGGCCTGCTGGTATGATAGGTCTGGTTGAATTTTAGCATCTGGATTTGCAGGCTTCACCTGCTGTGACCCCCCCCAGTGAGCACTCTCTTTGCTCGGGCTACTGCATTTCAGCCATGCAGCTGCTCTCGTCCTCGGAAAATCCTGCAACTCTGATTCACAGATGAAAAAAGCCTTTCCCAATCTTTGTCTGAAGATCCCGCCCAAATTTTGTCAAGCTTTCTTTTACTCATCTAGAGATTTCTAGGGCCATAGAGCCCAGGGACCTGCTCTCCCCTCCTGGCTAGGACAGCTTCATGAAAACGTGCGTTCTCTAACCGCAAACTGGTCTAACTTCTTGGGATGCTCAATTTCCTTATCTATGCTTTTGGACATGCTGAAACACCCATTTTATGTGGAATAAAATGATGAATGATGAACTCTATGGTCTAAATTCCTTGCTCTCCCCTTACGCTTTTAATGTATTCCGGAGTTGTTCCAGGGCCCACTTCCATCCCTCCCACTCATGGTAGGTTTTCAGTCTGGAAAATACAAGTTAATCTCAGTACTTTTGCAGAGCTTAGGTGGTTTACATACCCCACACATATCAATGCTGTCCTTGACCAGTCCAAATCTCTAATTTTACTTCTAACTGCAGGATGCTAACTCTTGCCACCCGCAATCTTAGTACAAATACTTGACATCAATCTTTTTTTATTTTACTTTTTTTAGCACAAAATTTTTGTTTTTTTCTCCCCTCCCCACAGATCCCATCTCAAATCATTCTGTTAACCACCATTCCAACAGGTTGAGGAGAGCTTAAACACCTTCTTCCTCTGCCTTGTTTCTCTTTTATGTTTTAATTTTTGCATCAGTATTAATATTTTTGCATACTTTGCATCTTTATTCAAAAATGTAAACTTTCTTTGTCCATATATGGACATGGCCATACATGAAGGAGATGGGTGGGTCAAAAAGGGATATCAAATGAAATGATAGGGGTCACAATGGGGAAACTGATGTGGTGCATAACATTGCCAAAATAATGTGCCACTAGAAATGGTGTAAAGGCTGTCTTTTTTTTTTTTTTTAAAGAAAATGTATTATCATGCATTTTTGTGAGGCAGGTTTACAACAGTACAAGTCTTGACTAAGAAGGAAAGAGGAAAAAAGAAAAAACACCAATACCCAGATTTAAAAAAAACGATTACAGTCTTAGGAGTTCATTTAAATCATAGGAACTTTTCACTTATCTCATGTTAGCTGTACCAGTCAGTAATTAAGTAGAACTACAAGTTGTATAGGCTTTATTGTTTATTGCTGGTTTATGGCCTTAATAAAGTGTAATTATGTATTATCTGCAGGGTGTTTTTCACTGTGACTATTGTATGAACACAAATCTTGGTATCCAGAAGCACATGAAGTTTGCAACTTTCCACCCTGCTCATTTTTGTAAAACTGCAGTCATCTTGGACCTTTTAAACACAAATTTTAAACCCAACCAAGCTGTGATAAGTGGAATGGTTACTGTTTATACTGTGGTATGTT
Source organism: Macaca thibetana thibetana (assembly GCF_024542745.1). NCBI lineage: Eukaryota > Metazoa > Chordata > Mammalia > Primates > Cercopithecidae > Macaca > Macaca thibetana. The sequence goes on from NC_065580.1 coordinate 170,827,071, forward strand.
TTTGATTACAGCAGATAATGCTTTATTTTTCAGTTGTCTTTGAGAATAAAGGGAAAAAATCTTCAGATGCAATGGTTTTGTGTAGCATCTTGTCTATCATGTTTTGTAAATGCTGGAGAAGCTTTGACCAATTTGACTTAGAGATGAAATGTAACTTTGCTTACAAAAATTGCTATTAAACTCCTGCTTAAGGTGTTCTAATTTTCTGTGAGCACACTAAAAGCAAAAAAATAAATGTGAATAAAATGTACAAATTTGTTATGTTTCTTTATGTTCTAATAATACTGAGACTTCTAAGTCTTAGGTTAATTTTTAGGAAGATCTTGCATGCCATCAAGACTAAATTTTCTTGTGGTTCTTAATCTGAAGTTTTCAAACTCTGAAACTCATAATCTGCAGTGTCAGATTATGTAGAGGAAGATCTTAGAACATTCCATGTCAAGTCTGTTACCATTTATTGGCATTTAGTTTTCATTTAAGAATTGAACATAATTATTTTTATTGTAGTTACATAGCATGTCAGATTAAATCATTTAGAACAAAATGGGTGTGAATTGTGAATCTAAGACTATTTAAATGTCTTATGAGAACATTTCATAAAGCAATTCTCTTGTCATTCAGGTCCAGAAACAAATTTTAAACTGAGTGAGAGTCTATAGAATCCACACTGCAGATGGGTTGTGAAATGTGGCCAAATGTGTTTCAAAAATTGATGGTGTATTACCTGCTGTTGTAACTGCTTAGTGCTTGGCTAATTTCTAAATTATTGCTTCATATGTTATACCTTAAGAAAACAGGTTTATGTAACAAAGTAATGGTGTTGAATGGATGATGTCAGTTCATGGACTTCAGCAGAGTTTTAAGCATTTTTTTTCTTGAAAGCGTGTTAGCATCTTGTTACTCAAAGGATAACATAGACAGTAATACTTTGCTGCCTACTAATAATCTTTACTCGTTTACTAGTTTACCTCCTCTGCTCTTTACCACCTGATAACTGGATATCTTTTTCTTCACTGGACCCTAAACTGAATTGAATTTTAAGATATGTATCAAAAACCATTATTTCATTTAATGCACATCAGTTTTGCTGGTTTGAGCAGTATGCAGTTTAGGGTTCATGATAAATCATTGAACCACCTGTGTAACAATCTGAATGCCAAATCTTAAACTCATTAGAAAAATAACAAATTAGCTTTTGACACGCACTCTTAATTGGAATAATGGATCAAAAATAGTGATTCATGACCTTACCAAACACCCCTGCTACTTACTAATGAAATCAAATAACACTTAGAAGGGTGTGTATTTTTAGTTATGGTTTCTTGTTCTTGGAGGATGTTTGAAAGTTAAAAATTGAATTTGGTAACAAAAGGACTGATTTATGGGTCTTTCTGTCCTAACCAACTTTTTCTTAGTTACCTAGATGGCCAAGTACAGTGCCTGGTATGTAGTAGGACTCAGTAAAAAAGTGGATTTTAAAAAATAACTCCCAAAGTGAATAGTGAAAAATCCTGTGTAGCAAACTGTTATGTATTGCTAAGTTTGTTGTTTTCATAGCTGGAATTTATTAAGATGCATTATTTTGACTTTATTCACTGCCTGAAACACTTTGGGTGGTATTGACAGAGTTGGTGGATTTTCCTCCAAGTGATTAAATGAAATTTGACATATGTTTTCATCCAAAGTTTTGTACATCATGTTTTCTAACAGAAAAAAAAATGTTAATATGGTTTTTCTGTGTTACTAAAAATAGCTTCGAGATTAAGGAAAAATAATAACTCTTGTACAGTTTAGTATTGTCTATTAAATCTGTATTGGCAGTATGTATAATGGCATTTGCTGTGGTTACAAAATACTTCCTCTGGAGTATAACAATAATTTGATCCAATCCCTACTGCTTGTAAAATAAAATTTTACCACTTGATATAAAAAAAAAAATTGACATCCAAAACCCTACCCACACATACAGGAATGCTCTCATATGTAGTGACAGGAGAACTGTTCTAGTACATGCTTTCAGGAAGAAAAATGGAAGATTTATGGACTTTCAGTGGAATTTTTCCTGACTCTTGGAGTCTGGCTAGGCAGACACAGGGAAGATTTATTTTCTGACTGTCCCTCATATGTGCAAGCTCAATCATCTGCAACTCAGCTAATCAGAAAGGTCAGTGGTATCTTCTGAGCAAAGCAGAGAAATAGACCTGCGCCAAACTGGAAATGTACATATTACTGATGACTGCCACACTGAAGCAGTGGGAGGACTAAGAGTAATGCTCATGCCTAGTGGAGAGCTTTTGTGAGAAATTTTTTAAGGCAAAAGAGTGAATGCTACTACTGGAGAGGTCACTATCAGCTAGCTCTGTGCAAAATTAATAACACAGCATGGTTGGTCCTACATTTCACTGTTTCCATGGGTAGGAAAGGGATGACTGCATTATGAATAAAGGAAAATTATAAGAATAAGAAAGAAAAGATGAAGTCTAATATATTCCCAGATCAAAAACAAACTGTATCTAAGCATACACAGCTACAAAATGCCACCTAACTCTTTTCTCCAGTGCAATGAAGGGCACTAAATTTCGTGAGCATTTGATATGTTCCAGGAACTATATTAAACTCATTTTCTTTCTTTCTTTCTTTCTTTCTTTCTTTCTTTCTTTCTTTCTTTCTTTCTTTCTTTCTTTCTTTCTTTCTTTCTTTCTTTCTTTTTCTTTCTTTTTCTTTCTTTCTCTCCTTTCTTTCTTTTCTTTCTTTCTTTTTCTTTTTCTTTCTCTCCTTTCTTTCCTTTTCTTTTTTTTCTTTCTTTCTCTTTTTTCTTTCTTTCTTTTCTCTCTTTCTTTCTTCCTTTCTTTCTCTCTCTCTTTCTCTCTTTCTTTCGTTCTTTTTTGAGACGGAGTCTCACTGTGTCACCCAGACTGCAGTGTAGTGGCACCATCACAGCTCACTGCAACCTCAGACTCCTGGGTTCAAGCAAGTCTCCTGCTGTAGGCTCCCAAAATGTTAGTATTACAGGTGTGAGCCACCATATTGACCTTAAAGTGATTTTGTTTGTTTGTTTGTTTGAGACAGAGTCTCTCTCTGCTGCCCAGGCTGGAGTGCAGTGGCGTGATCTTGGCTCACTGCAACCTCTGCCTCCTGGGTTCATGCCATTCTCCTGTCTCAGCCTCCCGAGTAGCTGGGACTACGTGGTGCCCGCCACCACACCTGGCTAATTTTTTTGTATTTTTAGTAGAAATGGGGTTTCACCATGTTAGCCAGGATGGCCTCAATCTCCTGACCTCATGATCCGCCCGCCTCGGCCTCCCAAAGTGCTGGGATTACAGGCGTGAGCCACTGCGCCCGTCTGTGATTTTCTATATCATAGAAGTAATATACTATTGTCCTCTTTTTGTAGTTAAGAAAACACAGATTCAGAGAAGCTAAATAATATGCCAAGGTTCACACAATGAGCAAATGGAAAAGGTGAGACCAACATCTACATGAATCTAAAGCCCATTCTCTATATACCAATTGCCACTCCAAAGCAGATGGATAAATGTCTTTAATATCAAATCTTTGCTTCAATTCTACTTATTTGTCAAAAGTAAGTAGTATAAATTAATATTAGATCATTATTAAAGCTATCATGTTTGCTAATAAAACAACATAAATAATATACATATTTGCTAATAATACAACTATCATATCATATTTGCTATCATATTTGCTAATACTATCATATTTGCTAATAATACAACACATAAATAATATACATAGACACAAATCTATTTGCCCTACTATGCTATTCAAAGAGATGTCATCCAAATAACTGCATGGAATTTTATTTTATTAGATTACATTCCAATGCAAGAACTAAAAGTACACTCAGTGCCTCAGCACATTTAGCTATCAGAGAGAACTTTTAAACATGAAATTTCCCTAGAACAAATCAGGAGTTGACAACAACAGAAAGTTATGTCCCCTGTACAGGTCGAAATATTTTTGTGAAGGCTTTTGCTACTAATGTGACTATTGTTTTGTCCATAAGAAGAAGCTCTATCAAAAATATCTCAGCCCATTTGAGCTACAGGCTCAAAGTTCTATCTTCATTCCCACTTGGCTGGTTTGACATATCCCCAAGGATAAGTGTCTATTGTAAAATATGAATAAGAACCTTCTAGCGTATCTGTGAATATGCATATTCTTAGACCCCACTTCATAGAAATTTTGCTCCAGTTAGCCTGAGGTAGGGCCCAGGAATCTGCATTTTAAAATACATACATTTCTGACAGAGATGATCTAATGTTATTCTAATGCTTATTGAGAGTCACTAGACTAGAGAATCCTTCACTTTAGTTGGGAATTATTCATTGAGTGAATCATTCCCTCAATGATTCTTTCTGTCTGAGTCAAAGGAGTCTGAGAGGTTTTCCTGGATTCTCAAATTGCTAGAGCATCCTCTAAACTGAACCGAGTCTGTATATGTTAAATCCCAAGGAAGTACGTGCGTGAGACTGGCTATCACAAGCAAAACCGTTGAAGTTCTACTCAGAGAAGCATTTGCTCCTCTTTACTTGCTCAGAGTCTTTCTCAAAACAAAGCTGTCAACTGGAAAAATTATTTATTATATTCTACTTCCTATATCTTCATATCCAGGTACCTATATCCTAACCATACGTGGGAAACTAAAGCTTCTTGGATACCCAGTATCATCAACTGAGATGTCCAACCCAATGTAGCCTGGCCTTTTTCCTCATGCTCTGAATTTCTCTCTATGTCCTCCATAAAATGTGCTCCATCCGCTTCCCTCTGGTGAGGATCCTAGCATCAGCACAGTGACAGAACTTTAATACAACATGTGAAAAGGAATGAACAAAGTAATGTTTTATTTTGGAGCCAAACTGGAGCTAATGGCAGATTTTTGTTTTGAGTCGCACAGATTGCAAAATAAAGTTAACGAATAAAGTTAAAATGATGGTGTCAGGTAATGTGGAAATGCGAGGACATTCCTCACTCCATTTTCCTGCTAGAGAGAATATATACTTAACAAATCAGTAATCCACTGTCTCTGCTGACAATTCAACAAGGCTGTAAAAAGACTCAGCTGAGTAATAGGACTTAGAATTCAACAAGACAAAACCTGAGCTCTCAATATGTTTTATTCTCTAGAGAAAAATTCAGGGTTATTTTTTTTTTGAGTCAGGGTCTCACTCTGTTGCCCAAGCTGGAGTGCAGTAACATGATTTTGGCTCACTGTAGCCTTGGCCTCCCCAGGCTCAGGTGATCCTCCCACCTCAGCCTCCCGAGTAGTTAGGACTACAGGCATGTGCCATCATGCCCAGCTAATTTTTGTATTTTTTGTAGAGATGTGGTTTCAGCAACTGGTTTCAAACTCCTGGGCACAAGTGATCCACCTATCTTGGCCTCCCAAAGTGCTGGGATTACAGGTATGAGGCACTACACCCAGCCCAGGATAATTTATTAAAATACAAAATATAATGACTATCAAAGACAAGAATTGTATGCAAAAAATGCTTCATAAATGCCACTCTCCATGACAGTGTACAAAAACACAGCTCTGTCTGAGACCAACTACCATGCCACTTAGGACAGACACAACAGATAAGCAAAATTCTCAAGGAAAAACACAGAAGACAGCCAGTTCTCCCATAAAGCTCTGGAAAGAAAGTAGAGGCTCTACGTTGTAGACTACCCTTGATAACCTCACAGTAATCAGCATGACTAAGAAATATATTGTGAAATAGTAGCAGTTAGGATAAAGATGAAGGGTGGAATGAGAAGATCCCATAATTTCTTGATATTTTTGCATTATTAGAATCACCTGAACTTTTGACTCTGTACTTGGAGTCAGACAAATCCAGAAGCCTTTGGCTTCTGAATAGTAAATCATTTAGCCCAAACTTCATGATTATAATTAACACTTAAGCCTTAATGGATGTTAATGGGTTACTTTTCTTAGGTAGCATGCTATTTTAACAGGGGCCTTTTATATTCAAGGCCTTACAAATTCCAAGGAATGATTCTTACAGTGTAAAGTGCAGCACTATAATAAGAGATAAGAAGGATATTGAGGAAGGAAGGTAAGTGGTCTCATACCCTTAAAATAAATAATTCTACATTGTCACCTACTGTCTCCAATGTGTATAATAAACCTACACTTGCTTTAATGCAGGGCTTACCACATGGTTCCATTTCAGCAGCAATTGCCTTCATAATCTGCTAAGATGGAGAGTAGGAACATAATTTATTTTGAAAAAGGTCCGTCAGGATATAAAGCATAATCCCAGCCCATATGGGCAGAATTCTTAATATCATTTATACTTCTAGGAAAATTCATTTACCTTGGAAATTTCTTCTTTGGGCTGAGCTGAAGATTTCTGAAGAGATCTTGGTTGGCTTTGGAGAGTAGGATTAAAAACACCGGGAGTCCTCCATAGAACCTCATTTCCAGCATTAAGTAAGATCCTGGGATGTAAGTGTGAAAGGAAAGTCTGGGCGTGGTGGCTCACGCCTGTAATCCCAGCATTTTGGGAGGCCGAGGCGGGTGGATCACCTGAGGTCAGGAGTTCAAGACCAGCCTGGCCAACATGGTGAAGCCCTCCCCCCGTCTCTACTAAAAATACAAAAATTAGCTGGGCATGGTGGCATGCACCTGTAATCCCAGCTACTCAGGAGGCTGAGGCAGAAGAATCATTTGAACCTGGGAGGCAGAGGTTGCAGTGATCTGAGATTGAATGACTGCACTCCAGCCTGGGTGACAGAGCAAGACTCAGTCTCCAAAAAAAAAAAAAAGAAAGGAAAATATCTTGGACCCCCAAAATCACCAAGCTAAAAGGAAAAGCCAAGCTGGGAACTGCTAAGGGCAAAACTGCCTCCCATGCTGTTCAAAGTCACCCCTCCGCTCACTGAGATAAATGCATATCTGATGGCCTCCTTTGGAGAGGCTAATCAGAAACTCAAAATGCAACCATTTGTCTCTTATCTACCTATGACCTGGAAGCCTGCTCCCTGCTTCGAGTTGTCCTGCCTTTCCAGACTAAACCAATGTTCATTTTACATATGTTGATTGATGTCTCATGTCTCCCTAAAATGTATAAAACCAAACTGTGCTCTGACCAGCTTGGGCACATGTCTTCAGGACCTCCTGAGGCTGTGTCATGGGCGTGCATCCTCAACCTTGGCAAATAAACTTTCTGAATTAACTGAGACCTGCCTCAGATTTTTGGGGTTCACATAAGTATGTCTAGATTGTATATCTTCCATAAGAGAATGCATACCTGGGGCTCAAAACTGACACAAGGGTAGTAATAAAACGGTCCTAGCTAAGAACGTTGACTGTTCCCTGACAGCCAAACACTGCAATCAGTTCCTCACTGTGTCAGTGCAGTGTACCTCTACATTTCTCTCAGCTTTTACTTCTGCATCTGCACAGTTGGTATGATAATAATGCATTTCCACAAGTCTACAGTGAAGATGAAATGAGGCTACAGACACTTGACAAAAGCTCAAGCATTACACAGTTCTTAAGTAGTGGCAATGCAGAATCAGATCCTTTTCTTTTCTACATATATCTTTCAGCAAATGAATAATTGGCCCTAACCCAAAGATAGAAAAGCCTTTTAAGAATCATTCACTAACAACTAAAATTCTAACACTTTTTAAGAAAAGGCTATTACCAATCTGATTGTTTAAGCTCTTGATAAATATAACTGGCAGAATTACTAAACATGTTTTGGAGATTTGGGAGAAACTTCAGTGCAGTTGAGTAGGAGGATAGCTAGACACCCAGTGCCCCTGGCTGTTTATCTGCAGGACAGATATCAAGTGGTTAATTTGCAGCCTCATCTCTCTCTCCTTGTGTTCCAAGCCATATGGACCTTGTGTGCCCGGGTGGCAGACATCTTTCCCTCATGTCACGTAAATAATATCTCAGTTCAAAGTCATTATCTCAGGGAAAAGTGAACCATTGACTCCATTTCAGACAGAGCCAGATCCCTTTTTTAACACTCTCTTATAGCATTTTGTATTTTCTTTCTCAGCACTTAGCATAGTTGATGAATAAGATTTATTTCTGTAATTGTTTACTTAACACCTGCCTCTTCTCCAGTGTAAGCTTGTAAAGGGTAGAAAGTATGACTATTAAGCTCACTGTTGTATCAATCCAGAGCCTGGTCCAAGGTCTGGCACATAGGAGGAGTTAAAAAAATATTTGGTGCTTCAATGAAGAGAGAGGACTTGATGCCAAATCTTCTGAGACCAAAGCCAGTATTCCTTTTTACTACCAAGGAAATGGTTCTGTATAAGTAAATATCACCTGAGAAGCCCATTAAAATGCAGTCCTAGGTCTTTCTCCAGTGCTCCAGAGTCAGAAACTCCCAGGGATGAAGGAATCTGTATTTTCAGGTTGCAGCTAGTTCCTGGATTAGCTGTAGGAGCCACTGCATTCTACTCAACATGGATGTGCTTTTAAAGAGAGAATCCAGAATCCTCATGTTTTTCTTTCTACCCTCTACTCAGTGCTGGAAGAGAAACCCCTCCTATCAGTCTCATATTGTATCAAGGAAGTAAAAATATCAAAAGCAACTCCCATGTCTTCACTTAAAATACGCTCTACGTAATCCTTTCCATTAACTATAAATCACATGCATTGTTTTAAAAAAATGAAACTCTAAGTCATATTGCTAAGTGAAAGACAGCAGACTGAAAAAGATACATACTAGATGATTCCAACCATATGACATTTTGGAAAAGGCAAAACCATAGAGACAATAAAAAGATAGTGGCTGCCAGAGATATTAGGGGAGGGACAGAAAGATGAATAGGTACACAGGGTATGTTTAGGGTGGTTAAATTGTTCTGTATGAAACTAGAATGAATATGTAGGGGAGGAAAAACGTCCTCTACCCTCTTAGTTTCTGTGGCTGGAATTTAAGAGTTAGACTGAAAAAAGATAGATTAATCAGAGAAGAAGCAGACAAAGTTTATTTTTAATTTTATGTGTACAGGAGCTTCATAGAAGAGAACTAGAAACTCAAAGAGGTAGTGAGACCATGGGGTTTACATACCATTTGATATGGTTTAGCTCTGTCCCCATCCAAGTCTCATCTTGAATTGTAGCTCCCATAATTCCCACGTGTTGTGGGAGGGACCCAGTAGGAGATAACTGAATCATGGGTTTCCCCCACATTGTTCTCATGGTAGTGAATAAGTCTTATGAGATCTGGTGGTTTTATAAGGGGAAACCCTTTCGCTTGGTTCTCACTCTCTCTTTTTGCCTGCCACCATGTGAGACATGTCTTTCACCTTCTGCCATGATTGTGAGGCCTCCCCAGCCACATGGAACTGTGAGTCCATTAAACTTCTTTTTCTTTAAAATTACCCAGTCTAGCATATGTCTTTATCAGCAGCGTGAAAAGGGACTAATACACCATTTTAGCAAAGGATGATAACTTGTGGAGACATGACTAGACAAAAGAAAGGGGGAGCTCGGGTTCCTAGGGGTGGTAAATTGGGAGAAGGTGTTAGGGATACATGGTAGATAGGGGTTGTTTACTGAGATTTGCTACACAAACTCAAGTTCTCTCTGGTTGTAAGAATGGAGAATCATTCTCCTCTCCCAGGTATGGGAAAAGGGAAATTTATCCCTTGCTTTTAGGCAGAAAAGAGAGGTCAGGGAGCTCTTCCCGAGTCTGCTGTTTCTAAATTGCCTTCAGCTCAAAATAATTCTTATGACAAAGTAGAATATTCTGAGGGTAGAATATTCTGATCCCTTTCAGTGGATACATGTTATTATACCATTGTCAAAACCATAGAACTGTACAACACAAAGAGTGAGCCCTCATGTAAACTATGGACGATAGTTAACAATAATGTATCAATATTGGTTCATTAATTTTAACAAATGTACCACACCAATGCAAGTTGTTAATAATAGGGGAAATTGTGGAGGGAAATTGAGGAGTAGGGATAGGGTGGGTGTATAGAACTCTATGCAATATCTGTTCAATTATTCTATAAATCTAAAACTGTATTTTTTAAGTCTAAAAAATCAAAACACATACACAAAAATGACTGTGGGAATGGAGCACAACAGTAAGCATTACAGTTCACATTTACTGAATGCTCATAGTGTGGGCGACACCAAACTAAAAATTTTCAAACATTTCCTCTTTTCACACTAACACTCTAAGGTAGTGTGTTAGTTCATTTTCATGCTGCTAATAAAGACATATCCAAGAGTGGGCAATTTACAAAAGAAATAATTTTATTGTACTTACAGATTCACATGGCTAGGGACACCACACAATCATGGCAGAAGGCACGGAAGAGGAAATAACATCTTACGTGGATGGCAGCAGGCAAGGAGAGAGCTTGTGCAGGGAGACTCCTGTTTCTAAAACCATCAGATCTTGTGAGAACCATTCACTATCACGAGAACAGCCAGAGAAAGACCAACCCCCACGATGCAATCATCTCCCACTGAGTCCCTCCCACAACAAGTGGGAGTTATGGGAGCTACAAGATGAGATTTGGGTGTGGACACAGAGCCATACCATATCACTCCACCCCTTGCCCCTCCCAAATCTCATGTCTTCACATTTCACAACCAATTATGCCCTCCCAACAGTCCCCCAAAGTCTTAACTCATGTCAGCATTAACTCAAAAGTCCACAGTCCAATATCTCATTTGAGACAAGGCAAGTCCCTTCTGCCTATGAGCCTGTAAAGTCAAAAGCAAGTTAGCTACTGCCTTAGATACAATGGGTGTACAGGTATTGGGTAAACTCAGCTGTTCCAAATGGGAGAAATTGGCCAAAACACAGGGGCTACAGGCCCCATGGAAGTCTGAAATCTAGAGGGGCAGTCAAATCTTAAAGCTCCAAAATGATCTCCTTTGATGCCATATCTCACATCCAGGTCGTGCTGATGCAAGAGGTGGGTTCCCTTGGTCTTGGACAGCTCTGCCCCTGTGGCTTTGCAGGGTACAGACTCCCTCCTGGCTGCTTTCATGGGCTGGCATTGAGTGCAAGTTGCAGGTGCATGGTGCTAGCTGTGAGTGGATCTATCATTCTGGGATCTGGAGGTGGGTGGCCCACTTCTCACAGCTCCACTAGGTGGTGCCCCAGTAGGAACTCTGCGTTGGGGCTCTGACCCCACATTTCCCTTCTGCACTGCCCTAGCAGAGGTTCTTCATGAGAGCCCCAACCCTGCAGCAGACATCTGCCTGGGTATCCAGGCGTTTCCATACATCTTCTGAAATCTGGGCAGAGGTTCCCAAACCCCCATTTTTGACTTCTGTGCACTGGCAGGTTCAACACCACATGGAAGCTGCCAAGGCTTACAGTTTGCACCCTCTGAAGCCACAACCTGAGCTCTACATTGGCCCCTTTCAGCCATAGCTGGAGTAGCTGGGACATAAGGCACCAAGTCCCTAGGCTGCACACAGCACAGGCATCCTGGGCCTGGCCCACAAAACCACTTTTTCCTCCTAGGCCTGCAGGCCTGTGATGGGAGGGGCTGCTGTGAAGACCTCTGGCATGCCCTGGAGACATTTTCCCCATTGTCTTGGGGATTAAAATTTAACTTAGGCAAATTTCTGCAGCCAGCTTGAATTTCTCCTCAGAAAATGGGATTTTCTTTTCTATTGCATTGTCAGGCTGCAAATTTTCCAAATTTTCATGCTCTGCTTCCCTTATAAAACTAAATGCCTTTAACAGCACCCAAGTTACCTCTTGAATGCTTTGCTGCTTAGAAATTTCTTCTTTCAGATACCCTAAATGATCTCTCTCAAGCTCAAAGTTCCACAAATCTCTAGGTCAGGGGCAAAATGCCACCAGTCTCTTTGCTAAAACATAACAAGAGTCACCTTTGCTCTAGTTCCCAACAAGTTCCTCATCCCCATCTGAGACCACCTCAGCCTGGATTTCATTGTCCATATCATTATCAATATTTTGGTCAAAGCCATTCAACAACTCTGTAGGGAGTTTCAAACTTTCCCACATTTTCCTGTCTTCTGAGCCCTCCAAACTGTTCCAACCTCTGCCTGTTACCCGGTTTCAAAGTCACCTCCACATTTTCAGGTACCTTTACAGTACCACCCCACTACCTGGTACCAAATTACTGTATTGGTTTGTCCTCATGCTGCTGATAAAGATATACCGAGGCCAGGCGTGGTGGCTCAAGCCTGTAATCCCAGCACTTTGGGAAGCCGAGGCAGGTGGATCACAAGGTCAGTAGTTCGAGACCAGCCTGGCCAATATAGTGAAACCCCGTCTCTACTAAAAATACAAAAATTAGCCGGAAGTGGTGGCGGACGCCTGTAGTTCCAGCTACTCAGGAGGCTGAGGCAGAAGAATCGCTTGTGAGGTGGAGGTTGTAGTGAGCGAGACTCTGTCTCAAAAAAAAAAAAAAAAAAAAAAAAAAAGATATACCCAAGACTGGGCAATTTACAAAAGAAAGAGGTTTATTGGACTTACAGTTCCATGTGGCTGTGGAGGACACACAATCATGGCAGAGGGCAAGGAGGATGAAATCACATCTTATGTGGATGGGAGCAGGCAAAGAGAGAACTTGTGCAGGAAGACGCCTGTTTTTAAAACTGTCAGATCTCATGAGACCCATTCACTATCACAAGAACAGCACAGGAAAGACCCGCCCCCATGATTCAATCACCTCTCACCAGGCCCCTCCCACAACACATGGGAATTATGGGAGCTACAAGAGGAGAGTTGGGTGGGGACACAGAGCCAAACCATATCAGGTACTGAATATAATCACATGCACCTGAGGGTTGAGGGAACTAAAAGTGAGAGCAGTTAATCCCTGGCCCAAGGGGGCATAGCCAGGAAGTGTCATCAGGTTTCAAACCCAGGTCCACACATTTACCCACTGTGGGAAACTTCTGTTTATTCCTAGTTGCTTTTGCCTACACACAAAATGAGTGGGTTACTACTAAGTTTGATCGGTAGCTACATTAGAAAATAGTAAGGCAGATTAAGAGGAAAAGATTCTCAGTCAATGCTTCCTGATGATCCAGGGACACACACAGTAAAAACTGATGGTGGAAAAACAGGTCAGGTGGGCAATCGCATGACTGTCTTGGCATAAAATTTTGTTTCAAATAAACAAATAATGACAACATTGATATATAAACTTAAATGACAATACTTCACTTTAAACAAGACTATTAATAACCAAGAAATTACCAATAAAACAAACAAACAAAAAAGGCAGGGGAGGGAGAAAGAGACTAGAAATGGTCACACATTAAAAGAGAGATATATGAGTCATCAGCCTAATCCAGTATGTGAACGTCATATGGGTCTTGATGTTATAGAATCTCCAAATTTAGGTCTGTGCACCTGATGCACGGTAAGCCAAACACTCACACATCAGCACTCAGGAACAGAGAAAGCTTGACCAAAGCAAGAAGGCAGAAGAGACAATCTCTCAAATCTGCCCTGCCTTTGAATATAACTGAGGACTTGTATGAGTAAGGTGGGTATATGGGAGCTGAAATTCCCGCAGTGATCAAAGCTGTTTGCATCCCTCTACCCAAATTTCTGGGCACCATCAAGGAGGTCTGCATAACCTAAGGATCATGGTTCTTTAAAAGAAAAACAAGTTCATCAACCTGACAGGCACCCCTGTGGACTAGGATATGAAGTTAATCAATTATTAGTGACCACCCTTTACTGAAATAATGACATGCAAGCAAGTATGCATAGAGAAAGAAAAGGACAAGGGGAAAGGGAAGGTAGGTAAAACAAACATAGTATGATCTTTGTAATAGAGACTCAGTTACAGTGATTCAAACAAAATAATTCTGGGGTCAGTTATGAACGAATCAGTAAAATTTGATCATAGATTGGATGGTAGACAATACCAACACATTAGTAAATTTTAGGTATAATTATTTTATCAAAATGACACTAAAAATAACTTACCAAAAACATTAAAGGTAAGCCTAGGCTAAACACAGTGACTCACCCCTGTAATCCCAGCACTTTGGGAGGTCGAGGTAGAAAGATTGCTTGAGGTCAGGAGTTCAAGTCTGCAGTGAATAATGCATGATTTGCCACTGTGCTCCAGCCCTGGGCAACAGAGTGAGACCGTGTATCTAAAAAAAAAAAAAAAAAAAATTAAAGGTAAATCTAAATATGTCCAGTATTTCCTTCGAAATAATTTGAGATGGGAGAGAGAGAGATACAGATCAAATAAAATTGACTGTGAACTGATATCATATAATCGTTGGAGCAAGATTAGATGGGTACCCAGGTTCATTATGCTATTCTCACTCCCTTTAAATAGGCTTGACATGTTCCACAATGAAAGGGTTTTTTAGAGTTTATTATAGAGCATTAGTTCTAGCACTTACCTAACCCATTGCATTGTTTTCATTCAATAAATAAGGGATGTGAACATTAACTATAAAAACAATATTTGAAATTAAAACATAAGATTAGGCCTGGCGCAGTGGCTCACACCTATAATCCCACCACTTTGGGAGGCCAAGGCGGGCGGATCACCTGAAGTCAGGAGATCCAGACAAGCCTAACCAATATGGTGAAACCCCATCTCTACTGAAAAAAAAAAATTAGCCAGGTATGGTGGCGTGCACCTGTAATCCCAGCTACTCAGGAGGCTGAGGCAGGAGAATCACATGAATTCAGAGGCAGAGGTTGCAGTGAGCCAAGATCACGCCACTGCATTCCAGCCTGGGTGACAGAGGGAGAGCCTCTCTCATAATAAAATAAAATAAAAAATAAGATTAGCATATACAAGCATTTTCATCCTGATTATTTCAACAAATCATGCCTTGTAGTTTCTGTTAACCTTTCCAGGAAAGAGCTGACATCAGTCTCCACTCCTTCCCCAGGCCCTATGTCCTGGGTCTCTCATTGATTTCTTTCAAGTGCCCATGGCCAGAAAAGGGCATCCACAGAAGAAAGAGCCAGTCTAAGGGGTGCTGTTACCTGTTGATATTTTTCCTTCAAGTGAAGGACAGAATGAACTCTCAGGGTTCTGAATACAGTAACAGGTCTTCTTCACCCGTGGGCATCACCCACTACCACAAATACCAATCCTTGGGTCTAGGAAATCCAGAGGACCTCAAGAAAGTCTATCATCCCCACTGAGTTTAGATTGGTTCATTTGTTATTCCTGGGAAATATGACTTCGAGGACTTCAAGTGACTCCTAGGGAATGTAGAAAGGAAAATGAGGTTCTGTCTCCTTCCCAAACTGACTAGGAAATGTTCTTGGCTAGCCACTGGGAGACACTGGCTTACGGCTGGTTCCAAGCTGGAGGTAAAAATGGAAATTCCATGTCCCTAGCAACAAAAGTATAAACCAAAGTCACAAAGCACTTATATGAAATCCAGTTTCAGGGACTAGTGTGTTCTTTTGTTTCAGAAATTTCTTTTTCTTTCTTTCCTTTGTTTGTTTGTTTGTTTATTAAGATAGTATCTCATTGTGTTACCCAGGCTGGAGTGCAGGGGCATAATCTCGGCTCACTGCAACCTCCGCCTCCGGGTTCAAGCGTTTCCCCTGCCTCAGCCTCCCTAGTAGCTGGGATTACAGGAGCCCACCACCATGCCAGGCTAATTTTTGTAATTTTAGTAGAGGCAGGGTTCCACCATGTTGGTAAAGCTGGTCTCGCACTCTGGACCTCAGATGATCCGCCCGCCTTGGCCTCCCAAAGTGCTGGGATTACAGGCGTGAGCCACCAAGACCAGCCCATGTTTCAGAAATAGTGAAGTGCTAGACTTGCCCTGACATAGGATGGTCACAGCAGTCTGGACCCCACACCATGTGTCTCCTTGGATTCAAAAGTTTACTTGTGGTTGGATGCAGAGGCTCACACCTGTAATCTCAGCACTTTGGGAGGCCAAGGCCAGAGGATTGCTTGAGGCCAGTAATTCAAGGTCAGCCTGGGCAACGTAGTGGGATCCCTATTTCTACAAAAAAATTAAAAATTAGCCAGGCATGGTAGTGTGCACCTATGGTCCCAGCTCCTCGGAAGGCTGAGGTGGGAAGATCTCGAGCCCAGGAGGTGGGCTGTGAGCCATAAGCTGTGATTGCACCTGTGCATTCCAGCCTGGGCAACAAAGAGACATTGTCTCAAAAAAAAAAAAAAAAAGTGTAGTTGTGTGTTATATATCATACATATGAATACATATGCAGCATTTTATTTCTAGACGTGGCAAACAGTGAATATGCTTACCTGTTATCTTCTTTCCCTCAAGGGAGTCCCTCACTTCTAGGAAGAAAAATTTCACAGACAAGGGAAAAGAGTGTTTCAGCTTTGGCCGATTTATTCAGCCAGCTGTTCAGACATTCTTTTTAAATGATGCTTGTCATTTACCTGTACTGGTTTTGGCTTTTGGTATTCAAAACACTCCAAATGCTTGCATTCATATGCCTTTCTACTAGTTTTTAAATGTGTTTGGGGATTTCACTAAGCCTAGTGATTTAAAATTCTAAAGGTCAGGAAGTATATCACTGTGTACTTAAACAATGACCCTGCATGGTACAAAAATAAAATATTGATTATGCAAATTGACAAATGCATATTATCTATGATGCCATTGCAGAGTATTGAACTGAATTCCAGTCTGAAGAGTTCCAGCCTGTCCATTCACAAACTATTTGATGTTAGGTCAATTATTAATGTCTACTAGCCTTTTTATAAAATAAGGGATGCAGATTAAGTGACTGTTGATGATTATTCAAAATCTCAGATGAAATTACCCTAATAACCCTTCAAATCATGTCTCTGATTTTCTCTGGGATAAGAATTTGATACATGATAATAAGCCTCCAAGAGGCTGCCTCAACCCTGCACTGAAATATGCTATTGATAGAGACAGAAGCCAGCCATGGGTCCCTGGCGAAAGGGTCCCCACCTCCAAGCATAAAACAGCTTGAAGGCTGAAAAACCAAACTGTTGGTCCCAGATGAAACCTGCCCTTTCCCGACTGATTCTGAATAATGCCCACCTGTGCACGGAGAGGACGGGGTGGAGCCTTGGGAAGTCCGCACCTTTTGCAGCAGGGAGGAGCCTGGGCTCTTCAGTTCCTGGGTGGTGACCTGGGATTCAGTCTGTGAGGCAAGAGACCTGCTGGCAGGACTCTCACTTTGCTGAGAGTTCCTCTTTCCCGTTTTCTTTTCACTCAATAAACCCTGCCCTACTCACCCTACAATGCATCCGCATGTCTAAATTTTCCTGGTCGCATGACAAGAACCCAGTTTTTTTCTACAACACTATTCCATATCTTGGGAGCTTTATCTGAAAAATGGCCATTCGCACAGGACATTCACTTCCTGAGGGTAGGTCCATCTGGGATACCAAATTGCAGATCAGTGGTTACTTAATGAACTTAGGATCGGAACATATGACACTGTGTTTCTGAAAACCTGCTTTCTTCAAATCAGGATAGCTAATTAGGCTGCAGCCATTACAGAAAGACATCAGTTTCGATACTCATCATTAATCATGAAAAATCACAGCATTCTTCCTCTTCTGTGTAATACAAGAAAATGCCTTTAACTCTCATTTTAAACTGTAGGGGAGGAAAAATAATTTTCTTTCTAACTTTTAGAGTTCTTAGTTGAGATAGACCCAGTAACAGAAGACGCATTAACAAGAGAAAAGCAAAAGGAAGTTTATTTATTTTTATTTTTTTATTATTATACTTTAAGTTCTAGGGTACATGTGTACAACGTGCAGGTTTGTTACATATGTATACATGTGTCATGTTGGTGTGCTGCACCCATTAATTTGTCATGTACATTAGGTATTTCTCCTTATGCTATCCCTCCCCACTCCCCCCACCCCATGACAGGCCCTGGTGTGTGATGTTCCCTGCCCTGTGTACAAGTGTTCTCATTGTTCAATTCCCACCTATGAGTGAGAACCTGTGGTGTTTGGTTTTCTGTCCTTGCGGTAGTTTGTTGAGAATGATGGTTTCCAGCTTCATCCATGTCCCTACAAAGGACACAAACTCATTCTTTTTTGTGGCTGCATAATATAGCAAACAGAAGTTTAATAACATATATACCTCATGTATACTGGAAGATACCCAAAGAAATGAGCAAATCTCCAAGAGATGACTTAGAATTCAGGCTTAAGTACCAACTTCTGCTGAAACAAAGAAAGAAGGGTGTTGGGAAGGCCAGTAATGGGGAGGTGAGCAGAAAAAGCACAGTAAAGAAGAGTAAGGCTTGTTATGCAGATTTAGGTGGATGGGTCTCTAGTAATTTAATCATCTTTCCCTTCTTGGTACAGAGAGGGAGACACACTTACAAATGGAGATTTTTCTTTATAGGTGTAAGTTTCCCTTATAAAAGAGAAATTTTTGTGTTTTCAAAACTTCTCTTGTGTCTAGTGTCTAAAAATGATCAGTTCAAAGTAATCTTTATTTTGGCATACTTTGGGGTAGCACATTCTCATGTCATACACCACTCTATACAGACCGTGACCCTACAGCTATGACATTCCCTTAACTCTATTAGAAATGAATGGATAACAACTTCTCTTATACTATTTGCTTTCTCTTATCTGTAGTAGACACTTGCGGTGCCTCAACCACTTCCCTTGGCCACCAGATTTCAGCACAGCTGTGAAGGACAAGTCTGTGCAAGTAACCAGCATCCCACCTCAAGCTGTGCTGTGGCATCTCACAATCTGGACTTTCTCTGCAGTCACTCAAAGCAACGCACCCCGCCTCTTCCCTACACAGGCACACTTAGAAGTGCATGGTGCCAAAGTGTCTCTAGCAAAACCCATAATCAATGGGAGACACGAAATTAATAGATGGGTGTCCCAGTCTCCCTGTCCTTCCCTAAAACATCCCTGAGGGATTCCACAAAGTTTCTTAGCAACTCTTCAACAGAATGGAGCCCCAGTTGTCCATAGAGGTAGCTATACCTCAATAACTCCACGTTTTCCCATGCCTCTACTCTCTCACTTCTGCTTCCTAGGATTCACTCCCAAAGAAACTACCTGAGCCCACATATTTGTCTTAGGCCCTCTGCTTTCAGGGAAACTCAAATGAGGATACTCTTCTTGAAGACAACTGGAAGACATTTCAGTCTCATGGACAAGACACTAAGTTGATGTTCCCCTTAAGAGTGAGAAATAAAAATAAAATCCTGAGCCCCCCAACCAGCTGAACAGAACCATCTCTTGGCGAAGGGTACCACAGAGAAACCTTGAAAACTGCGCTCCTGGCCATGATAACATGGAAGATTGAACATGCCTCGTTCACCTCCCCTGCAACCTTGCCAACAGCCATGAGGCTTTCTTTCTTAGGGGTTAAACAGAAACCAGCCCTCGGGAAAGGCTGGCTCCACCAGTGATTTCCACCAACCTTGTGACTGTCCTTCCTTTTGCAGTTTTGACAAAACGACCACTCAGCTTTCCTTCCTGACAAGAGAACATCGAACATGAAATGGCTCTGGCCAGTTTATAGAGGATGCATAGTAAGAGTTTTTGTGTTCCCTGCTTCACCTTTTCAGTCAGAGGGCTGAAAACTCCATCCTCAGATTATACTAATGCCACCATATTTTGAACATGAGGCCCATGGACAGGCATGAAGCTCAACTGTGTATGTGCATGTTTCTCCTTTCATATATTTGTGCCTTTTCCTGTAGCTGATTAAATATGTATATTCAGGTGGGGCATGGTGGCTCATGCCTATAATCCCAGCATTTTGGGAGTCTGAGACAGGAGGATCACTTGAGGCCAGAATTTCAAGACCAGCCTGGCCAACATGGCAAAACTCCATCTCTACTAAAAATACAAAAATTGTCCGGGCTTGGTGGCACACGCCTGTAACCCCAGCTACTTGAGAGGCTGAGGCATGAGAATCACTTGAACCTGGGAGGCAGAGGTTGCAGTGAGCCAAGATGGGGCCCCTGAACTCCAGCCTGGGCAACAGTGAGACTCTGTCTCAAAAACAAACAATTGGGAGGCCGAGGCAGATGGATCACCTGAGGTCAGGAATTTGAGAGCTGCCTGGCCAACGTGGTGAAACCCCATCTCTATTAAAAATGCAAAAATAAGCCAGGCGTGGTGGCGGGTGCCTGTAATCCCAGCTACTCAGGAGGCTGTGGCAGGAGTATCACTTGAATCCAGGAGGCGGAGGTTGCAGTGAGCTGAGATTGTGCCACTACACTCCAGCCTGTGTGACAGAGCGAGACTCTGTCTAAACAAACAAACAAACAAAAATGTATATTCAGCTACCTCATTCAGTATAAATTCCTGTCTTATTCTTCCTTCCCTCAGAGTGCCTGTTTCTGGCTTCTGGCAGGAGGCTACACTTCCTACCTTGTCAGAATGGCCACGTGAGGACTGCAATTCTTTATAAAAAACAAAGCTCACCTTTCCAAATTTATGAACCTCATCATTATTCAGTTGACAAGAGAAACATTTTACTAATCCTTCCCCCAAATTTTGGAATTACCCTGCAACATAGTGTATACATTCCCATTATGCAACCCCAAGTATTTCAGGCCTTTTAAGTGGCATCTGATTATCTGACTACCTACAGCACTATATGATTTCAATAAAATGGTCAGTGGTGAAATTGCTGAAACCTAAAACTAGAATACAAGGTGATCTTTCCACATACCTAAGCAGAAATCTGTGGCCATATTTTCAACACAAATGCCAAAATTCTATACATGCTTTTGTTTGTACAGACTATTACAGTATATTATACAGAGTTGGGTGCAGCATTTTGGGAGGCTGAGGCGGGTGAATTACTTGAGGTCAGGAGTTCAAAACCAACCTGGCCTACATGGCGAAACCCCGTCTCTACTAAAAATACAAAAATTAGCCAGGCATGATGGTGCACGCCTATAATTCTAATTACTTGGGAGGCTGAGGCAGAAGAATCACTTGAACCTGGGAAGCAGAGGCTGCAGTGAGCCAAGATTGTGCCACTACACTCCAGTTTGGGTGACACAGCAAGATCCTGTTTCAAAAACTTTAAAATTAAAATATATATATATGTTTATTTATTTGTATATAAAATATGTATAACATATATTATGAAAAGTAAAAAGACTTTGCTAAGATTTTAAGCTGTTTCAATAGGATTTTTTGTATTAAAAATCAGTACTAATTTTCAAATGTAAGACACAAGAATTTAAATATCATAATGAGCAACTGTTTCAAGGAAAATTGAAAAGAGATAACACAGAACCTGGTGAAATTTTTACAACAAATATATTTTTAAGATTTTGAACTTTAAATTACAACCAATTAAGTAAAACCAGTTCTATTCTAATAGAAAATCATTATAAAATATGTGTTTGTTGAATTGTTTGATTATTTTTAGAATAATGCCAATTAAATGCTTCTTCCTCTTGTCTAACCTAGAAGGTTTGTTAATGGGAGAAGAAAACTTCTTTTGTCTGCTGAAGTCAACACAGTTTTTCCAAGATGTAGAATTTGACACATTCTGAAGTTAATATTGGCTAAAAGAGTTACGATAATTGGCCTTTTTCTGATCATATTTGATTGAGTCTTCTGGAGTCACTAAATCATTGTTCTTAATTTTCATTATCTTAGAATATAAACTAGCTGACTTAGAGTCAGGGGTTCAATTCATTTTGAATAAGACTTAACACCCCCCCTTACATTAATAGACTCTTAAGGCTGTTACTGCTTAGGAAAGGTTTGGGTAATGAATAGGCATATTGTCCCTGAAGTTAAACTTGCTTTTAAAGCAAGGCAAAGACTTTTTGCAATTAAAATGTTTGAATCTTTTTGAAACATCAAATAGCTACTTAAAGGAGTAAATATATGTATATTCATTAAATTCAAAAACAAATTTCCATCTACAAAATCAGAATTCTCTCATCAGTTCTTAAGGTAATTTTATTTATTACTTTGCTTTCATTTGAATTTTTTCTTCATGAATTATCTTCCCTTTAAAGAAATGACTTTTTACAAAATACTTATAGTGCCTCACACTTGCATGGCATTTTCAAGTACTGAAATGACTTTAACTTAACATTGTTTTAACTGAGGCTGAAAAAAACTTTGTCAGACAATGATAATATCCTATTTTACTGAAGAAACTGAGGTCATGCTGCTAATGACTGGCAATATCTGCATTCAAATCCAGGCCTTCCAGCTCCAGGTTTAACAATGAGCCATTTGTCCCACAACTACTAACATTTCCAAAAAGAATTCTGTAAAAATCACCTCAAGCATTCCACAAAGTGAAATAGAAGCACAATCGTCAGCAGCGGTATTCAAAGTCAAAAAGGGAGGTCTCTCCTTCATGGAATGAACATGAGCAGGTAGTTAACCAGAGAACACCAGCTCATCTAGAAGAGTCGGTGGTCACCTCCCAGGTTTTTGGACTCTAGGAAACACAATTTCATTGAGCCTGCAAGACAACTGCAGCAAACTGACAAAAATGATAGCTTTAAAGGATTCATTTTGATCTATCCAATCATTGATCCGTAAAGTAAAAAATCTGCCTTAAGTACAACTTGACACAATAAACTGTAAAAATTCTGTGGGACCTGTTGAAGTTTATCACATTAATGGCATTCTGCATTCATTTGATAGATACGAGCAAATCTTAGAGACATGCTAATGCTCAGGAAAGAAGTGACCATTGATCAACGACATGAGATGGTAGGGCGTTAATCATGCAATCCTAACCAAATGTCCCCTGTGGTTCCACCTGAATAATCCATGACCTGCTTCTGTGTGTTAATCTTAACTTTACTATGGGGTGGGTTCTTGGATCTCAGACAGGAAAGAATTCAGTGTGAGTAGCAGAGTACACTGAAATTAAGATAGTTTGTTAGAGACTACTCTTATTACAGAGTAGGGCGTCCTCAAAAAGCAAGAGAAGGAATGCCCTCATGTCAAACATAATGCTTGCTTATATACAGTGTTAGGACTAAGAATAATGTGCTTTATTATTATACAAAGGCTTGTGATTAGCTTGTAACGGTCTATTAGTATCGTTCTTCTCTTGTTTACCTATTGATATCAGCAAGAATTTATGGTTGTACTATAATCTTTAAAGCGAAACCTATTCCTAAACTAAGAATGCTTTTTATTCTGTTGCATAGGCTGGGGTGCAGTGGCACGATCATGGCTCGCTGCAGCCTGGATGTCCCATACTCAGGTAATCCTCCCACCTCAACCTTCTGAGTAGCTGGGACCACAGTTGTGTGCCATCACCCTTGGCTAATGTTTGTATTTTTTTGGAGAGATGGAGTTGCACTGTGTTGCCCAGTCTGGTCAAGTGATCCACCTCCCTCAGCCTCCCAAAGTGTTGGGATTATAGGCGTGCACCACTCTGCCTGGTCTGTTCTTAAGATATCTGGACATCAGAACATTTCCTTAAGTTCTGGGTCTTATTTAGTTGGCATAATTAACTTGTTCCCTCAGTCATAAACATCTTGTGACCAGGAGTGCCTAACTTCCCGGAAGTGTAACCCAGAAGGTCTCACTTCATTCAGCCTTTATTCAAGAGGGAGTCACTCTGGTTTGGATGCCAATGACAGATAGATAGATAGATAGAGAGATAGAGAGATAGAGAGATAGAGAGAGAGATAGATAGATAGATAGATAGACAGACAGACAGACAGACAGACAGACAGATGATAGATAGATAACAGGAAATTTATTAGGGGAATTGGCTCACATGATCATGGAAGCTAAGAAGTCCCACCATAGGGTGTCTGCAAGCTAGAGAATCAGGAGAGCTGGCAGCACCGGTCAGCCCAAGTCAGAAAGCCTCAGAACCAAAGAAGCTGATGGTGTAACTCTCAGTCTGAGGCTTACAGCCTGATTACACAGGGGGCTGCTTCTTGTATGAGTCCTGGAGCCCAAATGCTGGAAAATCTGGGATTCTGATGTCCTAGGCCAGGAGAAGAGGGTGTTCCAGCTCCAGAAGAGAGAGAAATCAAATTCATGTTTTGTCTGCCTTTTTGTTCTATCTGGGCCCCCAGCTGATTGGATGGTGCTCACCCGTGTTGAGGGTGGATCCTCCCCACTTAGTCTATCTACTGACATACCAATCTCCTGTAGTGTGCCGCACCCAGACATAATGCCTTACCAGTTATGTAGGTATCCATTAATCCAGTCAAGTTGACACCTAAAATAAACCATCACACTATGCTTCTGTCTTACTAGCAGTTATATTTTGAGGAAATGGATCCCTATCCTTCATATAAAATGTATGGTACTCTGACTTAGTAAAGCAACAAATGACTTAAAATAACTTAACACCTGTGGAAAATATTTAAAAGTATTAACGTTGATGTTACAGTAAGGTAGCATCACAAAGTCCAGGACTATTTCTCAGTAGCAAAGAAATAAAAAGCACCATAAAAAGGCCGGGTACAGTGGCTCACACCTGTAATCCCAGCACTTTGGGAGGCCGAGGCAGGCGCATCACGAGGTCAGGAGATCAAGATCATCCTGGCTAACATGGTGAAACCCCGTCTCTACTAAAATACAAAAAATTAGCCGGGTGTGTTGGCGGGCACCTGCAGTCCGTCCCAGTTACTTGGGAGGCTGAGGCTAGAGAATGGTGTGAACCTGGAAGGCGGAGCTTGCAGTGAGCCAAGATCGTGCAACTGCACTCCTGCCTGGGCAACAGAGCGAGACTCCATCTCAAAAAAGAAAGAAAAGAAAGAAAGCATCTTCATGCAGGGATGGCCTGTCAGAGGCCAGCAGAGCCCAAGCAGAATGAGATAGCACCCATGGAGGGTGGAGAGCAGAGTGGCAATGGAAGCTTAGCAACATACTGTGGACTGTTGGAGGGAAACAGGTGTGATAAAATAAACAAATATATTCAGTATAATTGGTGAACCAGGTTTCTCACTGTCAGAGAAGAAAGCTACAGATACTGAAATGAAAGAAAAATAGAATGAATTCAGTGGTGTTGAAATGGAAGGAATTGGTATGAATTTATAAATTTATATAAATGTAGACATATGAGTAACAGATACATGGATGCATGTCTGCATATTATTATATATTCCTTAGTTTTTGTCCTCTGAAACAGTCTGGAGGCAGTGACACCACAAGAGTAATGAGTACCTTTAGCACCCAAATCTTGGCTTCTAAATACTATTCTCATTAAAAAGAAACAGGACCCTTTAGCAAAATGACCAATTCCTGGATGGGAAAGAAAAAATACAAAATGAGCCTAGAATATTTTCTGTACCGGAAAGTCAGGAAATACTTAAAGAATAGTAGAGAAATGTCAAAAGATAACAAAAGCAATCAAAGTGGCTCCCACAGCAACAATTTGAACATTAAAATAAATAATCATAGTAGTGGATTTTAGTCCATCAAATAAGTAGACCACAAATCTATAAAGGTATAAAGAAAGCGGCCAGGTGTAGTGGCTCATGCCTGTAATCCCAGCACTTTGGGAGGCCAAGGCAGGTGGATCACCTGAGGTCAGGAGCTCGTGACCAGCCTGGCCAACATGGTGAAATCCTGTCTCTACTAAAAGTACAAAAATTAGCTGGGTATGGTGGTAGGTGCCTGTAATCCCAGTTACTCGGAAGGCTGAGACATGAGAATCACTTGAACCCAGGAGGCAGAGGTTGCAGTGAGCCATGATCATGCCATTGCACTCCAGCCTGGGCGACAAGAGTGAAACTCCGTCTCAAAAAAAAAAAAAAAAAAAAAAAAAAAAGAAGAAGAAGAAGGAGAGAAAGAAAATATATAAAGAAAGAAATGAATAACATGAAAGTTTGAAGAGGAATGAAATTTCTGCAGAGTTTTAAAGTACTTCACCATGCAATACTTATTATTTCTTAAAGAGGAAAGAATAAACTACTGTGAAGAAACCTGGCAATCACCACCTTAACCCAGTTATCACAGAGACATCATCAGTAATTGAACAAGTCACAGTTGTGTACCACAGACAGCATGCAATGAGGGAGCAGCATTATTTCTGTGATATCCCTGCCAAAGATGCATGGATTTAATCATGAGACAAAATCAGCCAAATCCATATTGAGAGATAGTCCACAAAATACCTAGCCCATGAGTTTCAGAATTGTCAAATTTATGAAATTCAAGAAAAAATTTAAACTTTCCAAAGCCTACAAATGCTTAAGAGACAGGGCAGTAAAATGCAGCCCATGATTCTAAACTGGATCCTCTTTCTACACAGGACATAATTGGGCCAACTGGCAAGCTTGATGTTAATAATATCAAGGTTAATTTCCTGATTTCAATGGTTGTATTTTGTAGTATGATAGTGTCTTCATTTGTAATCTACCAAGGCATTCTGGGGTCGTAAGGCATCGTGTTGGCAATTTGCTTTCAAATGGATGAGGAGAGGGAGCAAAAATTCTTTGTACTTTTCTTCTAACTTTCTTGCTATTTTATTCTTGTTTCAAAAAATGTCAAGCTTGATGAACTGTTATAAATATTTGGTATATATAATTAAATGTATAAGTGTATGACATTAAATTTTCATAAACTAAAATGAATATATATAACCTGTAAGAGTTGCACTCCATACTTTAAATGATGTTCTTATTGTAAACCCTATACAGAGTGTAGATTAAAACAAACTGATTAATTTATCATATGATATAAATAAATCAAATGGAGAGTAAACGCAAAAATTAAATTGGACTCAGCTACTATCCATCCCCCAATCTACATTCAAGCAGAAGTAGAATTAAGAGAAATCATTCAATAAACTACAGTTCTATTTAGCTTCATAGAAGAGCAAAATGACATCTGTTAAGCTCCTTGTTTTGCCCTCTCTGGGCATTTCCATACAAATTTGACTATGAAACAAGCTGGTCTCACATCAAATTAAAAGGAAGAAGGAAATGCTTTTATGCCTGAAAACAATACAACCCCTTTTCTTTCCTTTGTACAATGTGATTTAAACATGTATACACATTTTTTTTAAAGATTTGATTTAATAATTAAATTTTACTGGTAGCATTTGTTTCATTACACCAGTAAGTGATAACTGGTAAAAAATAAAGTTGCAGATTGTCATTCCGGCTTGCCAAGGTTGAAATAGATGTTCTAGATTGGTGTTTCCTCCCCCAAATCTTCCTGATTATACTAATGTTATTTCAGCCCATATGTAATTACAATTCACCATTTTTTCAATTGCTTTTTCTTAAGCAATTACAATTAACTGGCACCACGTCCTGTTTATAAGAGGCAATGTCACGCAGTGAAAAGAAGACTCAACAAGAGGAGTCAGCTCGGCCACTGTCTAATGGTGACTTTGGATGAAAACTTAACCTCAGTATGTCTGCATTTCTGCCTATATAAATTACAGTACCAAGCAAGACAATTTCTAATGTTCCATTGAATTAGTCTTATGTCCTCATTTGCATTCAAACTATTGTCTTAATTAAATTGCAATGACCAACTTTAATTTCCTTTTACTTTTTTTTTTTTTGAGATGGAGTCTTGCTCTGTCGCCCAGGCTGGAGTGCAGTGGCCGGATCTCAGCTCACTGCAAGCTCCGCCTCCCAGATTTAGGCCATCCTCCTGCCTCAGCCTCCCGAGTAGCTGGGACTACAGGCGCCCGCCACCACGCCCAGCTAGTTTTTTGTATTTTTTAGTAGAGATGGGGTTTCACCGTGTTAGCCAGGATGGTCTTGATCTCGGGACCTCGTGATCCGCCCGGCTCAGCCTCCCAAAGTGCTGGGATTACAGGCTTGAGGCACCGTGACCAGCCTCCTTTTACTTTTTTATAGTGCCTAGTTTTTCGTTGTTTCTTTGCTTTTCATATGGCCTCATAACTTGTCAACAAGCTCAGTAACTTGTCTTAAATTTGTAGAAGTTTTCTATAAAATAGTACAATTTATCCACTATAAGCAAACATGTTATTTCTGTGTTGTTTCAATTCATGCTTCCAATTTTGAACCTGCTTTTAAAAAAAGCATTTTTAGTGAGCTAAAAGCCTGCTATATGTCAACCATCACTGTGTTTGTCTTCTGATATGCACACCTGAGGACCAATTCTAGTAGTATAAATTATACTAAAAATCCAGGCTATTTATAGGATACCAGTGAACCAGTAAATATAAAAATGTATGTACTACAGAGGCAGTGATAGAATCTATAAAATGTAGAATTTCTATAAAATATACATTTGCTAATTCAGGATACTCCTAGGTTATTTTGCTTATTAAGGCTTTTCTTAGAAATTAACAATAAAGATGTAAATATCAATTTAGAACAAATGAGCAACGAATTTGGTTATAATTGTTTAAAAGTTTAATGTTTCTTGGTATATATAATTTAATTATATATATATTAATTAAATGTGTAACTTAATTTATGCCCATTGTTTCATTATGTGAATTATTTGCAGAATGTAGGCTTTTAACAATGTGGTAAGATGGATGGAGGTTGCTAGGTAATATAATTCATTCCTCAGAAGTTAACTTACTCAGGTATGAAATGTTGAAAAGAAGAACCTTTTGGTAACATCAGATAAAATATTACTATTTTAGTTGGTATTTACTCTTTTATAAAATGTCTACTTAACACAAATGAATTTTTAAAAATTCAACATCCCATAAATTCCAAGGGTCTCTATAGGCATTAAACTGACACCAGCACAAACACACTGGTCAAGTTTTTTTTTCTTTTTCTTTCTTTCTTTTTTTTTTTTTTTTTTTTTTTTTTTTGAGGCAGGGTCTCACTCTCTTACCCAGGCTGGAAGGCAATGGTGCCATCTCAGCTCACTGCAGCCTCAACCTCCCAGGCTCAAGCAATCCTTCTATTTCAGCCTCCTGAATAGCTGGGACCACAGGTGTGCACCACCACCCCTGACTAATTTTTTTTATTTTTTCAGTGACAGGATTTCACCATGTTGCCCAGGCTGGTCTTGAACGCCTGGGCTCAAGTAGTCCACCTGCCTCGGCTTCCCAAAGTGCTAGGATTACAAGCATGTGCCACCTCGCCTGGCCTAAATTTTCAATGATAAAGATAATTCATATAGTCAGGGACAGCAGTGGGCATCTGTAGTCCCAGCTACTTGGGAGGCTGAGGCGGAAGGGTCACATGAGCCTAGAATTTTGAGGCCATCCT
This sequence comes from Macaca thibetana thibetana, assembly GCF_024542745.1. Taxonomy (NCBI): domain Eukaryota; kingdom Metazoa; phylum Chordata; class Mammalia; order Primates; family Cercopithecidae; genus Macaca; species Macaca thibetana. The sequence continues at coordinate 170,856,152 of NC_065580.1, forward strand.
GGGAAACATTGTGAGGCTCCATCTCTAATATGAATAAATAAATAAATAAATTGTTTCCACAAGTTAAGACACAGAAGTATGAGAATTCTTCTCGGATGGTGTAGTTTTATAAAAAGGAAAACACTACAAAATACCCAACATAAATAATTTTTAAGTACTTGGAAAATTTATTCCTATCAATTCAACTCAGATTAGAGTCAAAATATTCATCAGAATGTAATAAGCCATATTAGCAAATAATAAGCTCCTATTCTCTAGGAGATAACATTCAAGCTACTTATCCAGAATTCTAATTGTTCTATGCAGCAAAATTACATGTACAAATAATATATTTAATTTACTAAAATAAAATCCTCAAAGTTACAAGAAATCAGATATAATAAAAAGATATTCGCAATTTCTAGTCGCTATGGTTATTGGATGGGTTAGAGATTAACAAGAGGAAATATATCAAGATAGTGAACGCTATAATGTATAACAGAAGATCGTTTAATCTCTCCATGGGGGAGTTCTTGTTCCCCAGAATCTCAAAGAATTTTACACCTTGGATACTAATATTCACCAAAGTACTCTCAGGGGCATAAGTAACATTTTCATTTTTCAGGGGAAAAAAATAAGATACAGAATATTTAATGAAGAATATTCACACATTAATTTACCAGAACTATAGGCTTGTGGGGTTTTTTCCCTGGGAGAAAGAAGAGATCCCTTTTTCCCTGTGCCAATTCTGGAATATGAATTAACGGAAGAGTTTAAGGCAATGGGAAAGGGCTTGGATATTTTTAAATATTTGAAATATCTAGGAAACCACACAAATGTAGACACAGCCTATAAACTCCCAGACATGATTAGTAAAAAGCATGGAACGAGAAATGACACAATCCTGCATACTTGGCTTGGGAGCTCTCCTGCCTCTTCATATCTGTAACTGCAGCAACAACCACAGGACCCAGCACGTAAGAGGAGCTCTCTAAATATTGCTTGAATCAATAAATTAATGAATCTTAATCTCAACTGTACAGTCTTTTCATTTGAAAAATCAGAAAAGAACTTCCTGTCCAGTGTCTGACTCAGTGCCTGGTGTTTAGCTTTATGCTCCTCCTCAAGCTTTGTACTTCTCTGGATTTTCCTAAACTCCTCTGCCCCAACTGGCCACATGAGCATAACATGACTGAGAAGAAGTACATTTCACCTTTCCATCATTTAGGGTGGAATGTGATTGTTTAATTGTCCTTGCCCTTTGGGAACCCAATTTAAAACATTTGTAATCTTTGTCCTCTCCAAACAACATATTTTAGTTCACACTTAACAAAATGTGCTAAAGATTCTATTTATGAATGATTCATAATGCTAATGAATTCATCAATCCCATTATCACACATCATTCTATAAATGTCAAACAGGATGTAGCTGACAAGTTCATTGCCATTAAATATAAGGGCATAGATGCACACATTTGCCCTTGATGAGGGTCATCCATGGCCAACCTTTGACTTTTTATGTTTCTGCTATTTGAATGTCAATAATTGTATATAATTTTCACATTATTCTGTGACTACATGTCAAAATTTCCAAACATCTATCATATTTTTATATAATTAAATGTGTATCCTTTACTACTTTGTAAATGAGTGCCCTCTATTTGAAAGCGGTTAAATCCTTTTATTGTAACATTTTTTAATCTTTATTGTCATTTGGGACTAGTGGATGCTTTCACACAGTCCTGGAGGCAGAACCTGAGATAGAGGTTCTAATGCAAGTGGTTTATTGAGGGAATGTTTAGGAAGAAATTAGCAAGAAGGTGAGGGAAGCAGAAAAGGGCAGGAGGAGAAGCAAATGCAAGTTATGGTTACGGTGGAAGTCTGGCCTCAGCCTGAGGTCATAAGAAGTTTTCTGTTTTTTTTTTTTTTGAGACGGAGTCTCGCTCTGTCCCCCAGGTTGGAGTGCAGTGGCCGGATCTCAGCTCACTGCAAGCTCCGCCTCCCAGGTTTACGCCATTCTCCTGCATCAGCCTCCCGAGTAGCTGGGACTACAGGTACCCGCCACCTCGCCCGGCTAGTTTTTTTTGTTTTTGTTTTTTTTGTATTTTTTTAGTAGAGACGGGGTTTCACTGTGTTAGCCAGGATGGTCTCGATCTCCTGACCTCGTGATCCACCCGCCTCGGCCTCCCAAAGTGCTGGGATTACAGGCTTGAGCCACCGCGCCTGGCCTAGAGGTCATAAGAAGTTTAGGAACAAGAATGACACCAGGAAAATTGTCCCAACTTAAGGCAAAAAAGCAGGATTTCACACCAATCAATTAACTGGGTGTGTGCTGCCCATGGTTGGGGTGGATACACACCACCCAAGGCAACTTACAGTGAGGCAGCCCAAGTCTACGGAGGACAATTCTCCATCCAGTGGGGTAGTTGTGGGCTTTTCGCAGCCAACACTCAGAACACAGGAAGGTGGGTGCACAGGCCTACTAGTAGGGTTGTTTTCTGACGTTTTATTTTACCAAAAGAAAAATAGAACTCTCTATGGATTGGTGGTCTAGTTTTATTGTCTTAGTAATATATGTATTCATCATTTTTTAAATACGTAAACATATTACTTAAAACAATAAAACTGTAGTAATTTGGTAACCCATGACTGGAGAAGTAAAGAATTATGATGCAGATGAAAACAGAATACAGTTGGCCCTTGAACAGCATGGGTTTGAACAGCACAGATCACTTACAGGGGATTTTTCTCAAGAAAAGTTACACCAAGTGTGCTTGCCTCTCCTGACTTCCCTTCTACCTCCTCCATTTCTTCTGTCTCTGCCACCCCTGAGACAGCAAGACCAACGTCTCCTTCTCCTCTTCTTCATCAGCCTATACAACCTGCAGATGATGAGCATGAAGACTTTGGTGATCCATTTCCATTTAATGAACAGTAAATATATTTTCTTTCTTATGATTTTCTTAATAACATTTTCTTTTCATTAGCATAATTTATTGCAAGAATACAGTATATAATACATATAGCATGCAAAATATGTGTTAACTCTTCATGCTATTGGTAAGGCTTCCAGTTAAGTCAGCTATTAGTAGTTAAGATTTGGGGGAGTCAAGAGTTATATGCAAAGTCTCAGCACCTCTAACCCCCCCATTGTTCAAGGGTCAACTGTACTTAACCAACGCTCGTAATAAAAACTTAAATTCCAAACACAGCCTTATCCTATGAATTCAATTTGGGAAATGGCATTCCATCAATGATAGCCACTGTGCAAATTTTAGTAGATATTACAACTTTCAAATTTTTATGTCACAAATAGTGATAATTTAGGCAACCTCTGTACCACATAAGTCAACAGTAGATATACCAGCACAGGTCAGTTTCACTCCCCTTCATTAATGGCTATGGACTGGTGTTAGCATACGCCTTTCTCAGGGAGCATTGCGATGGAGAATCCACTGCTGTATGATCTTAGAGCAATTTTGGAACATAGACTTTCAGTTACTTAATTTAAACCTGTGCTTTGATATCATAGTGAGCTTCTGTCTTTACTTTCTGTGCCCCTTACATTTAAGGTCTTACAGATCCCACCATGCCTTGTTCCTTGCTCATTTCCATGTTCTTGTTGCTCTTTCATGGGGATGACTGTTAAAGAACCAAGACAACCTTGCAGGTGAATCAAATGGATGCAAGAATCGGAAATGCCCTGTCTCTTTGCTCCTTGTGCTTACATACGTTTATGACTGAGTCCACTATTTAGGAATAGTTGTGTGTAGGCATCAAAGCAACCTCTTGGTCTTCCTTACTGCTCTATGTGAAATTGTAAATGAGAGCAAAGGCTCTGGAGGCTGGCATATGTTGGCTGGCATTTGCCCAACTTAAAGGGTTGCTGTGGTACTGGGAGTATCGTGCTCCTTCAATTTGCTTGTGTATGGCTGCCATGAGGTAGAGGCAGTAAACGCAGATCAAAGATAAAGATGTACAGCCTTCAGATAGGAAGAGAGGAACCCATGACTACTGTTGGTGTACATCTCAGAATAAAACGTGATGTGGCTCCCGATGGAGCATCCGCTAAGATCTTAAAGACCTGGAAACAGCCAAATGTTACAGAAGTTCATAGTAACCATATGATCTGTGAAGAAATTGGTACTATTGGATGGCTGGATGGGCTCAGAACGTTATGAACAATCCACGATCTTCAGAGACACACCAAATGTTCCAAAACAACTATTACAGGAGAATTTACGGTTAGATAGAAGGTGTGCCCTTTCCATGAGTCATGAAGGGTGTTGTTGGGGAAGGATAAGTGCAGACTTGAGCTTGGGGTTTGGGAAATGTTTTCTCCAGGTCATGGCATGAGTGGCATAGCATCCTTGAGGCATCAGTTGCCAGCCAGTTAGAAAGTCCTTCATTTCTTAAAGGGTTTTTTAACTTTAACCTGTTTAATCTAGAGTCTAATCTATAACACATCTCCTCTATATCATTTTATCTGCACAAGACTTGGCTACGTATAGGACAATATTAGAAAGTTCTTAGGCCGGGTGTGGTGGCTCATGCCTGTAATCCCAGCACCCCAGCACTTTGGTAGGACGAGGCGGGCAGATCATGAGGTCAGGAGATCGAGACCATCCTGGCTAACACGATGAAACCCCGTTTCCACTAAAAATATAAAAAATCAGCCGGGTGTGGTGGTGGGCACCTGTAGTCCCAGCTACTTGGGAGGCTGAGGCAGGAGAATCGCTTGAACCTGGGAGGCGGAGGTTGCAGTGAGCTGAGATCACGCCACTGCACTCCAGCCTGGGGGACAGCCTGGGCGAGACTCTGTCTCAAAAAAAAAAAAAGAAAGAAAGAAAGAAAGAAAGTTCTTTAGAACTTAATTTTTCTTTTTTCAGCAATTCATGTGTCACTTTAGAAAGGAGATAATTCATGACATTTTATTCCCACGCAGCATTTGATGACAAATGAGGCACAGAGATGTTAATGGCTTGTCTGATGTCACACAGCTATCTGGGGGACAGTTATAAATCATTGCATAATCCCATTGGTGAGCCGTATATTAAGCAATTATATCTCTCCTTCTTTGAAGATTCTTTATCCCAGAAGCCCTTATGATCCAGCAACACTGGACTACTTGTACTGCGCTTATTTCTCACATAAGCTATGTCTTAGTTTACACTTTTCTCCATGCCTGGAAAGCCTCCTTGCCCCACCCCAGCCCCTGTATACCTCCACTTCCTACTCATGTCTACTTGTCAGGTAGCATCGTTCAGTTACTCCAAGATGAGTTGGGAGCATCTCATCAATACCATATTGTATTAACCAAGTTGTTATAATACAACAACCAGCTTGTTCACATTTTATTCTTAGATGTATGCCAGTAGTGCCCATGAGTTCCTCTCTTCATTTTTAAAAGTTGTACATCTGCACCGGGTGTGGAGGCTCATGCCTGCAATCCCAGCGCTTTGGGAGGTCAAAGTGGAAGGATCGCTTGAGGCCAGGAGTTTATGACCAGCCTGAGCAACACAGCAAGGCCCTGTCTCTAAAAAATTAAAATTAAAATTAAAAAATTTGCCAGCCGGCCGGGCACGGTGGCTCAAGCCTGTAATCCCAGCACTTTGGGAGGCCGAGACGGGCGGATCACTAGGTCAGGAGATTGAGACCATCCTGGCTAACACGGCGAAACCCCGTCTCTACTAAAAAAAAAAAAAACACAAAAAATTAGCCGGGCGAGGTGGCGGCGCCTGTGGTCCCAGCTACTCGGGAGGCTGAGGCAGGAGAATGGCGGGAACCCGGGAGGCGGAGCTTGCAGTGAGCTGAGATCTGGCCACTGCACTCCAGCCTGGGTGACAGAGCGAGACTCCGTCTCAAAAAAAAAAAAAAAAAAAAAATTCGCCAGCCATGATGGTGTGCACCTGTTGTCCCAGTTGTCTGGGAGGCTGAGGCAAGATGATCTCTTCAGCCCAGGAGTTCAAGGCTGCAGTGAGCTAGGATCGTGCCACAGCACTCCAGCCTGGACTACAGAGTGAAATCCTGTCTCAAAACAACAGCGACAACAACAAAGAAAGTCATACATCTTTATTTTTATTTTTAAATTTTATTTATTTATTTATTTTGAGACAGAGTCTCCCTCTATCACCCAGGCTGGAGTGCAGTGGTGCGATCTCGGCTCATTACAACCCCTGCCTCCCAGGTTCAAGCGATTCTCCTGTCTTAGCCGCCCAAGTAGCTGGGATTACAGGCGTGCACTACCACGCCTGGCTAATTTTTGTATTTTCAGTAGAGACAGGGTTTCACTATGTTGACCAGGCTGGTCTCGAACTCCTGACCTCAAGTGATCTGCCCACCTCGGCCTCCCAAAGCGTTGGGATTACAGGCATGAGCCACCGTGCCCCCGGCCCTACATCTTTATTTTTGATCCACATTTACAGCCTCTAGCTAAAGGCAGACGTACACAAGCAAATAGAAAAAGTATGATACTCAAAGTATCAAAGCAACCCTATAAGTTGGGCATACCAGATGTTCCCATAAGGTAGCCTACAATTATGCCTGTTGTGAATAAAAGTTGTCACTAGTGTCAGGCTCCATCTTGACCCGGGAGAGATGTGCCTAGCAAAGAGGTCCAGTGCCTAGAATAGTAGACGGTATGTAGTAGGTGCTCAGTCATTATTAACTTAGGATTCTTACAGGAAAGTTTTTAGGGGGATAAGGGTAGAGTCCTTAACTCTTGATCTTCCCTGTAACAGGAAAACCAAGAGAAGGCTGAAACCCAGCAATTCTACTCCTAGGCACATACTCAAGGGAATTTATTTATTTATTTATTTATTGACATGGAGTCTCGCTCTGTCGCCCAGGCTGGAGTGCAGTGGTGCGATCTCGGTTCACTGCAAGCTCTGCCTCCCGGGTTCACGCCATTCTCCTGCCTCAGCCTCCTGAGTAGCTGGGACTACAGGCGCCCGCCACCGCGCCCAGCTAATTGTTTGTATTTTTAGTAGAGACAGGGTTGCACCGTGTTAGCCAGGATGGTCTCGATCTCCTGACCTCGTGATCCACCCACCTCGGCCTCCCTTAGTGCTGGGATTACAGGCCGGAGCCACCACGCCCAGCTAATTTTTTGTATTTTTAGTAGAGACGGGGTTTCACCGTGTTAGCCAGGATAGTCTCCATCTTCTGACCTCATGATCCTCCGGCATCGTCCTCCCGAAGTGCTGGGATTACAGGCCTGAGCCACCGTACCCGGCCTTATGCACATATGTTTACAGCAACAACATTCATAATGGCCAAAAGGTGGAGACAACCCAAATGTCCATCGACTGATGAATAGACAAACGAAATAAGGTATACCATCCAATGGAATAGTATTTGGTCATAAGAGAAATGAAGTACTGATACGTGATACAGCATGGATGAACTTTGAAGACATTATGTTAAGTGAAAGAAACCAGTCACAAAAGACCACATAATGTATGATTCCATTTATATAAAATACCCAGAACGAGAAAATCTACAGAGAAAGCATGTAGATTAGTGGTTGCCTAGGGCTGGGGGAGGGAGAAGCAGAGCAGTTTCTTTTTGAAGTGATGAAAATGCCCTCAAATTGCCTATGGTGATGGTGGCACTCCTCTGTGAATACACTAAAAACTATTAAATGGCACAATTTAAATGAGTGAATTGTATGGTATGTGAATTATAGCTCAATAAGATGATGAGAAAGAGAGTGGAGGCTGAAATATGTCAGACTAAAGGCCACCCATCAGAATCCTCCCAATACTTTAACAAGAATCATGGCAAGCTTTTGCTAAAGATGTCCCAGCCTGGCTCTCACTTTTCCTTTGTCTATTTCTAAGGCCCCGACCAGAATTCACTTAAGTACGACTCAGACTGTTTTAGCCAACTATCACATTGTGATCTCTTCTGTTTTGTTGTGTATAGTAACCAGCTAAATTGCATGAAAAATCCTTGTCTAAATTGAGTCCATAGTCTCAATACCCAACTAGCATTCATTGAATGCCCATTGGTGCCAAGCCCTTCACAGATGTCATCCCTAAGCCTCATAATAGCCCCAGGAGCCTCATAAGAGCCCCAGGGAGTACGTTGCATTACCATCATTTCGTAGAGTAGGAGAGAGACTAAGCTTAGCTAATAGGCATGATGTCACCATGTGGGAAATGATGGACCCAGGTTTAACATGGATGTGCCTGATTCACAAAATCTGTGCTCTATTGACAAATTATGTATTCAAAGTCTAGCACAGAAATGCATAAAACCCGAACAAGAGAGGGAATAGAGTGTAGACCATCTGATAAAGATAATCTGATTCAGTGTTCCAACGTAGAGCCGTGATGTGAGAATCCTGTTTTAAAATCCTGTCCTAATGGCCTGGACACTGACAAAGAGTTCGCCTGGGTCTGGGGCTACCAAAGCTGCCTGTTTGAAGAGGGAGCTTTTAAATGTTTTTCCAGCTGAGCAAGCAAAAGAGCATACTCCCAGGTCAGTGTCTTTTGAAAAAGAACTACACTCTCATTCCTTAACTCCAGTTATCAGTTTTATTCTACCACCGCTTGGTGTCATCTATGAAGCCATGTCTATTTGCCTGTGGTAAAATATCAGATTGCTTCTTTCCCACTCTGAGCAACAGGACATAGACAGAGAAGGCATCTACGCAAACTTTTTTTTCCCCAGTTGACTTCCTGATTTTCTCCTGCGAGCATGTCTGAGGGCACTCTTCTCTGTTGCTTCTCTCTCCATAACATCCTTTCCTTCATCTTTGTTGGTGCCCTTTTATCTAGACACTGCCCTCCAACCACCCCCTCTTTGGCAACTTAGTTTCGAGTCATTTCCACGGTAGAGTGGCCAATCCCTTGTCACGTGATCCTCCACAAAGAATACAAGCCCTTTCTTGCTTACAATAATCTGGAATCCTAATATCAGGTCTAATAAATCAAATCCAGCTTTGCTACCACTTACATGGCAAGTGGTTGCTGGCTTTCCCATCGTCCTTTCTCCCCCAGAGTGAGTAACTTCAACTGTCAGAAAATAAGAAAAGATCACCTCCACACAGATGAAAGCAAGGAGGCAGACTGGAGTGTTAAAAGACTGGCACGAGAATACACAGAAAAAAGAAACAGACACCTCTGGAAGCTGATGCTCACACAGGTTCACCAGGAAATTCATGCCAGACCAATCTCTATTAGATAAGTGTGGCCGACATGGAATTTTCGGACTTTAGCAGAGCATAGGACTAAGACTTTCATGACACTTTTCTGGAAAAGCTATATTGGGTTAAATAAGAACATATTTCTATATAATCACATACAGCTACCTTAAGATTGAATATATTATAGTACGTTTGTATTCTGAAAGGAATGTTCTGTAGAAATCATCCAACTTTTGCAACCTCATCACCACCACCTAGACCTGCATAGTCCACCGCACATATGGTTATTGAGCACTTGAAATGTGTCAGCTCTGAACTGGGATGTGCTTGAAGTGTAAAATGCACACCAAACTTGGAAGACTAACTATAAAAAAATAAGGATGTCAAATATCTCAGTAATGTTTATACTGATTTTATGTTGAAATAATATTTGGGGCTAGGTGTGGTGGCTCATTCGTGTAGTCCCAACACTTTGGGAGGCTGAGGTGGGAGGATTGCTTGAGGCCAGGAGTTTGAGACCAGCCTGGTCCACATAGCAAGACCCTGTCTCTATTATTTTTTTTTTAAGAAATTTGCAAAAACAACAACAACAAAAGAAATAATATTTTGCATACATTGGATAACAAAACATACTGTTAAACTAAGTTTACTTGTTTCTTTTCTAGTAAGGTCAATAAAAGATTTAAAATTATCTGTATGGTTTTTACTACATTTATGTTGATTGTGCTGATTTAGACCAGCAGGGCAGATCGCCATGTGCCCTCTACCCAGTTTGTATTTGCCACCCAAGAAGCCCTAAATTCCCAGCCCATCTCTCATCACTCATCAGCCTTGAACACTTCTCAATCTGATCCCGTCCCCCATCCCTGCACAAACCCCAAGTGCCTTTCTTTGCACCTGTGGAACCCATGTCCATCAGTAACACAGTTCCCCATCCTTCATCTCTTCTCCGCCCATTTCCTCCACATTCTTACTCTAACTCAGTGGTTCTTAAACACATATCTGGCCTGTAATCCCAGCACTTTGGGAGGTCGAGGCGGGTGGATCATTTGAGGTCAGGAGTTCAAGACCAGCCTGGCCAACACTGTGAAACCCCATCTCTACTAAAAATACCAAAAAAAAAAAAAAAAAAAAAAAACTAGTCAGGTAGTAGTGGCATGCGCCTGTAATCCCAGCCACTTGGGAGACTGAGACAGGAAAATTGCTCGAGCCTGGAAGGCAGAGGTTGTGGTGAGCCAAGATGGCGTCACTGCACTACAGTCTGAGCAACAGAGTGAAGCCCTGTCTCAAATAAAAAAAAAAAAAAATCTGTGTTAGAATCACCTTGGGAGCTTTAAATGAGTGTTTGTTGCTCAGGCCCCATTTTCAGAATGTTCAATCAGATCCTTTGGCTACAAGGATGAGGCTTCTGATTTTTTTTTTTTTTTTTTTTTTAAATAACTCACCCAGGTGATTCTAACATGCAGCCGGGACAGAGAACCACTCATTGGACGAGCCCCAGCTTTCTGTCTACTCTAACAGTGCATTCATGCCAGTGAACGTAAGTTGGAAAAAACTCCACAGCATGCTGACTGGTCTCCCTAAATTAGAGATCACTAACCTAAAGTGGATATTTTAAAAATTATTTTTAGAGACAGGGGCTGGCTCTGGAGTGCAGCAGTCCACCATAGCTCACTGCAACCTCAAATTCCTGGGTTCCAGGGCTCCTCTGGCCTCAGCCCCCCAGGTAGGTAGCACTACAGGTGAGCACCACAGATCTGGGTTGGCTCTGTGTCCCCACCCAAATCTCATCTTGCAGCTTCCATAATTCACACACGTTGTGGAGGGACCCAGAGGGAGATGATTAAATTATGGGGGTGGATCTTTCCCGTGCTGTTCTCATGATAATGAGTAAGTCTCATGAGCTCTGATAGCTTAAAAATAAAAATGGGAGTTTCTCTGCACAAGCTCTCTCTTTGCCTGCTGCCATCCACGTAAGATGTGACTTGCTCCTCCTTGCCTTCCGCCAGGATTGTAAGGCCTCCCCAGGCACATGGAACTGTACGTTAATTAAACCTCTTTATTCGTAAATTGCCCGGTCTTGGGTATGTCTTTTAACAACAGCATGAAAACAGACTAATACAACCACCATACGTGACTTTTTTTTTTTGAGACGGAGTCTCGCTCTGTTGCCCAGGCCGCAGTACAGTGGCGCGATCTCAGCTTACTGCAAGCTCTGCCTCCTGGGTTCACGCCATTCTCCTGCCTCAGCGTCCTGAGTAGCTGGGATTACCACCACCACGTCCGGTTAATTTTTGTATTTTCAGTAGAGATGGGGTTTCACCATGTTAGCCAGGATGGTCTTGATCTCCTGACCTTGTGATCTGCCCGCGTCAGCCTCCCAGAGTGCTGGGATTACAGGCATGAGCCACCACACCTGGCCACACCTGACTAACTTTTAAAATTCTTTTTTGTTGAGATGGGGTCTCACTACGTTGTCCAGGATGATCTTGAACTGGCCTCAAGTGATTCCCGCACCTCAGTCTCCCAAAGTGTTGGGATTACAGGTGTGGCCAGGTGTGGTGCCTTATGCCCAGCACTTTGGGAGGCCGAGGCTGGCAGATTGCTTAAGTCTAGGAGTTTGCAACCAGTCTGGGCAACATGGTGAAACCCTGTCTCTACAAAATATACAAAAATTAGTCGGGTGTAGTGGAGTTGATATGGGAGGATCACTTGAGTCAAGGAGGTTGAGGCTGCAGTGAGCCGAGATTGCTCCACCACACTCCAGTCTGGGTTATAGCACAAGACCCTGTCTCAAAGTTTTTAAAAAAGGGATGAGAGGTGTGAGCCACTGTGCTGGCCTGAAGTGGATCTTAAAAGTTGTCCTGCAATCCTGCCGTTTTCCCCGTGTCCCCTCACTCTCTTTATCTCCTAGAGATATAGTCTGCACCTTTTCCTCAAAGCTCCAGGTACTTCTCCTGAGTAGCCTTAAGTGAGACACAGAAGAAATCAGGAAAGACTTTCCACAAGCTCCCCCCACCACATCTACTCACCTCTCTGCATAGGTGCTCATACATATATCTGCCTTCCCTCATTTCTCAGCTCAGGCCTGCCCAGCAGATCTTTCTGTAATGACCAAAATATTATTTGTTGGTGCTGTCTAGTACTATAGTCACTAGCCATATGTGGCTATTGAACACTTGAAATATGGCTAGCACAACTTATTATTATTATTATTTTTGAGATGGAGTCTTGCTCTGTCATCCAGGCTGGAGTGCAGTGGCACGATCTCAGCTCACTGCAACCTCTGACTCCTGGGTTCAAGCGATTCTCCTGCCTCAGCCTCCCGAGTAGCTGGGACTACAGGCGTGTGCCACCACACCCAGGTAATTTTTGTATCTTTTTTTTTTTTGAGACGGAGTCTCGCTCTGTCGCCCAGGCTGGAGTGCAGTGACTGGATCTCAGCTCACTGCAAGCTCCGCCTCCCGGGTTTGCGCCATTCTCCTGCCTCAGCCTCCCGAGTAGCTGGACTACAGGCACTCGCCACCTCGCCCGGCTAGTTTTTTGTATTTTTAGTAGAGACGGGGTTTCACCGTGTTAGCCAGGATGGTCTCGATCTCCTGACCTCGTGATCCGCCTATCTCGGCCTCCCAGAGTGCTGGGATTACAGGCGTGAGCCACCGCACCCAGCCTAATTTTTGTATTTTTAGTAGAGATGGGGTTTTGCCATGTTGGCCAGGCTGATCTCAACCTCCTGACATCAGGTGATCTACCCACCTCGACCTTCCAAAGTACTGGGATTACAGGCATGGGCCACCTAGCACGCCCAGAAAAAATTTAGATTGTCTTCATTTTAAATTAATTTACACTTAAATAGCTACATGTGGCTGTCTATAAGGCAACATAGCTAGAGATGTTAGTGCCATCTAAGACCAACTCCTGCACTTGTATTCTGTGTGCCATTCTCTCTTACACTCTAGGACATTGCTCCAACAATTGTTCCCTCTCCTGCTTTATTCATTTTCCTTTGTTACAGAATCATTCTCCTCTGCATACAAATATATCGTCACATATTCAATTTTTTAAAAAGCCTCTTTGCTAGGTATGGCGGCTCATACCTGTAATCCAAGCACTTTGGGAGGCTGAGGCAGGAGGATCGCTTGAGCCCAGAGATTCAAGATCAGCATGGGCGATACTCCATTCCCAAGCTGGAGTGCAGTGGTGCAATCACGGCTCACTGCAACCTCAACCTCCTAGGTTCAGGTGATTCTCCCACCTCAGCCTCCCAAGTAGCTGGGACCATAGGCACACGCCACCACATCTGGCTAATTTTTGGTGTTTTTTTTCTATGTGCTTCTACAAATATATGAAACGTTTTACGAATGTGCGTGTCATCCTTGCACAGGGGCTGTGCTAAACTTCTCTGTATTGTTCCAATTTTAGTATAGGTGCTGCTGAAGCAAGCACTAATTTTTGTATTTTTTTGTACAGATGGCGTTTCACTATGTTGCCCAGACTGGTATCAAACTCCTGGGTTCAAGCTCATAAAAAAATTAGCTGCGTGTGGTGCATGTGCCTGTAGTTCCAGCTACTCAGAAGGCTGAAATAGAAGGATCACTTGAGTGAAGGAGGTTGAGCCTGCAGTGAGCTGTGATCCCACCACTGCACTCCAACCTGGGTAAGCTCTGTCTCAAAAAATAATAATAAAATTACTTTCTCTTCGTATTTCCCTTTAGCTACCTTCAGCTTTTTGCTCCCTTCATAGCAAAAGTCCTCCAAAAGAATATTTTAATCATTGCTGACTCAAAGTTCTTTCCTCTACTCTCTCTTGAGCCCACTCAAATCATACTTCTGTCCCCACCATTCTGAACTGGCTCTTGTCAATGTCACCAGTGACTTCTCTATCACTAAATACAACGCAGTCCTTATCTTATTAAACACACAGTATCTGCAGCATTAACCCAGTAGTCATTCTGTCCTCATGAAACACATTCTCGACTTGGCTTCTTGGAAACCACCCTCTTTCGCTTCCTACTCCACTTGCTGCCCCTCCTCTGCTTGCTTCTCTGGTTCCTGCTCATCTTAACAACCTCAACATTTCCAAGTACAGTAGGGCTTAATCCCAAATCGTTTACTTGTGGGGAGTTCAGGGGGACTGGGTCTCATTCTGTGGCCCAGACAGGAGTGTAGTGGCGCCATCTCAGCTCACTGCACCCTCTGTCTCCCAGGTTCAAGCCATTCTCATGCCTCAACCTCCTGAGTAGCTGAGATTACAGCACCTGCCACCACGCCTGGCAAATTTTTCTATTTTTGGTAGAAACAGGGTTTTGCCATACTGGCCAGGCTGGTCTTGAACTCCTGGCCTCAAGTGATCCAGTCACCTCAGCTTCCCAAAGTGCTGGAATTGCAGGCATGAGCCACCGTCCCCAGCTTCCAAATCCTCCTTTTTGTCCTCATTTCACCCTAAGTGATCTCACTCAGTACCATCTGTATCTTTACCCTGACCACTCCTCTGAATTCTAAATTCATACATCCAACAGCCTAGCTGGCATTTCAAACTCAAAGATGAGTAGGCATCTTAATCTTAATGTGTCCATACTGAACTCTTGGTCCTCCCCCTTAAAACCCATTGCTCCATCAGGAAGAATAGCTAATGGATGCAGGGCTTAATACCTACGTGATGGGATGATCTGTGCAGCAAACCACCATGGCACACGTTTACCTATGTAACAAACCTGCACATTCTGCACATGTACCCCTTAACTTAAAAGCTGAAGAAGAAAAAAAAAAAAAAAAGCCCACTGCTCCGACAGTCCTTTCCATCTCGATGAATGTTAACTCCATTCTCCAAGTTGCTGTGGTCAAAAGCCTTGGGTCATCTTTGACTCCTTTCTCTCTCACACATCACAATTCCAGTTCATCAGAAAATCCTTTTGGCTCTAACTTCAGAATATATTCCAAAACTTCCCTCTCCTCACCGCCTTCCACCCTCATGTACATTTCTGTAACAGCCTCCTCCTGGTTTTCTTCCTTCTGTCCTTGCCTCCCCATAGACTGCTTTCAGTACAGAAGCTAGAGTGATGCTTTTAAAATATGAGCCAAATCATCACCTTCATCTGCTCAGAAACCCTCACTGGCTCCCCTTCTGCTCAAAGAACTGAAAATGGTTTTCAAGGTCTTACACTATCTGGCCCTTTTCCCCTCTGTGTTAGCTTTCTAGGGCAGCCATAATAAAGTACCACAGATTGGGTGACTTAACCAACAGAAATTTATTTTCTCACAATTCTGGAGGCTGGAAGCCTGAGATGAAGGTGTCAACAGGATTGGCTTCTCTGGGGGCTTCTCCGCTTGGCTTATCGCTATAGATGGCTCTCTTCTCCCTGTGTCATCACATGGTCTTCCCTCTGTGCCCATCTGTGTCCTAATTTCCTCTTCTTGTGAGAAAATCAGTCATATTGGATTACGGCCCACCCTAATGACCTCATTTTAGGTCTTTAAAGACACTATGTCGAAACACAGTCATGTGCTGAGGTTCTGGGGCTTATGGCTTCAACACATGAATTCCAGGGAGACACCACTCAGCCCGTAACAACCTCCCTGACCTCACTTCCTCCCACTCTCCCACTCACGCCCTCCACTGGAGCCTCAAGGGCCACCTTGCTGTTCTCCAAACACATCAGACTTATTTCTGCCTCAGGAGCTATTCTCTATGCCCAAATCCTCTCTCCCCAGACAGTGGCAAGTCTTCCTCCTTCATTTCCTTTACATGTTTGCTCAAAGCTCACTACATCAGTGAGGCCTTTCCTGATCACTGTGAGTATTAACAGAATAGCAAGGCACCAAGCTCCTAACCATACACAAATTTTCCACCTCCCCTTGCTCTGCTTAACTTTTCTCCACAGCCTGTTTTGTTATATACCACTTTGTATATTTTCTTATTCACATGCTTGTATTTTTAAAATCTCCGTCAACTTAGTAGGTGCTTATTAAATATCTGTCGAATTAGTGGATAAATAGGATACAGTCATTTGCCAAAAGGAATATATCCAAAGTTCAGCATCACAAAGGATCCAGCAACTGTAACCTATAAGGCACAGTTTAGACAACTCAGATATTTAGCTTTGAGAAAAAACAAAAGAAGCTTGAGGAAATACTGGATAAGTATTTTAACACTTCTAAAGGAGTGTCCTGTGGCCGAAAGCACAGTTTGTCTTTGCATTTGGTGTTACTCCATGGGGCAGTGTTGGGATATAAGGACGGAAATGAAGAGAAGGTAAATTTTAGCTATATGTAACAACACACAAATTCTAGTGAAATGTTATATTTCCTGAAGCTGGCTCCTGATAATAGAAAGTAAGGAGGCAGAAACCAGATGATTGTCTCAAGAATATTGCAAGAGAGACACCTGCCTTGGTGGGAGGATCAAACAGTTGATTTCTGATTTGGGTTCCAACTCTAAGATTCTAGAAAGATAACCCAACTTTAGGTGAGGAAACTGTCACCACTTCATAGAGTATGGCTGGTCTTAGCACCCCATTGTTTTTATGACTCAGGTCTAGCAAAGTGGCCATATCCTGGAAGCACCACAAGATGAAATGAGAAGTCAGGGGGACAAAGGCCAAGCTTTGCCAATAAATATTCAAATGACCGTATGCAAGGGACTTCATTTATCTGGCTCTCCAGTAAATCCTCAACAAATTAAAGACGTGGCCTAAATGACTACTTCATCCCTTTCAGTTGTAAACACTGTAATTCCAGATGTTTTTTCCTCAACTAACAGGAGCTGTGAAAAACAGGAGTTGTGAAAAAGAGACTTCAGATAGTCCCGGAGGCCAAACACAGTGACTCACTCCTGCAATCCCTGCACTTTGGGAGACTCGAGCCCAGGAGTTTGAGATCAGCCTGGGCAACAAAGTAAGACCCAATCTCTATGAAAAATTTGAAGGAATTAGCTGGGCATGGTGGTACCCACCTGTAGTCCCAGCTACTCAGAAGACCAAGGTAAGAGGATTGCTTGAGCCCTGGAGGTTGAGGCTGCAGTGAGCCATGATTATGCCACTGTACTCCAGCCTGAGCAACAGAGTGAGACCAGAGTGTCTCAAAAAACAAACAACAACAAAAACAGGCACAGAGTATATATTAAATGGGATGGGAAAGAAGGTACACTGGCATGTTCAGATTGAAGGAGAATCATGTTGAAGTCACATCCTTCCTTCCTTACCAGAAGATTACATAAATGAGAGGAAAAACTTCTCTGGGCCAATTGTTCAACATCTTGTCTTCAAGCATGTGAAAGTGTAGAGAGCGCTGAGCTTGAAAAATCAGGATGAAACTGCTACTTAATCACAGACACCTTACAGAACTGCTTCTCACTCCCAAGGGTCCAGTAAAGCTTCAAGTTGTGCTGTGCTTCAGTTTATGGAGACTAAATCTTACACTGAATGAATATCACTGAAAACTAATTTCAAAAACAAGTCTACCTATGAGTGAGCACACATCGCAGTGCTTGCCCGAGCTTCTTTGTTTTGATTGATAAAATGTCTTCTGTGGATGTTTCCTAGGTGTTGAATTACTGAGACTAGTAAGACAGCATTAAAGACGAGTTACTCAAGCTTGGTTTCTAATATCTTTGTCTGCTTTTTTCTAGCTATAGTCTGTTTATGGCTTTTGGAGTTATTTAGAGATTTTGGTCAAAAAGCACCAAACAGGACTGGGCGCAGTGACTCACGCCTGTAATCCCAGCACTTTGGGAGGCCAAGGCGGGTGGATCACGAGGGCAGGAGATTAAGACCATCCTGGCTAACACGGTGAAACCCCGTCTCTACTAAAAACACAAAAAATTAGCCAGGCATGGTGGCAGGCGCCTGTAGTCCCAGCTACTGAGAGGCTGAGGCGGGAGAATGGCGTGAACCCGGGAGGTGGAGTTTGCAGTGAGCAGAGATCACGCCACTGCACTCCAGCCTGGCCAACAGAGCAAGACTCTGTCTCAAACAAAAAAAAAAGAAAAAAAAAAAAAAGCACCAAACAATCTTGATACAACCTGATTTTAAAAATAGAAATTCCCAGTAGCTCCCAAGTAGTTAAGGCAGAAATGGTACAATCGACTAAGCAAATCTTTGACCTGTTTTCTTATGTTGGTCAAAAACTAGCATAAATTTGATATCTTTCAGGATTTAAGCCAGGGTAGAGCTAGTGCTCTGGAATGACCTGAAAACCAAGTGGTATAGTTTGGATATTTGCCCCTGTCGAAATCTCATGTTGAGGTGTAATCCCAGTGTTAGAGGTGGAAGCTGGTGGGAGGTGTCTGAATTATGCAGGTGGATCCCTCATGAATGGCTTGGGCCACTCCCTTGGTGATAAGTGAGATCTCCCTCTGAGTTCACATGAGATCTGGTCTCATTAAAAGTGTGGGGCAACACCCCCAACTGCTCTCTCTCTCTCCTGCTCATCACATGCGTTCACCATGTGCTGTGCCTGCTTCCCCTTTGCATTCTACCATGATTGAAAGCTCCCTGAAGCTTCACCAGAAGCCAAATAGATGCCAGCACTGTGCCTCATGTAAAGCTTACAGAAGTGTGAGGGAAATAGTCCTCTTTTCTTTACCAATTTACAAATCTCAGGTATGTCTTTATAGCAATGCAAGAACGACCTAACACAGAAAATTGGTACTGAGAAATGGGGGCATCACTATAAAGATATCGGAAAATATGGAAGTGATTTTGGAACTGGGCAGAGGTTGGAAGAATTTGGAGAGCTCAGAAGACAGGAAGATGAGGGAAAGTGTGGAATTTCTTAGAGACTGGTTAAATGGTTGTCACCAAAAGCTGACAGAAATATGTATAGTGAAGTCCAGGCCTGCCACCGTCTCAGATGGAAATGAGAAACTTATTGGGAACTGGAGCAAAGATCACATGCGCTATGCCTTAGCAAAGAACTTGGCTGCATTGTCTTCAGGCCCCAGGAATCTGTGGAAGTTTGAACTTGTGAGGTTGATGACCTAGGGTACCTGGCAGAAGAAATTTCTAAGCAGCAAAGCATTCAAGAATTGATCTGGCTGCTTCTAGCAGCCCAACTCAGATATAGGAGCAAAGAAGTGACTTAAAGCTGGAACTCATAAGGGAAGGACAGCATACAAGTTTGGAAAATTTGCAGCCTGGCCATGTGTTCGAAAAGATAAGCCCATTTTCATGGGAAGAACCCAATCAGGTTGCAGAGCAAACCACTTGCTAGAGGTATCTGCCTAACTAAAAAGAATCCAGACAGTAATATCCAAGAAAATGGGGAAAAGGCCTTGAAGGTATTTAAGAGACCTTTGCAGCAGCCCCTTCCCTCACAGACCCAGAGGGCTAGGAAGAAAGAACGGTTTTGTGGGCTAGGCCCAAGGCCCCCCTGCCCTGCACAGCCTTGGAACATTGCTCTCCATATCCCAGCTACTCGAGCTCCAGCTGCGGTTCACAGGGACCCAGGTACGGCTTGGGCTGCCGCTTTGGAGAATGCAAGCCATAAGACTTGGAGGCTTCCACACAGTGTTATATATGTAGGTGCACAGAATATAAGATTGAAGAATGCTTGGCAGCCTCAACTTAGATTTCAGAGGTTGTACAAGAAAGCCTGGGTGCCCAGGCAGAAACCTGTTTGCAGGTGCAGAGCCTCCAAAGACAACCTCTACTAGGGCAGTGACAAGGAGAAGTATGGTGTTGGAGACCCCACACAGAGTCCCCAGTGGGGCATGGCCTAGCAGAGCTGTGAGAAGGGGGCCCCTGCCTTCCAGGCCTGAGAATGGCAGATCTACCAGCAGCTTACACCTGTGCCTAGAAAAGTCATAGCACTCAACAATCTGTGAGAGCAGCCACGAGGGCTGTACCCAGCTGCAAAGCCACAGAGGCAGAGCTGCCCATAGCCTTGGGAGCCCACCCCTTGCTCCAGTGTGCCCTGGATGTGGGACATGGAGTCAAAGGAAATTATTTCGGAGCTTTAAGGTTTAATGACTGCCCTACTGGGTTTTGAAATTGCATGAAGACTATAGCCCCTTTC
The DNA here is from genome assembly GCF_024542745.1 of Macaca thibetana thibetana. Classification (NCBI taxonomy): domain Eukaryota; kingdom Metazoa; phylum Chordata; class Mammalia; order Primates; family Cercopithecidae; genus Macaca; species Macaca thibetana. The sequence goes on from NC_065580.1 coordinate 170,876,297, forward strand.
TTTTGGTTTCTCTGATTTCTCCCTTTTGGAATGGGAATATTTACCCAATGCTGGTTCTCCCATTATATCTTGGAAGTAAATAACTTGTTTTGATTTTACAGGCTCATAGATGGAAAGAGATTGAGTCTCAGATGAGACTTTGGACTTGGACTTTGGACTTTTGAGTTAATGCTGGAACAAGTCAAGATTTTTGGGGACTGTTGGGAAGGCATGATTATATTTTGAAATGAGAGAGGGACATGAGATTTGAGAGAGGCCAGGGGCAGAATGATATAGTTTGTATATTTATCTCCACCCAAATCTCATGTTGAATTGTAATCCCCCATATTGGAGGCGGGACTGGTAGGAGGTGATAGGATCATGGGGGTGGATTTCTCATGAATGGTTTAGCACCATCTGTTTGTTGCTGTCCTTGTGATGAGTGACTTCTCATGAGATCTGGCTTTTTAAAAGTGTGTGGCACCATGCTCTGTCTTGTTGCTGCTCTGGTCATGTGACATCCCTACTCCCCCTTCACCTTCCATCATGATTGTAAGCTTCCTGAGGCCTCACCAGAAGCCAAGCAGATGCCAGCATCAGGTTTCCTGCAAAGCCTGCAGAATCATAAGCTGATTAAATCTCTCTCTTTTTTCTTGAGATGGAGTCTTATCCTGTGGCCCAGGCTGGAGTGCAGTGGCAGTATCTCTGCTCCCAGGCTCAAGTGATTCTCCTGCCTCAGCCTCCTGAGTAGCTAGGATTACAGGTGTGTGCCACCAGACCCAGCTAATTTTTGTATTTTTGGTAGAGATGAGGTTTTGCCATGTTGGCCAGGCTGGTCTCGAACTCTTGACCTAAGGTTGTCCATCCACCTCAACCTTCCAAAGTGCTGGGATTACAGGCGTGAGCCACTGCACCCAGCCTGTTTTCTTTATAAATTACCTAGTCTCAGATATTTATTTTTAGCAATGCAAGAATGCCCTAATATACCAACATTTGTGTTCTCACCATTTTTTTCTGTTTATAGCCATGTTATTTTACTGTTTATCTAAGAAAAGAACCTGGCCTGTCAGTATCTTTTATTAGACGGACAAACTCGCCAGAATAAAGTGAGTATTAGGACCCTTGGTTCTGCAAGGTTTAGGTAACAGAATCTGTTTTTACTGATTGTTGGGAAACATAAATGATATTCCTTTTAGACTTGGCTCCCTAAACCTTTTCCTTGTTTTGCTTTTTGGTACAATAATGAGGGCTGCCAGGGCCACTTGACACCATTAGCAGTAGACGAATTTTTCAATAAGGACTAACAAAGGAAAACTATGGAAATTCTGATTTATTGTTTGGCCCAGAGAGTTCTCTATCTCCTCGTGCCCTTGCTCTCCATGTATACTTTATGAGACATTTCAGCAAAGGCATCTCTCAAAATTAATCCCATAGCTGTCTCCTTCAATTCTCCTCCTTGAAACTCTTCACCAATCTTCATACGGTCCTGGCCACTTCTTGAGGGCCCTCCCACCAGATGATTAAAGGCAATACAGTGAAGGAGAGTCCTATTCTGGGACTTGTCTTTGTAAACTTAGTGATCTTCTTCCTTTCCACTTATGAAAATTTAAAGAGAAGCACTCTCAAATGTGAACTGAATGCCGTCCCATTTCTCCCCCAAACTGGGAAGAAGCTGGTCATATACCTGCACATTTATATAATAAATATTCAAAGACTCTAATCTGGTATCTTCCATATAACACACACTTTAACTCCTATTTTAAACTTTCAAAAGGCTTTTTATGGCATCTTATGCCCTACTTTAAAATGTCTGTCAGCCTAATATTTCTACCTTTTTTCTTTATTAATTTATTTTCAAGGTCATGTGTGAAAACAACTTGCAGTGAAAAGAACCCATCAGCTTTGACAAAAATGTACACTATAAACCTTCACTTCTACAAGGGTCTAAAAAAAATCCAAGGGTTCAATTCAAATGCTTCCAAACCACGTTCCCTAAAGCATGCTTTGTGCAACACTAGGAGTCGATGCAGCAAACAAAAACAAAAAATGGGGAGGGGGCCAGGCAGGCACGGCGGTTCATGCCTGTAATCCCAGCACTTTGGGAGACCCAGACGGGTGGAACACTTGAGGCCAGGAGTTCGAGATCAGTCAGCATGGTGAAACCCCGTCTCTTCTAAAATACAAAAATTAGCTAGGTGTGGTCATGTGTGCGTGTAATTCCAGCACTTTGGGAGACTAAGGTGGGTGGATCACTTGAGGTCAGGAGTCCAAGACCAGCCTGGCCAACATGGTGAAACCGCGTCTCTACTAAAAATAAAAAATAAAAAATAAAAAATAAATTAGCCGGGTATGGTGGCACACACCTGTAATCCCAGCTACTCGGGAGGCTGAGGCATGAGAATCATTTGAACCCTCGAGGCAGAGCCTGCAGTGAGCAGAGATCTTGCCACTGCGCTCCAGCCTGGGGAACAGAGTGAGACTATGTCAAAAAAAAAAGGAAAAAGAAAAAAGAAATGGGGAGAGGGAATGATGCTACATACTGAAGCTACCTACCTTCTTTAAAATTCAAAATGCAGATTATCATCTTAAAAAATTATATGCATCTTAAAGTGAAGATATTTGTTTAATTTTACTTAACCTCCTATTTCTCAAAGTTACTTGATTACAGACCTCTTTTCGGGTATGCATGCAACACCGAGCAACATACGACCGAGCTAGGGTTCCATGGTACACAGTTTGGAACTTGTGCTAGAAAATGTTATTCATTATTTTATAAGAAGTGTTATTCCAAGGCATCTATGCATTGGAGAATAATCTTGGTATGAAATATGACTCGATCCCTTCTCATACCGTATTTACAGGGTATGGTGGTTAACTTTATGTGTCCACTTGTCCCTTAGCCCATCCTGGGTTAAGGGATGCCCAGATAGCTGGTAAAATATTGTTTCTGAGCGAGTCTGTGAGGTATTTCTGGAAGAGAATAGCATTTGAATCAATAGACTGGGTACCAAAACCCATCCTCACTGATGTGAGTTGGCATCATTCGATTAACAGAGCATAGGAATCATAAAAAAGGTAGAGGAAGGCAAATTTGCTCTCTCTTCTGAAGCTGGGACATCCATCATCTGCTCCTGCCCTTGACTTCAGAGCTCCAGGTTCTTGAGCCTTCAATACCAGCAGCCACTCTTCAGCCCTTCAGCCTCAGATGCAAGAATTACACTGGCTTTCCTGGTTCTTCAGCTTGCAGGGGGCACATGTTGGGACTTCTTGGCCTTTATAATCTCCTGAGCCAATTCCTAAAAGAAGTGTCTTTGTATATCTCTATATATATCCCATTGGTTCTGTTGGTTTGGAAAACCCTAATACACAGGGCTATCTATAGCTCATCCCTCAAGTACTAAGTAAGTCTCCAAATGACTATCAGGTTCTTACAGACACAAAACATGTATGCTTATTTTGTAATATCAAGTTGTTAACTTCATCTGAGTAGTTTTCAGCACATATGATTGGGGTAAGTCATCAGTTATGACAGACAACTTCCAGAGTTACATCACCAATGTTCATCTATCACTCACCTTTCCTTCAAACTTTATACATCATATTCAAGTTAATTCCTATTGCACGTACCTCTGATTTCTACATACGAAATGAAAATTAAATTTATTATTTCCCTCATTAAAAAAAAGATTTCAGGCTGGCTGCAGTGGTTCATGTCTGCAATCACAGCATTTTGGGAGGCTGAGGCAGGTGGATCACTTGAGGCCAGGAGTTCAAGACCAGCCTAGGCAATGGTGAAACCCCTATCTACTAAAAATACAAAAAAAAAAAAAAAAAAAACCTAGCCAGGCGTATGTGCGCCTGCAATCCCACCCCTACTCAGGAGGCTGAGGCAGGAGGATAGCTTGAGTTCTGGAGGCAGAGGTTGCAGTGAGCCAAGATCACGCCACTGCACTCCAACCTAGGCAAGACAGTGAGACTGAGACTCTGTCTCAAAAAAAAAAAAAAGTTTTCAAATCACTTTTTCTCCTTCGCAGCTCAGCATTGTCACTAAAGGTGTCCAGGTAAGACAGAACTGGGTATAAACCCTCCCTTCTCTTCCCCTTACTCTTTCACCTCTTCATTTGTGACATGCAGTGTTAACCCAATATAACTCATTAGTGTTCAGAGATCTCGTCTGTCCTCAGCTTGACACACTGTAATCTTTAGGCATCCTTATTAGTAATAAGGTGTCCTTGTGTGATTTTTTTCACAAACTTTTCACAGACCCTATCTATGGTCATTCCTGGAACCCCTGGCACATTCTTCTTCCTTCTCTTCCTGATCTCAACTTTTTCATCCTCCAAATCTCCCTCTGCTTTGCCCGTGGACAAACCTCTAGAAATGTTAAAATGTCAGATCATGATCGGGAAATCTGTAGTGAGTAGTTGCCTACTGCTGCCCATTCCATCTGACCTAAATTCCTCAGCTCTTCTAACATTAAGACCTCTTTCTAGCCAGGCGTGGTGCCTCACACCTGTAATTCCAACATCTTGGGAGGCTGAGGCAGGCGGATCACTTGAGGTCAGGAGTTCGAGACCAGCCTGGCCAGCATGATGAAACTCTGTCTCTAACTAAAAAATACAAAAATTAGCTGGACGTGGTGATGCATGCCTGTAATCCCAGCTACTCGGGAGGCTGAGGCAGGAGAACCACTTGAACCTGGGGGGCGGAGGTTGCAGTGAGCTGAGATCACACCACCGCACTCCAGCCTAGGTGACAGAGCAAGATTCAGTCTCAAAAACAAAACAAAACAAAATCTCTTCCTATAGCTAACTCCCATTTACCACCCCCAGCATGAACATTCTTGATGTATTTACATGGTTTCTCCTTGGAACTTCCTCTTTTTCTTCTTTCTTAACGGTTGCTATCAAATACCCTGAAAAAAGAAACAAAAACAAAAAACCTCCTCTGAATGTCCCTTATTCACCCTTCCAATGCTACAAGTCTGTAACTCTCATTTTCTTGTTAAAATTTTTTTTAATTATTATTATTTTTTCCAGACAAAGTCTTGCTCTGTTGCCAGGCTGGAGTGCAGTGGCATGATCTCGGCTCACTGCAACCTCTGCTTCCTGGGTTCAAGTGATTCTCCTGCCTCAGCCTCCTGAGTAGCTGAGATTACAGGTGCCTGCCACCATACCCAGCTAATTTATATACTTTTAGTAGAGGCAGGGTTTCACCATGTTGGCCAGGCTGGTCTCAAATTCCTGACCTCAAGTAACCCACCTGTCTCAACCTCCCAAAGTGATGAGATTACAGGTGTGAGCCATCACGCCAGGCCAAAATTTTTAAATTTTAAAAAATATATTTTATTTTTTGTAGAGACAGGGTCTCACTTTGTTGCCCAAACTGGTCTTGAACTCCTGGGCTCAAGTGATCCTCCTGCCTCAGTCTCCCAAAATGCTGGGATTACAGGCACAAGCCACCACGCCCGATGCTTAATTTTCTTCTGATGAATTCACATATATATGCACAAATACTGTATGCTAAATTGTACTTACCAATGTACTTTTTTTCACTGTGCTTTTTTTTTCTTTTGCCCAGATATTTTTCTCATATAAACATTAGCTCCTTAATGGGAGCAAATGTACCAGTCTTTTTTTTTATTCTCACCTGTAGTGAGAATATAAACATTTTTTACTGATCCACCAATACTGAACCCTTTTGTTTCTAATAGCTATATTTACTTTAACTGAATAAATTACACATGGGACAAAAATGTTATTTGAGGGATGAAGTTGGGTGTTTGCTCAGGGACAAAGTTGATGGTGCCTTTGTGAATTTATCGAAAAGACCATCGCGATGGCTAAATAATAGAAGGCTAAATAATAGAAATTGCTTTATTGGCAATATCAGTTTGCAAACCCGGAAGATACAGTCTTCAGTATATGCTGAATGTGCTCTCTCTTCAAAGAGGGGAAGGACAAGTTGGGTTTCATGCCTCACAGGGCCCATGTCACACAATGGAGTCATACATATTTAGCAGGTTTGGAGGAAAAGATATACATATTTATGAGGGGAGCTGAGTGCATGGGCAATGGGTAAACGCGTATGTGACATACATCCCATATACACTTTGGGGCAGGGTTTTCGTGTTAAAATGAGGTAGAATTTGGCTCTTTACATCAAAAAGTGGACTACAGGACCCAAAGGCAGTTTGTGGACGGCCTCCATAAACTGGCTGAAACTGGCTTCAGGTCTGCAATTGCTTATCAGAAAAGAATGCTTGTAAGGGTGATCCTCAGTCCAATCAGAGTTGCAGTGGTCTGGGTTGTAAATCAGAGGATGGGTATGATAGTTCCTATTATTAGGGAGTTTAGAGCCATAGAAATTGAGAAATTGGTCATGCCAGCCAGTCCCGGAACCCTAACCCTGTAGGTAACTTTGTTTCCTTAACCTTACAGTCCCTCTTAGGTGATAAAGGAGTGTCTGTTTTGGTATCTCAGATCACAAATTGTTGGTTGGTTTGTGTGTTTGTTTCATCATTCAGGATGTTGTTTCACTAGGCGATGTGAACCTGAATTCTCAAGGCTTGTCAGACTGTAATGTTCCCATTCATTTTAGGTTCAGGTCATGCTTCTCTGGCCACAGCCTTCACTTGGGTTTTAAAAGTCGAGTTACTCATCAAAGTCTCCAGGACATGAAAGACAATCCCCAGGTATGAGTTGACTAGTGAAAAAGAGGTCCAGCTGCCTTGAAGCATAAGATCCCCTCAACTCCAATGTCTATCACTAGTATTCAGTGTTGGCAAGGATCCCAGGCCACAGAGCTGTGGCTTCCTGCAGCCGCTCTGGGGAGTGACTCTCCTGGAGCATGTGATGTGGCCTTCCATTGTGCAGGACCAGCCCAGTGGCATCCTTTCAACAGCTCTGGCAAGCAGCCTTTCCAAGCACTGTGCCATCTGAAAACAGGAGGCATTATCTTTCACATCCTAGGCACACACCCTAGGGAGTGGTCAGGCTTTTGTCTAGTTCTCAGCAAACTAGCTGCAGCTCCATTCCTTACTCCCACACTCAAGAGAGATACTAGAAGTGAGAGTAGCCTGATATGATGCTAACCCTGAGTTGCTTTTATTTAAATTAAAATAAGAGTAAATCAATCAGGCATGGTGGCTCATGCCTAAAATCCCCAAATTTTAGGAGATCAGGGAGGGTGGATCATGAGTTCAGGAGTTCAAGACCAGCCTGGATAGCATGGCAAGACCCCATCTCTACAAAAAGTACACAGATTAGCTGGACATGTTGGTGTGCACCTGTAGCCCCAGCTACTCTGGAGGCTGAGGTGGAGGATCACTTGAGTCCAGGAGGTAGAGGTTGCAGTGAGCTGAGACTGTGCCACTGCTAACAATTAATTAATTAAATTAATAAATCATGCCACTTTGATTTATTAAATAAATAAGAGCAAATCACTCACAAATTTAGAGCTTTTATTAGCAAAACATTACTTAGGGAACCCAAATAAATAACATGGGGTTGACAGCCATTGTGCTAACTGGCAGCCCCTGGCAAAGTCAGCACAAGCTCAAAAAAGTGACAGCTATTGTGAATTGCTGTTCTCTCAAGAAAAAAGAACTGATTTCTGTGGTAAACCAGGCACTGTGCTGGGTGCCTTTACAATTCATCACCACACCACCTAATGAAAGCAGCATTTTTCAGAAACTGTAGTGGTCAGGCTTTCTCAAGGCCTGAGTTCTTTTCCACCAGAGCATATTGTTGTCCCATTATCCAAAGTTCTCTCAGGAAAAGAATTGACGTAAGACCCACACGGCTCCATTAAATCTTCTGGCTACTTGATGGATTTTCATACTCCCTACGTCTGGGGTTGGTAGGTACTATCTTCTTTCTCCTCTCTTATTCTTCCTTTTTATTCCATAAAATACAGGAATATTCTTGTACATTAGTCCTTGCAGCAACCTTGGAATTACTACATTCCTCAAACAAGTTACGGAAGCCAGCTGCCAATATTGGTCCCTGCTTAAACAGTGAATTTTGTTGTTCCATAGAGTTACCACTGAAATACCTAAGCCCATTTGTAGAATATAATTTAGTTGATCTGAAGGCTGTCTCTAAAGCAGTTTTATGTAGTTATTACAGAGAAGGACTAATTTTAAGACTATTTTATTGTTTAAAAAATATGTAAACATTTTATGGATGCACTAGTGAAGTAAAGACCAATAAATGAAGCAGTAACTTTAATAAAAGAGTAAGTAAAATGTCACATCCTCTGCCTATATTCAGGTCTGCTAGGTATGTGTAGTTAGACATACGTATGTTAGTTGATAAATATTTATTTAAGCATTTCTTTATGTCTACTCATTAAAAAGAAAGAAAAGATTAAAAGAATCTTACTTTGTGAAAAACTGCCCACCACTGGGGGAAAGAATTTTATTATGCAAAGCTTCAATGTTATTTACAGTTTAGACTTCTGTAGATATTGAAGGCTGACGTTAAGATAAAGAAGTTAACCCTGTCCTGTCTTGGAGAAGGTAGAAAGAGATGAGAATGAATACAATTCAGGATCTAATTCTGGTCTTTGATGAGGAATCAGCATAGAGTTTTGGGAGGAAAGACAGGTTAAGAGGCATGTGGAACTCTCAAACACATCACTGTGTCTGCCAACATAGATGATAGGCAGCAAGGTCACATCTTCATGGAAAGCACGGTAATTTCCAACACTACCGGAAGTCTGGAGTGGCTAAATAATCCATATATTCAACTAGGAAGCAGCTAAAGAAATATCCTAGTTACCTAGGAAGCTTTCTGATTTCAAAAGGACATGAATACAAAGTAGAAGGAATCCACTCCCAAGGACGGACATGAGAGTAGCTTAAAATGTGAGAATAATTTTAGGGGAATTTTAGGAGTTTGGTTATAGACTTACGTTCCCTCAAAATTCATATGTTGAAGCCCTAACCCCCGGTACCTTAGAACATGACTGTATGTGGGTAGGGCCTCTGAAGAGCTAATTAAATTAAGGTCACTGGGGTGGACCTTAATATAATCTGACTGGTATTCTTATAAGAGGAGGAGATTAGAACACACGGAGACACCAGAGGTACTTGTGCAGAGGCAAGAACATGTGGGGACTTAGCAAGGGTGCAGCCATCTGCAAGCCAAGGAGACCTCTGAGGATTCCAATCCTACCTGCACCTTGATCTCAGACTTTTCTGGAACTGTGAGAAAATAAATTTCTTGGTTTAAGCCACCCAGTCTGTGATATTTTGTTATGGCAGCTCTAGTAAACTAATACAGATTTTAAATGTCAACAAATGTCAGTGTTTAAGCTTTGACACAACTTTCTAAAGGAAAGTATAAAAGGTCATTTTCTTTCTTTTCAGAGCCTGATGATTGTGGGAAGGGTAAGCCAGCTGCATGGGGATCACAACGCAATACTCACGCAGGACAGAGAGAAAGCTGATCTCTTCCATTTCTTTTCCTTTTTTTTTCTGTTGAGTTGAATGATCTTCAAACTGCAAATGAAAGAACCATTGCTCATTGGAAATAAAGGCTAAAGATGAGTGACAGGATTATAGAATAAGTCTTAGCTGTTCTAAATCCAAGTCCTTACTTGTTATGTACCCCCACCCCCAAATTCATATGTTCCAAGTCCTAACCCGAAACTACCTCAAAACGTGACCATATTTGGAGATAGGGTCAAACATGTAATTAAGGTTAAATGAGGTCATTAGCGTGGATCCTAACCCAATATCTGGTGTCCTTATAAGAAGAGGAGATTAGGACACAGTAAAACACAAAGGGAAGACCATGTGAGAATACAGGGAGAATACTTGCAGATGGCTATCTGCAAGCCAAGGAGAGAGGCCTCAGAAGTAACCAACCCAGCCAAAACCTTGATTTCAGACTTCCAGCCTCCTGAAATGTGAGGAAATACATTTCTGGTGTTTGATCCACCCAGTCTATGGTAAGTTCCGGCAGCCCAACAGGCTCATCTGGCTCAGACTTAACGATTGCTTTTGGTGATATTTATGGGGCGCAGATAACAGCCTAAACACAAGACGACAGAAATGTGGCCCAGCAGACTATGCATAAAATAGAACTGGGATATCTGGACCAATTGGAGTCTGCAGTGGGATGCGGTTACTAAAACAGTCAAATGCAACATGAGGCTTCAGGCAGAGTGGTAGGCAGCATCTCCCATGCTGCAGTAGTCAGAGCATACGTGGAGTACTGTTAAAAAGACACAGACAAACCAGAACACGTCTAGAGAATGGCCAAGGTGTGGAGGGAACCAGAAAACATGCCAATATGCAACTGTTGAAGGAAGTGCCTGTTTTACCTTGTGAAGAGGAGACTCTAGAGGAAGAAGCATGAAAACCACTGGCAAATGTGTAAAGATCTGAAGTGTGGAAAAGAATTATTCTGCTTGGTCACTGGGGATACAAGGATATCTCAGTGGGAGTTTAAAGGCGGGGGATGTGAGCTTTAAATGGGGTAAGAACGTTCGAGTAACCAGAAATGCCCGAAGATAGAATGCACAGTCTGGAGAGCCGGTGAATATCTCACAAATGGAGACACTGAAACCTAGGATGGGGATGCTGTTGTAGGAATTCCAGCAGACAAGTGGCTGTTGGTTCCTTCCCCAACTCAGCAGGATTCTAACTAGGGATGTTCCTGTATTTGGTGCTTAGAGGATCTGGAAGATACCTCAAGGCAGGAAATGGCATTAAATGCAGAACAGAGGTACTGACTGAGAAGCAAAAAGCCATCAGGATCTCTGAGTAGTGAAGGAACCGGAGAACATGCAGGCAATGTCCATCATTCTGACGCAATCAGCAGCAAATCATCTTCCCCTAGGAACATCTTGACCAGGGAATGTGTCAGTGTGGTGAATTTCAACAGTGGAAAGAGAAACTGCTAAATCTAAGAACTTTAATTTTTATAGATTATGATCTCATCTCTACAATTTTGAATTTCATGCTCAATAAAAGTCTCTTACTCTTAAACTAAAACTGCCTCCTCCTTCCCAGAGCTGGCTTCACAGGCATGCAACCCTGGGAAGTCTTACAGGCCCTGCGGTGGGAGGAGCTGCCATCGACATCTTAAAATTCTTTTTTTTTTGAGACAGAGTCTCGCTCTATCGCCCAGGCTGAAGTGCAATGGTATGACCTTGGCTCACTGCAACCTCCGCCTCCCAGGTTCAAGCGATTCTCCTGCCTCAGCCTCTGGAGTAGCTGGGATTACAGGCATGAGTAACCATGCTCGGCTAATTTTTGCATTTTTAGTAGAGATGGGGGTTTCACTCTGTCAGCCAGGCTGGTCTAGAACTCCTGACTTCAGGTGATCTGCTCACCTGGGCCTCCCAAAGTGCTGGGATTACAGACATGAGACACCAGGCCGGGCCTTAAAATTCTTAATTTTGAAACAAAAGGTCTCACATTTGCATTTTGCAATGGACTCTGCAAAATTTGTAGCTTTGGGCCACCTTTCTCTTTGCATTCAGATGCCTTCTTTTTTGCCTTATTTGCTCATGCAGACCTGGAACAAATAGGGAATTGCGGTGGCTTTATGTGGTGTAGAAAGTGAACAATTGGGTTTGTCCTGTCACTTTAGGCTTTTCCCTGCTGTCCCAACTTCATGTCATTTACTTGCTGTTAGATTTGGGAGTTCATTAGTTTCACTTTCCTGATGTATAAATAGATAAATAGGAATCATAATAGTAACAGCTTCTTTGGCTTTCGTAGGAAGTAAAGGACATGAAGCACACAAACAAATACTGCATGACAACAAATATTTGCCCTTTTTTGTTGAGGACGTTCAAAGGACATTCAGGGGCAAAAGTAATCCAAGGGTCAAGATTGAATGCCGAGTGCAGGGAAAGCCATGAGACAACATTTAGGGGAGCTGGTACAGAAATGACGTCCCAGGAAGGAAATCTATACCCCACTGGCTGAGCCACCCTTCCCGGGCCTAGGCACCCTTGTCGCGAAATGAGCAGGGGAGAGAACGCAGGCTGCAGTGCAGCCCTCGGAAGGGCCAGGGCACTCCCTGGCTTCAGTCCTTCCGCACAAGCCCTGTGTGGCTTGGTGACTAATGCTACTTCAGGTCAAGAGCAGGGGATACATACGGGCAGTTCTAGAGTATTCTAAACTATCTAGACACTAACTGGACAGTGGACGGTTTGTGTTTAATCCAGGAGAAAGTGGCATGGCAGAAGGTTCATTTCTATAATTTAGGACAGACACAACGAAGAACAAGGGCAGAGTTTGAGGTCAGGAGTCCTCATTTACGGGGGTCGAATACGAATAATCTCTCCTAATTTTTCCTTCGTCCCCAACTCAGGCGGATGTTACATCCCTGCTTAACAACAACAAAAAAAGACCCCCGCCCCCCGCAAAATCCACACTGACCGCCCCCTTGAACAAAACAAAACCAAAACAAACAAAAACATAAGAAAGAAACAAAACCCAAGCCCAGAACCCTCTGCTTTCAAGAAGAAGTAAATGGGTTGCCCGCTTTTTTGCCAGGTCCTGCGCCGTTCTCCTTTGGTTCGTTCTAAAGATAGAAATTCCAGGTTGCTCGTGGCTGCTTTTGACGTTGCGGGTTAAAAAATGAGGCTTTTGCTGTCTCAACAAGCAAAGAAAATCCTACTTCCTTTAAGCTTCACTCGTTCTCATTCTTTTCCAGAAACGCCTGCCCCACCTCTCCAAACCGAGAGAAAAAAACGAAATGCGGATAAAAACGCACCCTAGCAGCAGTCCTTTATACCACACCCCCGGGAGGCCTGCGGGGTCGGATGATTCAAGCTCACGGGGACGAGCGGGAGCGCTCCCGACTTTTCTAGAGCCCCAGCGTCCTAGGACTCACCTTTCCCTGATCCTGCACCGTCCCTCTCCTGGCCCCAGACTCTCCCTCCCACTGTTCCCGAAGCCCAGGTGGGCCGTCGGCCGGGGAGCTGAGGAGGGCGCGTGTGGTGCAGGCGGCGCCTAGGGCGCTGCACCTGTGGGCCCGGGGCGCGCGGGCCCCTCCCGGCGCGAGCGGGCGCAGCTCCCCGGCGGCGCCGCTAGGGGTCTCTCTCGAGTGCCGAGCGGGGCGGGCCGGATCAGCTGACTTGCCTGGCTCCGAGCCTCGCCGCCGCGCTCCTGCTCCGTCAGTTTCCTCGGCAGCGGTAGGCGAGAGCACTCGGAGCAGCGCGCGCGGGGGCCCCCGGAGACGGCGGCGGTGGCGCGGGCAGAGCAAGGACGCGGCGGATCCCACTCGCACAGCAGCGCACTCGGTGCCCCGCGCAGGGTCGCGATGCTGCCCGGTTTGGCACTGCTCCTGCTGGCCGCCTGGACGGCTCGGGCGCTGGAGGTGGGTGCCGCGCCTCGGAAGGCGGGGGGAGGCGGGCATGGCTGGGACCCAATCCCCCCAAAGACCTTAACGCAAGTCTTTAATGCAGAGAAGCCGAGGGTCCGTCAAGGGGACCCCTCTCCTCTCCGCCCCCGCTTGCGGACGTCCAGCGCATCCTCGCTTTCGGCCCAGCCCTGCCCCAGGGACGCGCGCTCCGGCCCGCGGAGAGGGAGCGGGAGAGGCGCTGGGCTCCCTGGTTCCGCGCCAGCCAGGGGCGAGAAGGGGAGGGGACGACCCTGAGCCCAGACCCCGACTCAGTCCCTGCCTTGGAAGCGGGGTCCGGGGGAGGCGAGAGACATTCAGATGGGAGGAAGGGGGAAGGAGCACGTGGAAAAACCGAAAACGCAGCGTCCCTGAAGCCAGTCCTCTGCTCTTGAATCGTTGCCCTTTCCTTTCTCTTGGGCCCTGGGGAGGAGGAGGAGTCGGGACAGCCCGGGAAGCTAGGGGCCCCTCGCTTTTCCCTGCGTTCTCCGCCTCGTTTCACCTTCCCCTCTCACCCCCACCCCCCTTCCTTGTTCGAACCTCCTCTTTCGCGGCTGCTGGCGGCGGCCGCCTGGGTGCGACCCTAGCCCGAGCCGGCGCCGGGGTCGCGCACCGTCTTCCGCAGGCAAACTTTGTGCATTGCCGCGTCTCCCTTTTGTGTAAGTTGCGAGAAATGGGAGGGGTCGGAGAACCATAGCCTCCCCGCACCTTCGCCAAGCCTGGACGTCCCGGGAGTTTGCTGGCACCCTAAGCTTCTGCCTGAGAGGCAGAAGGTCCCCGGGAACAAAAGCCGCGACACCCCGCCCTCACCGGCCCGGGCGCTCTGGGCCGAGCCGCGTTAGTCTCGGTGCGCCACCGAGACTCCGGCCCGGCTCCCAGGCTGCGCGTCAGCCCTGGAGGGGGCAGAGACGCTGCCGGGGCCTCTGGCGGAGCCTTGGGGCCCCTCTGCTTCCCACCCTCGGATCACCTCTGAGGCTTAATTCCCTGCTGGGCTGTAAAGTCCTTGGCGGGGAGGAAATAAGGCGGAGAGTAGGGTGTGCGTCTGGAAAGGGCAGTGGCGGATGGTGGGGAGGCACGGGCTCTGTCCTGTGCATCCAAGGAGGCGTTTGTCTTATTAAGGCGCGGCCTGTTTCCTAACACCTCTGGGGACTCTGGGTTAGTTCCCCTGGGGGCACAGGATGCTGGGGAGGGTCCAAAGGGTCTTTTTTTTAGGGTACAGATAAAAGGATTGAATTGAGTGAAGATTAAGACGGAGAAGATGGCGCCTCTGCAGTGCAGCAAAGAAAAGCTGTGTGGAGGCTGCAGCCTAGTGAAATCCACCCACCACTAGGTGTATAACAAGTCTTCCCCATTCATCCAACTCTCGAACATTCAGCTAACGCCTGTGCACAATGACTGTTTTTCTTTACATCTAAAGATGCTTAGAAGTTGTTTGCATGACAGTTGGGCCAGAGAAGGTTGTATTTCACTTCGGTTGGATTCCTGTTTGGCATCTTAACCATTTGCAACCTTCCCTCCCCGTTTTTTCCCCTCTTTTCTCCCAACCTCCTAGTAATTTTCCAAAAGAAAAAAAGCAATTTCCGGACAGATGTTTTCCTGAGGCTGTATAGACTATCACACCATTACAGTTTTTTAGTTCGTAATTTGCAAGGTCATTGAACTTTTTTCCCTTCTGATTTTTACCCACAAGTGGCTCAGGAATCACCTTAGGGCTAGTTAAGACAGGTTGTTTTAAGAGTTAAAGAATTTCGTTTTCCATGTTTTAAAAAAATGCTCTTAACTAAGAGAATTCAGATTTCTCTCATGACTTACATTTATTTGTAGAATTATTCCCGTTTTCCCGGTCGTAGTACAAATTAAAAACCGTATACTTAAGGAATTAAAAGCATATGATAACCTTATTTTTGAAGCTTTTGTCAAAACTTAAATATGTAACTGTTGAGCAATATTTCTGTATAAAAAGAGGAAGCGTGTAGGCAGATTCGAATTTAGTTTTTGGTCTGTTTAATTGCATTAATTTGCTCTTTCTGCCATCTTTTGGGAGCTTTTCACTAGCTATTGTTAACTCCTTTAAAGGGTGGAGGTGAGAGTCACATTATTCCATTTTGCAAAGTGTTGATAGAAGGGTAGGTAATTCAGTCTACTGAGGTTTGAGAGTGGTTTATCTGGCCCTCTCTGTGTCCACTGAAAAGATGTAATTACGAGTTGACTCTCTTTTATAGAGCTTAGAAAATAGGTCTGCTGCAGGTGGCTGTAAAAAAGAAATGAATAAGGGCAGTGATAATGGGGCCTTGGCTTGCAGGGGAAACATGGTTATTATCTGGGTGGATGATTTTGGCTGGTATGTTGATAGAGATGTGAGTTTAACCCTAATCTATATGATGTTTCACTACCCTAATATTTATTTATTTTTAAATCTAGCTTCCTCTTAAGTTTTATTTCCCTCTCTTGAGGGTTTAACCTAGTCACAATCATCTTACCTTTGTGGTAGTGCTAATTTATAGTTTATGGAAACCTACTGCTACTGACTAGTACCTCCCTAAAGGTAGAAGCCCACACACAGAATAGTAAAGCTCAGGTTTAATGGTGATCTGTAAGGAGTCATGGTTCTTGCTAATCGGTGAGAAACCATGATAACTGGCAGACTGCAGAAGCTTTTTCTCTTGTCACTGTGACCAGCAGAGGCTCCTGAACGACACTTGCAAGGCTATTAGTACTGCGGAGAAGTTGCTAAATGGAATAATACTGGTCCTGACTGAGGAAATGAAAAGGAACATGCAAGTTCTCAAGGTTAAATGAGGAATGACTGATTAAAAAAATTAAAAAATAAAAAAAGTGATCAACTGAATATTGGCTTGAAGGAATGGGAGAGGTTATCTTTATGTTAAGTCTTGTTGCTAGAGGATCTCTATTTTATGTTACTGTTTTTTGCATACTAGAGTCTTCTACAGATATTTGTATGCATGTAGTCAGTCATTCTGGAAATAAGCATAGCTATTACTTGCCTTTCACGTGGCCACTAAACTATCATTGAGAAATGCATTAAATTCAGTAGAAATGTACGTTGTTTCTGCAAATTGTATTACCTTGAGAATCTTACGAAGCATCTTTCATTAATACATTTCTTTTAAAATCTCTATCAATCACAAATGTAAAGATCAACCTGTGCAGATGCTTTTTAAATGTAAAGCTTCCAGAATGTAAGGTGTAGTTTGACTGCATACCTTATTACCTCCCCTTCCCTCCTCCCTCCCCTTACTGCCAGGAAGTTTGCAGGGTAAATAAAACATGCACATGATAACAAAACAAAGTGGAATGTACTAAAATACCAAAAGGAAAATACAGATTAAGTATACTGAGTAAATATGTTACAGAGAAAACTTCCTGTATTTAAAAACTATAGGAATAATGGGATGAGATAATAGATAATCCTGGAGCATTTCCTGGTAGTAAATTTCCAGCCAGGTTTGTATCCCAAGTCTGGGGATTTGAGGTTAAGTTTTTGCATATACAATATGTGTTTACATTCCTCTCTGCCTCTCCCAGACAGACAGACACACACACACACACACACACATCTGTCTGACTGTCTCTCTCTCTCTCTCACTTGAGTGACAGATGCTGGTGCAGGGTACTCCCAAGAGGAGTAGGGAATTCGAAATAAGGAGTTGAGAGGTCAAAGGTAAGGGGCTGAATGCAGGACCAGAGAGCTTCAGTAGCATCACAAAGTGATTCCCTGAGTGGCAACGAGGAGGATAGGGAAAAAATCATATTTTCTGTTTGTGTTTTTTGTCTGGTGGTTTTCAACCTCTCTCTGTTTCACTTGACTATGCTTGATTATGAAATCTTTTTTTTTCTTTGTTAATTTAAAGATCTCAACTGGCTTTGTTGTGATTCTACATTCAGGCAACACTCTTCCATAAAATAGTATAAATGTTCCCATGAGTTCAGCAGAGGAGATCGGCTTTGTAGACAGAAAAGGGCTGAAGAAAACAGAAACAGAAAAATCTTTTCCTTTTCATCGTGAGAGCTCAGATGCAAATGTATGGAGTGGGGATGGACGGGAAATGCTGTCACCCCGTGGGTCTCACAGCCGGTGTACAGATACACCCTCATGAGTGGGTGGGGGAAGACAGAAGGTGGCAGGGGAAGGAATGAGCACACCCGAGAATGAGTAGCAAGTTTCATCAATAAAAATACGTCTTTCTTTTTTTTATTGTTGTATAAGAAGAAAAGCAGACAGAACTCAAACCCTGAAGCTGGTTTGGCAAGTGAAAACTTAGTAAAGGGGGAAATGTTACGTAACTATTTCTTCAGTTTAGTGTGGATAGCTTAAGAAATAACCGTTACTGTGAGGACACTGGCATTTTTCTTGGAAGAAAAGTTTGGCACATTTTCCTCTTTAATCTTGGTTAATAGATACGCTTGACTGGTACCTCTTTAGAAGTAGAAATCTAGCAAAGACTGGAGTACAATGATTGCTCTAGGAATAAATTCACATATTTAAATTTAACAGCCTGGATATGTTCATCCATTAATAACTTCATGAAAAAGGGATGCTGAATAGATTAGATAGCGGACTATTCAAAGAGGGCCACATGAAGTCTCAGGTTCACATGCATTAAATCTGCTGAAATAGAAACCTAAGATATTTTATTTAGGTTTATTTTGTGTGGCTGCATGTTGAAGAAACATGCAATGCAGAATTAGCTTGAACCTTGCGAGAGTGATAGTGTCTCACCAAAGAAGATAGTTAAAATGGGGAAGATGAGAGGTTTTTAAAAAATCTCACCTCTGTAGAAAGAACCAGAGTTATTCTCAATTTATAATGTTGATTTTGATGCCAGGCATGATGTTAGGCCGATAACACTGAGTCATTGAGTGTTCTCAGGTGTGTAGAGAAGGTGGCACTGCACACTAATCAAGAGAGTTTGGACCAGGGCAGGAACGCATGGGTATACATTCTGTCTTTGTCTCTTTTGAGCTAGTGTCCATGGGCAAGTTTCTGTGCCTCAGTTTTTTCCTTTGTAAAATGGGATGAGTATTTCTAGTTATTGAGGATCAAATTAATATCTATGTTAAATGCTTGAAACGGTGTGTGAGTTAATATGTATGTAACCTGATGGCATAGCATAAGCACTGTGTGTTTGTTACTGCTAGTATGTATGGTGATGATGATGATGTACAATGAGTATATGTAAGTTTCCCGCATAGTTGAAAGTTAAAAATCTATATGATGTTTCATTTACTGACAAATTAATTTACTTATTGGCCAATTAAGACTATTGCAGGAAATTGGCAGATCGTTG
The DNA here is from genome assembly GCF_024542745.1 of Macaca thibetana thibetana. NCBI lineage: Eukaryota > Metazoa > Chordata > Mammalia > Primates > Cercopithecidae > Macaca > Macaca thibetana. The sequence goes on from NC_065580.1 coordinate 170,894,952, forward strand.
TCTATGAGTTTGATCTAAATTTAAAAAGCACATGGTGTCTCAGATACAATTTTTAGAATACATGTTATAAAATTTCATTTATTAAATATGTATTGTGCATTTTGATTGGTTTTTTGAAAAATGAAAATAATTCATGCTCATTGAAAAATTTAAAACAGTACAGAAATGTGCAAAAAGCATAAGCATTTTTTACACAAATGGGAAAGACCTAGTTTTTTTTTTTTCTTTTTTTCCACATAACATGGATGTAGACCATTTTAATTTTTTATTTTTATTTTTTTTTTGAGGCAGAATCTCGCTGTGTCACTCAGGCTGGAGTGCAGTGGCGCAATCTCGGCTCACTGCAATCTCCGCCTCCCTGGTTCAAGTGATACTCCTGCCTCAGCCTCCTGAGTTGCTGGGATTACAGGCCCTCACCATCATGCCGAGCTAATTTTTGTATTTTTTTAAGTAGGGATGGGGCTTCACCATGTTGGCCAGGCTGATCTCAAACTCCTGACCTCAAGTGATCCGCCCACCTCGGCCTCCCAGAGACCTATTTTTAATGTTGTACACACTGACAGCTTGCCACAGATCTCTAATATTGAGCAAGATTATACACTGGCTTGATTATTAACTGTTAGTTGGCTATCAGCTATTTGCAAGGAACTGTGAACAAGCTTGGTTTAGTTTTTAGCAGAATCTTTGCTAGCAAAATGAATGAACAGGCTTTGCCAATCGGTAGAAATGGAAGATATCAAATGCCAGCAAAAGAATTTTGGTCCTACTATGGATCCTTGAAGTTATGTTCACCCAAGGACAGGGAAACCAAAAAGCAGATTGCTTGAGAATGCTGCATTTCTCTAAGAAGTCAGTTTCAAAATAAAATGAATTTGTATAATCAGCCATGTTATGGCTGTTACATCTTTAAAACTTTATAGTGATCTGCTGTTTAATTGAAATTATATATGTATTTTTAAAATCAGCATATGTTGCTCATAAAATAAAAGGTTTTTAGCTTCAAAAGCAGGCTAAGGATATTTGAAAGCTTTGAGTGTAGGAAACTGGTGATACTGAGGTTAAATTATGATTAACACAGTGAAAAATCAAGAAGCAGAGTCCCAAAGAATTTACACGGGTTTTTGTTAACCAGCTCACGTAATTCTAATTGTCCTGTCCAACCAAAGACAAGAAGACAAGAAATGGGTTCAAGTATGAGAATGTGTAATGACAGAAGCCATATTTGTAATAAACATCCTGTTTAAAGTAGATACAGTGAGGAGTGAATAAGATGGTTTCAGAAGCGGGAGTGGAGGGTCCATGAGCAGGGATGAGGAATAAATAGGACAAACATTTTGGAAAAGGGAAAAGATGAATAAGCCTGTTTTGTAAATGAATGGATCCTGATGAGTGAAGTGCAGATTCCTTAAGGTCTTATTAATGATGGACCCAAAACAGTGTTTGAATCTCCTAATTTCCAGATGGTTCCTCTCTTCTTTTCTTCACAAATTCAGAAGCTTTTCTTATGAGAAATTGATTCAACAAGAATAATTGTCATTCTTTTGTTTTTTGGTGATTTTTTTTTTTCTTGAAACCGAGTCTCACTGTGTCACCCAGGCTGGAGTGCAGTGGCGTGATCTTGGCTCACTGCAACTTCTGCCTCCCGGGCTCAGGCAATTCTTGTGCCTCAGCCTCCCGAATAGCTGGGTTTACAGGCATGTGCCACCACGCCCGGCTAATTTTTGTATTTTTTTTAGGAGAGACAGGGTTTCACCACATTGGCCGGGTGGTCTTGAACTCCTGACTTCAAGTGATCCACCCACCTAGGCCTCCCAAAGTGCTGGGATAACAGGAGTGAGCCACTGCACCTGGCCAATTTTTTGGTGATTTTGATAGGAATTTTTTTTTTTTTTTGCCTGATTCTTTTTTTGAGAGAATCTAATAATTTGTCTCTTATCTAATAATTTGGCTTTCATTAGCTTCTGGAAAGCCACATACTATCTTCATTGAAAAATGTAAGGCATCCTGGATGATAGAGACTGATAAATTACTTTTCAACCATAAAGGATACTTATGAGAGTAAGAGATCTGTTGCATAAAGAAAAGTCATTTGTATTAAGTGAAGAAATGCATCATTACTCTTGTTGCTTTGCTAAATTTCAAACCTTTAATGACTAATAAATTTTGACCCCATGGAGATATTTTACAGAAGAAAAGTGAGAGGTTTAATCCTACCGTTGAGATAGACACGTGTTTTAGACCTGCTCCTCACCTCAAGTTACTACAAACTCATTTGTTTAGTTTTTCCTTGTCTGTGTGTGTGTGTTACTTCACAGTAAAATTAGTGAGGCAACATAAATTTTATTTTTAAGAGAAAGTAAAGAAAATGGCATTATACATTAAAGGCTGATTCATCTTAAAAAAAAAGGACTTGTTACATCTACTCCTACTATTGGATGAATTTTCAAAAGCACAATGATATTGTGTTTGGTTTTGTTTGTTTGTTTTCGGGACAAGGCCTTACTCTGTCATGTAGGCTGAAGTGCAGTGGTGTGATCTGTAGCTGTGGCCTCCTGGGCTCAAGCCATCTTTCTGCCCCAGCTTCCAGAGTAGCTGGGACTACAGGCACCTGCCACCACACCTAATTTCTTAAATGTTTTGTAGAGATGGGGTCTCCACTATGTTGCCCAGGCTGATTTTGAACTCCTGGGCTCAAGCGATCCTCCTGCCTCAGCCTTCCAAAGAGATAAATTACAGGTGTGAGCTATGGTGCCTGGCCAATGTTGTTTTTATAAATATCATTACTCAGTTATTTTGTTTATAATTGAGTTGATAGGCTCATAGAATAAAGATGGATAAGCACTCTTTCTTAACCATATTTATTGATTTTTTTCATCTTTTAAAAAATCCTCATCTACTTCAAAGATTAAGCCTTTAAAACTGATGCAAAGTTTTTGAAGTCTTAGCTTAAGTCTTCAGAGACTAACATTAAAACCCATCATATGAAAAGTCATATGTAATAACAAATATTCTCCATCCTGATGCTCTCAATTGCTTATTATGGTTTAACACAAATATAATTTTGTCATTACAGTAAATTAGTTTGAGGATATAACTGACGAGACCTAAGAAACTCCCATAGAAATGTGAAAATATGCAGACTAATTATTCTAAGAATAATTAATCATAGATATTACATATTAAATTGATTAGTAATTTAAAATTAAACCCAAATTTCTTTAGAAATTAGCTTATTTTTATACACAAAGAAACCTAGATTCTTAGGGGTACAACCAAGAAAGGTTCACTCCTTCATTTCACAAATATTTTCAAGGTCCTTGTCCCCAAGCGGGTAGACAGAATTAAAAGGAGGAAGGAAGTGACTTGGGAAAAATTAAGTTGGATAAGGAATATAAGAGAATGCTACGCAGAAGGATGTGTGTTGTGAATGTGGTTGTTACTGTAGTATTGTCAAAGTTCTCTGACCATTTCACTACGTGAAGGTAAACTTAGGTATCTGGGGGCAGGAACTATATATTTACTGTAATGTAAAAGAATAATTGTAGACAGGAGATCTACTTTGGGTGATTAAATGTTGCAAACAAGTGGTGGGGGAGAGAAGTTAGTATTGATTGTGATCACACACTTTTCTATACAGTAATTTGTTTGATCACTCATGATAATGCCTTACATTTTGTATGTACTAAATAACATCATTGAGTGCTCTAGAAATTCTATGTTGGGGTGATAAAGAATTACGTTCAGATTAAAGATTCGAACAGCTGTGGGACCTTCTCTTTTAAGAAATTGTGAACAAGCATAGAAAGAAGATTAAAGCCTTTTAAATAAGATGCATTTTTTTTTCAGCCTCTTTTTGGAACATTTTATTGTGAAAAAGTTTCATAAATACTGTCAATAACTTCATCATGTTCAGTCATTTGCAACTGTATTTCAGAAATTCAGTTGGCCTGCAAAAAAAATGCCTCATTCTTGAAATATTTCATCCATGCCCTGATTGATTGGGACACTTTCAATAGAGGGTGCCTAGAAATAATTTTGTGTGAAGAAGATAGTAGAGTCTAGAAAGAAAATGTGTATTGGAATTAAATTGAGTGGCATCAAAATGAAAATTTTCCTGTCATTGTCTTTTTTTTTGGCTCCTTTTCTGGCCATTTTACAGCTAGTGTTTAGTGTTATGAGGATCAAAATTGGCCCTTTAAAAAAATATAGTGAATTCTATTACCTCTGTTATCTAGAAGAATTGTATTTTTCAATTTGAAGGGCTTGAAGCCAGTACCACTATCTACCATTAACTTGACAGGCATTGAAAATCTAATTGAGGTCATTATGATTAGCCTTGTATCTTGCTAGTGTTTTCTCAATCTTATTTTGAATGTTTTGTGTCAAGTGTTAAATCCTCTTATACCACAGAATCCAGAAAATTTAAATCCGACAAAAGTAAACCGAATATAAAAATTCTGTGGTTGTCCGTTCTTGGCTAACCCATAGGGTGTTTGAATGCAAAGGCAGCTTACAGCACTGCTGCTAGTTAAATTGTGGAGGGTTTCACTTTTAAGAGTACATCTGAGACAAAATTGCAATTTTGGAATCACTCTTTCCTGCTTGTTCAGTGAAATAGGAGAGGGGGGAATTCCTGAGGGAAGCTGGGAGATTTCCAGGTGATGATAGAACAGCCATGTGAGTATTTGGCTGAAACAGAGTAGAAGCAAAGGCTGTTGGACAGAGGTGGCCTTAACACTGAGTATCAATCAGCATGGCCATTAGAACTGTCCAGGACAAACATAATGAATGTTGTGGTGGCAGAGAGGTTATACTTAAATGAACAAAATAGGAGGCTGACTTTCCCTCTTTCTTGGTAGTTCCTTTCTTTGTATTTGCTATTTGGATATTTCACTTCACTTTTGTGAGCTAGACTCAAAGGTTAAATTTATGTCATTGTGAATATTCTGGGTCATATTGTAGGGACACAGATGGGAAGCATCCCTTCAGTTTATTGGGAATATTTCTTATGTGCATGTATTTTCAATTGTATTTATTGATTTAATGAATAGCCGATGAGATGAGAAAAAAATATTAGTGTCTTTTCGTTGCACAGAAAAAGACATGGGATGCATTCTTCGAGTTTATCATCACATGTGAAGTTATTCAGATTTACAAAGCAGTCTGACATGTTAACCTCACTGCTTGTTTGCTCGTTTCTATCAGAGGTTGGATACAAAGCCAGGCCAAGCCCATGATTCTTCTGCCAGCAGATGAGAGAGAAGGTTTAATGCAGAATGTTTCACTGAGTATTTGGATTGTGCATTCACCTGTTATGTCTCTACTGCAAGTTTTCTCAGGGCATTTGTGATTGACTTCTGTGATGTTGACACTGATTTGGAGTTAAGATGTTTTAAAAAGTATTAATTCATGGCCTGGCACAGTGGCTCATGCCTGTAATTCTAGCACTTTGGGAGGCAGATACGTGTGGATCACAAGGTCAGGAGATTGAGACCATCCAGGCTAACATGGTGAAACCCCCTCTCCACTAAAAATACAACGAATTAGCCAGGCGTGGTAGCAGGCACCGGTAGTCCCAGCTACTCGGAAGGCTGAGGCAGGAGAATGGCGTGAACCCGGGAGGTGGAGCTTGCAGTGAGCCGAGATCATGCCACTGCACTCCAGCCTGGGCGACAGAGCGAGACTCCGTCTCAAAAAAAAAAAAAAAAAAAAAAAAAATTTTTTTTTTTTTACTATCTCACTGTTTCTCTTATTTTGAATTTTTGAAATTGTCATTCATTTTATGGACATATCCTGCGAGGATTCTGTGTTTCATTTATGACAGGAGATCTAGAATCTGGGTGGAGCTGTGAGTAAATGAAAAGGTAGCTCAGTCTGTGCCTTGAGGAATTCCGCAGTCCAGTGGGAGAAGAAAGAGGCGGAGAAATAATTAGGTGCAGTGTGCCAAAGGCTATAATAGAGGAGGTACAAAGTCTTCCCAGAGAAGGCAGGCAGCATTTGAACTAGGTTTTAAGGATGCGTGAAGGTGAACTGGGGTGTGGAGGGCTTCCCAGACAGAAAAAACAGCGAGGGTGTAGAGTTTCAAAGGAGGAAGCCCAGGGGCAAATAAGTGAGAGAGACAGTGGGAGATTATACATTTTGGATGCCCTTAATGAGTTTGAACTGCATTTTCTTAGCAATGGAGTACTTTTAAATGTTTGTAAAATGGGGACGAGGCATTGATGACCATGGTTCAGTTAGGTTTGTAGAAGTCCTTTTCAATGTCTGCTTAATCTCATGGGCCGGTTAGTGACACCTCGACGCAAGGGAGCGTGTAAATGTGCTCTGTTAGCTGGGAGCACTGCCATCAGAAATAACATTTCTGGCTCTCTTCTTAAGGATAAAGGACAGGTAGGATATTGGGTGACAACTGGCATTCTGGGATGTAGAAGAAATACAGTACCATAAAGGGATAGAGGAACATGGGTAGACTTAACGTTCTGAACCAAAACAAAGATTCTCCATGAGCGATTAGAGTAGGCTTTTGGGATTTGCTTACCTTCCCTTATCTGCTAGTCAGCCACACAGGAAGCACATCTTTGTGGGCTGATAGAGGAGGAGGTAGGAAATGCTTTCTCATTTTTATGGTAGAAACATCCAAGAGCTGAGCTTTCATTCTGGCTGAGGGAACTCAAGATGGTTCAGACTTGCATTCCTGGGAAAGCCTTCCAACCAGAGTGATGGAACAAAGGGATAATTTCTGTGGCCCTGTGTGGATAGCAGTGGCAGTCAGCTTACTCTCCCTGTTGGTTAACTATCTTTCGTTTGATCTAGAGACTTCCTCAAAGCAATTTTGTTGTGCTTGTTCTTCGAAAGCAACAGCAGACAAAACAAGCTTTGAGGTTTTTAGAAAAGAGCTTGATACTGAGCACCTCTTTTGAGCTAGATCTGTCTGTCATGCTGAACCTCTTTTCTGTAGCTACATAGCTTTTCAGATCTGTTTCTGCTTGCTGGTGTTATTGAAACAGAATGGGAAGATCTATGAAAAAAGGAACATGGATCTTAATAAGTTTATGTCAGTAAGAATGGGACTGCCATTTTAAAATTTATTTTAATTCCTTACCTATTTTCTTGTTCATTTCAATTATTCTAGAAGTGATGAAATGAATATATATGTCACAGAAAGTATGTGATAAAATCAAGATGTGGGGAAAACTTGTAGTTCTGAGTAGGCCTGATAGAATCATCATTGTTAGGGAGTATTTGGAGGTTTTGTATTAGGGATTTTGTCTTCACTTAAATATTTAATTGAAATATGTTCCAATAGTTTGACATATTACAGTATCTGTCTTAAAGAAATGTCTAAAATATGATTCCTCAGAAGCTGCTCTTGGTTTTGTTTTCTGCTGTTGGTTTTATTTTGTAACATTTCATTTTGATCTCGCAGTTTTAAGAGTAATCAAAAAGGCCGGGCGTGGTGGCTCACACCTGTAATCCCAGCACTTCGGGAGACTGAGGTGGGTGGATCACTTGAGGTCAGGAGTTCAAGGCCAGTCTGGCCAACATGGTGAAACCCCGTCTCTACAAAAAATACAAAAATCAGCCGAACGTGGTGGTGCATGCCTGTAGTCTCAGTTACTTAGGAGGTTGAGACAGGAGAATCACTTGAACCCAGGAGGCAGAGGTTGCAGTAAGCTGAGATCATACCACTGCATTCCAGCCTGGGCAACAGAGCCAGACTCTGTCTCCAAAAAAAGAGTAATCAAAAAGTTAGATTATTTAAATCTTGGCATGTCTTCTTTAAAAAATGTTAAACTGTCAGGAAAATTATCATTTCTGAATACCACCTTCAGAAAAACACATGAAAATTTGTGCATGTGTCAAATAGTTGATTTATGAAAATTAGAGTAGTTATCAGATGTGTTTGAATGTATATTTCTGTCATATTACATTGGTCATATTTTAAAATTATACTTTTTTTCACCCATGAAGCCCATGTAGGTAAGTTTGAAAATTTTCTTTAATTATATTAGAATTTGAAAATTAAATAAATCTCCTTTAATTCATGCATAATTTTTTAATAGTCATATAGTTTGTATTATATAATTTGAGAAACTTGGTTCTAAAAAATAGTCTGCCAGAGAATGTGTATTTCTGAATTCTGTTCTGCTTTCATATATCTGAAAATATTTGAGCTATCATAACTGGCTATGCTTCAAACCCAGTCTGAAATGGGTGGCCTTTGCTGGCTTTGGATTGCAGAGCTGGGGGCTGTTGCTTGCTGTGTCTGATTTAAAATAGTCAGTAGTTGATTTTGCAGGCAGTTAGATGTATACCTTTGCATAAAATCATTGAACAGAAAAACTTGGCACTGCAAGTGTATGGTGTGAGAAAAGAGAACTTGAGTACTCACTCTCATCTCACCTGAATCTTATTAATATTTTATTTATTCATATTTGTTGTATTTTTAAGTAAATAAGCTATCTAGAAACTATCTCTACTTCTTTGATCATTTAAAATACATTAAACAAACTAATAGCGATTGCAAAAATTGGTTGCAATGTTCCTAGTTAGATATCGATGAAGTAAAAATGTGGTCTATTCATATGAGTTCATTTCAGTTATTCCTACTAATATCAGATGTGTTTTAAAAAATGGGAGTATAATCTTTTATGAAGTAAGATATTACTTTATATATTCAATTCTTAGAAACCAAAATAGGCTACAAGTGCCTGCATAAAGGCACATCCACTTAGGATGATCGTTAAGGCCTACATGATAATTAGGATTCGTTCATAGCGTCAATGAAGTGATATCAATTTTTTTTTTTTTTTGAGACTGAGTCTCGCACTGTCACCCAGCCTGGAGGGCAGTGACGCGGTCTTGGCTCACTGCAAGCTCCGCCTTCTGGGTTCATGCCGTTTTCCTGCCTCAGCCTCCTGAGTAGCTGGGGCTACAGGCGCCTGCCACCACGCCTGGATAATTTTTTTTGTATTTTTAGTAGAGATGGGGTTTCACCGTGTTAGCCAGGATGGTCTCGATCTCCTGACCTCGTGATCCGCCCGCCTAGGCCTCCCAAAGTGCTGGAATTACAGGCATGAGCCACCGCGCCCGGCCAGATATCAGTTATTTTTAGACCCAATGATATTTGCTGTCGACTTATTGTTGGTGCACAAAATAAGAAAACAAAAGCATGGTTTTAAAACAGCCCTTTATACATTTAATATGGAAATGGTAACCTCCAGGTCTGTATTCCATACAGGTTCCTGGGCTCCTTTCATCTGCGAATTCCTCTGGGCTTCATGCATGCCCAGGTCTGAATTTAAAGCAGAATTATCCAATAGAGGTATAATGGGACCATTAGATCTAATTTAAAGTTTTCAGGTAGCCACTTAAAAAAATAAGCAGATGTGCCGGGCGCGGTGGCTCAAGCCTGTAATCCCAGCACTTTGGGAGGCCGAGGCGGGCAGATCACGAGGTCAGGAGATTGAGACCATCCTGGCGAACACGGTGAAACCCCGTCTCTACTAAAAAATACAAAAAAAAAAACTAGCCGGGTGAGGTGGCGGGCGCCTGTAGTCCCAGCTACTCGGGAGGCCGAGGCAGGAGAATGGCGTAAACCCGGGAGGCAGAGCTTGCAGTGAGCTGAGATCCGGCCACTGCACTCCAGCCTGGGCGACAGAGCAAGACTCCGTCTCAAAAAAAAAAAAAAAAAAAAAAAAGCAGATGAAATTAATTTTAGTATGTCACTAAATTCAAAATGTTATTTCAACAGGTGGTCAATATAAAAGCTATTTATGAAATACATTATTTTTTCATATTATGTCTTCAAAATTTTCACATTTCACATATTTATTTTTTATTTTATTATTATTATTATTTTTGAAACAGAGTCTCACTCAGTCGGTCGCCTAGGTTAGAGTGCAGTGGCACCAGCTTGGCTCACTGCAACCTCCACCTCCCGGGTTCAAGCAATTTTCCTCCCTCAGCCTCCTGAGTAGCTGGGATTACAGGCGTGCACCATCACACCCAGCTAATTTTTTTTTTTTAATTTTTGGTAGAGATGAGATTTCACCATGTTGGCCAGGCTGGTCTTGAACTCCTGACCTCAAGTGACCTGCTCACTTTGGCCTCCCAAAGTGCTGGGATTACAGTTGTGAGCCACCGCGCCTGGTCACATATTTCACATATTTTAACTCATACCAGCTGCATGTCAAGTACTTAGTAGCCACAAATGGCTAGTGGCTACTGTATTGGACAGTGCAGCTCTAGGAGCGTCTGCTCAACCTGCAACTGTCTAGGAAGAGAATCATAGTTTCTGGAACAGGTAGACCTCCTTTTTAAGCTTCTCCACTTTACAGATAAAGAAAGTAGTATCTGGAGATGTTGAGTTGTTTAAAATCACCCACATTTTAAGAATCAAGAGCCCAATGCATGTTCTCTAACTTCTAGTCTCTTTCTTCATCACTTTTTCTGCTCCATGTTGCTGCATCCCATTTAATTACTAAGGTACTAATGTTAGGTTGTTGCTATCAGTTAAATATTAAGCCAGGAGCTTTAAGACAATCTGGCCCACTTGAAGGCATGGCCTGATTTGGACAAAACTTTTGGGGTAGGATGAATAGCATTACCAGGCATATCTACAACCTCTCTGTGGACTAGTATTATTCATAGATCAGTTCATCTTTTTCTGTTGTGAGCGCTGTTGGAATAGGAATGGGGGAACCTTTTGGAACCCAAGGTATGTGATCCTGAACCCTGAAATGTCAGATGCTCCCTAAAAGGAAGGGGGGAGATAGACATGCCATTACCTTACACATTTTATTGTCTGTATGGGTATGTAAACATGTACATATTATAAGGAATTGCGCTTCATTTCTGGGCTTCTGGAAACATCGGTATTAAGATTTCATTTACCTCCTCTTGTTTTGGAAGTCTTCTTGTGTGTGTACTGCCCATAGTTCCTACCCAGTAACACTTAAATTATGATAGATACTTTTTGACAACTTAAGCCTAGTGCATTCCTGGCACGTAAAATAGTTATTTTCAGAATGTAAGCAAATGTAGAAAGCTTACTGCCTGACATGGAGGGTTGGAGAAGTGGGATTGGTGTTCTTTTGTTGTAAACTCATTTTTGTGAAATATTTGTTTTACAATGTGAAGCATGCATGATGGATGAACTTTTAGAATTGAAAGTTATTTTTCATTTCATTCCTGAAATATTTACCAGCATGGATGTTGACTGAGTGCTTTGAAGAGAGTTTGCTTAGTCATATAACTTAGGTTTAATGATTTTAGATTTAATTAAACTTGAAGTTTTCCTGTTTGATCCTCAGGACTTCTCATCTGTGGCAAGGCTTTACTCACAAAGAACATGTCAACTTTGAAGTGAGGCATGCCCTGTGTTTCTTTATATTCAGATGAAAATGACTGAAGTTTGCCAATGCTGTGTCTGGGACAATGCTTAGAGGATTCATGGCTTGGATGGTGACTGTCGCCTGTAGTCCCAAAACTTTGAGAGTCTGAGGTCGGAGGATTGCTTGAGGTCAGGAGTTCGAGATAAGCCTGGGCAACATAAGGAGATCCCATCTCTATATTTTTTAAAAAATTAAAACAACAACAACAAGGTACAGGGGTATCTGCATTTCCTTAGGCAGCTATCTTATACACCTTTAAACTTAAAAAAAATCCACCATTTTTAAAACAGTGTTTTATGTTCTGTTCTTAGTAAATATAAACAATAGGAACTGAGGTTTAGGGCTTAAAAATTTTGAGAGAATAATTTTTATTTCAGTAGCTTTTGGGGTACAAGTGGTTTTTTGTTACTTGGTTGAATTACATCGTGGTGAATTCTGAGATTTTAGTACACTCAAGTAGGGTACCTGGTACCTAATATAGTTTTTTTAATCCCTAGCCCCTCCTACCACCCTCCCCCTTGTGAGTGTCTGAAGTCCATTATATCCCTCTGTATGCCTTTGCTTATTCCTAGCTTAACTCCCACTTCTAAGTGAGAACACATGATTTTTGGTTTTCTAATTCCTGAATTACTTTACTTAGGATAATGGCCTCCAGCTCTATCCAAGTTGTTGCAAAAGACATAATTTTGTTCCTTGCAATGGCTGAGTAGTATTCTGTGGTATATATTTGCCACATCTTCTTTATCCTCTCATTAGTCGATGGGCACTTACGTTGGTTCTGCATCTTTGCGTTTGTGAATTGTGGTCCTATAAACATATGTGTGCAAGTGTCTTTTTCATACAATGACTTCTTTCCCTCTGGGTAAATACCCAGTAGTAAGATTTTTAGATCAAATGGTAGATCTACTTTTAACTCTTTAAGAAATCTCCACAATGTTTTCCATAGAGGTGGTACTAGTAGGTTTACATTGTGAGAGAATAATTTTTTTTAAAACTATGTTTAAGCTAGATTTTGAATTGGGAAAGAATTACATTCATTATAGGAAGCTTTTGAAAAATATATTTAAAAATACATGAAAATATGCATAATCCTACCACCCACAAATGTCTGTATTATGATGTCATTTTCTAAACCAGTTTTGAGATTCTGCTATAGATTATATTTTATATCCTACATTTTATTTCTTAATGTTGTCTCATACTATTTTAAGTTCTTTGTACATGTAATGTTTATTGGATGGGTAAATCTGTTTAGGGAAACTGCAGCTATGTAGTTGTGGACTTGTGCTTTTTTATTTGGCATTTCTAGCCTGAACACAGGCTGGAGGTAGTGACATAGAGAGGGATTGTTTGCCAAATATCAGGTAATATTTTAATTATTTATTATTTATTTTAATGCTCTAAATCAGGAGTCCTCAACCCCTGGGCATGGACTGGTACCAGTCTGTGGTGTGTTAGGAACTTTGCTGCACAGCAGGAGGTGAGCAATGGGTGAGTGAGCGTTACTGCCTGAGCTCCGCCTCTTGTCACATCAGCAGGGCGTTAGATGCTCATAGGAGCGCAAACCCTATTGTGAACTACATGTGAGAGAGCTGGGTTACACACTCCTTATTAGAATCTAATACCTGATGATCTGAGGTGGAGCAGTTTTATCCCGGAACCAAACCACAAAATTGTCTTCCATGAAACCATTCCCTGGTGCCAGAAAGGTTGGGGACCACTGCTGTCAATGGCTGCTCTCAAGTAGTGTGACACATGGTGGTCTTTAACATAAAAAAAAAAAAAGTAATGAACGTACACATACAGATTAGCAAAAGTAAGGAAAAGCTGATCTAGTAGTTCAAACAAGCAATCCTCTTATTTAATGGTTCTGTGATTGCTTGTGTAGGCAGAAACTTAAATGTAAGTTGCTGCATTTGACAGGCAAATGTAGCTGGGGCTGGAATGTAGGTATCAGTGAAATTGTGATTTCAGTTTACTGGAGCCATTCAGTGGGAGCATGAAGTGGGTTACATGATTACACAGATATAAATAAAGCATCCTCCTTCCCACTTCACTGCTGTTAAAGTCTCTCCTGATGTTATGTGGTGGAAAAACAAGTCAAAAACATTAATTCTGTCAAGTTTCCAAAGATAGAAGAATCTTTGACCACAAAAGAGACAGTATTTATCTCCAAATTTAACAACATGTGATGAAATGCTGCTGTTGTATAAGCTTGTGTGAGGTTGTAGAGTCCATTCAGCCAGACACATGTAATTTTTGTTATTAACTGCTGTTTCTGCGGTCAGTCGGCCAGGTTTATATTGTTACACTTCACTATAGGTTTTTGGAGCAAGGACAGTGTTGTTTATTGTTTACTTTAAAAAAGAAATATAGTACTGTAACTAAATAATGAATAAATGTTGGTACTGTTGAAAACTAATAAAAACAAACTCATACTATCAATACCACAGAAATTCTAATTGTAAGAAAATATTGATCTAATATGGAAATTCATTCATTTATTCAGTGCATTAATTGAACACCAACACTATGCCAAGCATTGAGACACAACTATGAAAGAGGCCGGCTTCCCGATCTCACAGAGCTTATACTTTGTTGAGTGGGGTGGAGAGCAAATCTATGTATGTACATATGTATGTATGTATGTGTGTCAATCAATATATTCTGTGCCACTTGGTGGTCAGTGCTCCAAAGAAAAATTAAGCCAGTGAGGAGCTGGATAGAGACACAGTCTGGAAGGGTATGAAGGGGATCAGAATATGCTACCCCAAAATATGCCATTTTGGCGTAAGTACTAATTTGAGCTGAAGACAATTGAGAAATAGCAGACACAGGACAAGCTTAACCCTTTCTATAAAAATGTTGCTGTGTGAAGGTATCCTCCCTCCCCTCTCCATCCCTGGAGAGACCACTAGAGGTGGCACCATCGTCTGCAGAAACAAAACTTACTGAAATAACCCTTTCCTTCTATTAGTTTCCCCCATATATTTACCTTCCCACACTTTGTCTGGAAGTCCTAACCCCCCTCTCCTTTGTCATGTGACTTTTTCACAGTTTATTGCTCTTTGTTAAGATGGTACGTAGACTCTCAGACCTAACTGCTTCTTTTGGGTTTTTGCTTTTCTATGGTACTTCCTCCTCTCCACTCCCTCATGTAAAAATATTAACATTAAATAAAATTTATGTGTAAATAAAATTTATGTGTTTTTTTCCCCTGCGAACCTGTCTCGTCAGTTTAATTGGCAAGGCCTCAGGTGCTGAACTTGACAGGGTAGAGAAAAAAGTTTTTTTCCCTTTTCTACAAGTATTAAAGCTGGAGAGAACACAGTGTAAAGACTGTGAGGTGGGAGCATGCTGGGGTGTTGGAAGAAGCACATGAGCTTACAAACATTCCATCAGTTGTGTGTATGTAATTTTTCTGTGACGATTCCCACTGATTGATCATTTATAAAAACCAGTGGTGAGGGTCTTCCATACTCAGTTTACTCCTTTCTTGGAAAAGAATGCACATTTTAATCAAGAGGATTTCAGGAAAGACATTCTGTGCTCCAAACATCTAAAAGATCTTTGACAGTATATAGCAATTCATCTTTTCTTGTGTATTTTAAAATTGAAGACAGGGAGAATTACTATTTTATGCTTAGTTCAGATTTGGTGGTGGTTTTGTTTTTTGGTTCCAGTGGAAAGAAGTTGCATTAGTCACCTGGCAGTCAACCATGCCATATTGTTTGTGGTTTATTAGTGTGGAATAAACAACTGTATTTCTGGCATATGTAAAAATAGTTTTTTGAGAGGCTTCCTTGGTTGTGGCAGTAATAATACTAATTACCAGGTACTGTATATAGCTCATTCTATGAACTAGGCCTTGTTGAAAAGTGCTTTCACTTAATTTTTTCTTAACGGCAGCCTGTGAGGTATCTACTGTTATCCCCAGCTGGGAGGGACCTGGCCAGTGGACTGGATTTAAACTGTGTCTTCATTGTCTGTACTCTTAACTAGTTATCTTCACTGCCTCTAGCAAAATAGATCAATGAGTTGAGCCAGTGTTTCCTGTTAGCCTCCTGAGTAAGCAAGCCTTGGAATGCAATTGGTTGGTAAGATACTAAAGTAATCAGGCCCTCAGTTCCTGGCTGCCAGCCTGTTTCACCCTCTTCTCCAGGAAGTTCTGAGTGCTGATATCTCTACTTGGTGTCTTCTCTGTCCCTCCCAATTCCATTATTTCCCTTTTTCTTAATCCCAAGTAAAGGAAGTTCTGAGTGTGGATGTTGGAGTCATTCAGACCTTGGATCTGAGTCACAACTCTTTCAATTTACTAGAAATATGACTGCAAGAAAATGATCTAAGCTTCCCTAAACCAATTTCCACATCTATAAAGTATCTGTAAATAGATTGGTTAGGAGAAAAATTGAATTAAATTGAATAAGGTATAAAGCACAGAACGTGGCCAGGAGTAGGCCCTGGATGAATGAGGGAAAAATTGTTCTGATTTTTATTTTTGAGTCTCTTTGTAACATCTGTTGGGCCCTTCAGAACAGTCCTTAAAGTTCATATCAGCCACCCTTTATGCCCCCTGGGGCTAGGCCAGGGAAGAGGCCCAGTTGCCTGTGACACTGCTTAGTTTCACATTTCACTGAGTGTAATACATGGAAGGCTTGAGCATCTTAACATTTCATTGGTAACATTTTTGATGCCTGAAAAAAGAATAACTTATTTGTAACTGCATACATTTTGTTTGCGGTCAGGTTGTTAGAATTGGAAATGAGCCTCATTTCCTTGAGTTTTGTCCCTCCCCATCTGACCTTCTTCTCAGTGAACCCTGAAGAAAAAACACTAGCAAAGGAATCTCAAGAATGTTAGTCCGGGACACAGCTCTCCGTCTACTCTCCTGCCCTAGTCCTGCCCCTCCTTGTGTTTTCAGCGGTGACCAGGCACTGGTGACAGCCTTGGCTGCTTGGATCAGTTGGAGATAGCTGCAACATGCCTGCCTGCTAGCTTTGAAAAATCTCTTCCAACCTCACTGAAATAATTGTTTACCACATATCAGAGGGGACTGGGAAGTGGGTCATTGAGAGATCTTTTTGAAGGGGTTTGTGGCTTCTCCACTCGCAGAGGCTTCTTGAAGTGGTGGGTAATGTTCATACCTCGGGGAGAATCAATATCCGTCTCCTAAGACCTGCTCATACGTAGCTCTAAGCATTAGAGGTGCACTTTTGTTTATATTTTATCAGTGCATTTTTCTACCTGTGTCATTTGGACATTAGTTTCCGGAGAAAATCACTGTGTACCTTTGGTGGTTTCACGTGACTCTTAAATTTCATTAATTCACAAAATCTGAATTGAATGGAATAGTCTGTTTTGGTTTTTTTTTTTTTTTTTTTTGGTGAAGGGTGGGGAGGGATTGGATTTTTCAGTCCTTCCAAGAGACTTCAGGGTTTTTTTTTTTTTTTTTTTTTATGTTTTGATTAGCCTGGCGTGTGTAAGGCCCTATCAGGTGTTCCCCTCTTTGATCCTATCACACCCACATCCTGTAGCTGCATCCAAGTGCTTTGAGACCGACTTAATGGGGATTAACTTAACAGTTGCTCTGTGGAAACAGATGCTCTTTGCTGCTTATTTCTAATAAATTGATCGAGCCATTTAAAAGACTTTTTTTTTCTTTTAAGAAGTTACATCTTCCTAAGAAACTGTAGAGCAATAAAGCAAAACTAAAATACTTGGGTCTAAAATTAGCGTATTATATTTAAAACTCTGGGCTTCAGACTGATTATATCATGCTCTTTTACTGACTTTGTAGTCAGATGCTTATTTATAAAAATAAAGCTTATATAAAGGGCAGCATTCAAATGTTATACCAGTCGCTTTGAGCTGTTTGACCTTCCACAGTAGCTAAATATTTTTTACACTGAGAAAAGAATTATTTAACATTATATGCTATCAGCATGTCAAGTGAATTCTGAGCTTGCCTGCAACAGATGAGACCCTAGGTAGAAACATAAAAACATGGCAGTGTGAAAGAGAAAAGCAGGCTCTCTGTCTTTGGGAAGCAGTTCTGCAGGGAGGGGAGTTTATAAGCGTAGTAGATACTTAGGAAAATGAATACAATTATTATAAAAGTCATCTGGGAAAAACCATTAGGTAAGAATAGCCAATTAAAAAAAACAG
Organism: Macaca thibetana thibetana; assembly: GCF_024542745.1. Taxonomy (NCBI): domain Eukaryota; kingdom Metazoa; phylum Chordata; class Mammalia; order Primates; family Cercopithecidae; genus Macaca; species Macaca thibetana. Next base: position 170,912,513 of record NC_065580.1, read on the forward strand.
AAGCGGCTGGGCGCGGTGGCTCATGCCTGTAATCCCAGCACTTTGAGAGGCCGAGGTGGGCGGATCACGAAGTCAGGAGATCGAGACCATCCTGGCTAACACGATGAAACCCCGTCTCTACTAAAAATACAAAAATTAGCCAGGCGTGGTGGCGGCGCCTGTAGTCCCAGCTACCCGGGAGGCTGAGGCAGGAGAATAGCGGGAACCCGGGAGGTGGAGCTTGCAGTGAGCTGAGACTGAGCTACTGCACTCCAGCCTGGGTGACAGAGCAAGACTCCATCTCAAAAAAAAAAAAAAACCCAGAAGCGAAATGTAAAAATATGGAAATTAAAACTGCACATCGCATGCATAGATAGGTCAGTGGGGCAAACTGAAAGTCTAGAAATAAAGTCGTACGCATAATTGAAATTAGTGCAAGATAAAGGTATCTTTTTACATCAGAAGGAGAAAGATAGATTATTTAGTTAATGGTGTTGGGATATCTAACTGTACATAGAAGGAAGGTGGGTAATTATTTACCCAGTAACAACACTGGATTACCTAGTATTATGTACCCAGTACAGTTTGTCAGTAACAAAAGGCAAACTTTTTTATTCCATGAAGTGTTCTTACAAATGAATCAGAAATACTAAATATGAACATCTTCAGAGAAAAATGAACATTTTTGAAAACTTATTATGAAAAGAAACATATGCAAGAGAGAATAGTGCACTGAACCCTCAGCAATGATCAGCTCTCATCCAGTTTTGTTTTATCTGTCTTGCCCTTTCTCAACCTGCTCAACTCTCTTTTCCCTCGCTGGGTTATTTTGAAATAATTTCAGTTATATAATTTTATGCATAAATATTTCAGCGTGAATGTCTAACAGAATCTCTATTAGACATGGACAGAAAAGGCAAATAGTTTTATAGTACACAGGAAAAAATACACATAGCCAATAAATCTGTGAAGAGATGCTCAATGTCACTAGTAGTCAGGGAAATGCAAATTAAAACAGTGATATAACATTGTTTTTTAAAACCCTGATTGTCAAAGACTAAAAAGACTTGCCAGAATGGCATTTCGTCTACTGTCAATTGATAACAGATATTTTTTTGCTTGGAGTACAGTGGCACAGTCTGGGCTCACCACAACCTCTGCTTCCCAGGTTCAAGTGATTCTCCTGCCTCAGCCTCCCGAGTAGCTGGGATTACAGGTGTGCACCACCATGCCTGGCTAATTTTTTGTATTTTTTAGTAGAAGCGGAGTTTCATCATGTTGGCCAGGCTGGTCTGGAACTCCTGACCTCAAGTGATCTCCCCGTTACAGGTGTGAGCCACTACACCCAGCTGATACAGAAATTTTTGAGATCAGTCATTTAAAATTTTATGTATGTATCCCTTGATCTAGGAATTCTAGGAACTAATTAATTAGTTCATAGTATATTGTATAAATGTGCACAGATGAGGACATTATGAGAGCATTATTTGTGTCAACTAAACAAGCCTTTTAAAAACTCTTGTACAGTAGAATATTATGCTGATACATTTAAAGTGGGCATAACCATACTGACGTATAGAAATATCTAAAATCATACCGATATAAGTGAAAACAAATTTTCAAAATGCAGGCATAATCACATATTAAACAATAATTTATATAAAAACTGGAAAATTTTTACGTGTATTATGTCAGTAACAGATTCAAGTAAATCTGACAAAATCTGACTCTGGGTTAAGTGAACTTTGGAATGGAGAAGGTAGTACCTATTTACTTTGTATGTTATCACCTTTTGTACTATTCGAGTCTTTTTAACTGTACACAGATACTCTAGAGCAGGGGTCCCCAGCACCCAGCCACGGACAGGTACTGGTCCATGGCCTGCTGGGAACCGGGCCACACAGCAGAAGGTGAGTGGCAGGCAGGTGAGCCAGTGAGCATTACTGCCTGAGTGCTGCTTCCTGGCAGTAGGTTCTCACAGGAGCACAAACCCTATTGTGAACTGCACATGGGAGGGATCCAGGTTGCCTGGTCCGGTCCTTGTGAGAATCTAACTAATGCCTGATGATCTGAGGTGGAAGAGTTTCATCCCAAAACCATCCCATCCAGTCTCATCCCATCCCAACCCCAACACCCCATGGATAAATGGTCTTCCACAAAACCAGTCCCTGGTGCCAAAAACAGTAGAGATCACTGCCTTAGAGGTTGCCCCCTCCTGGCACATCTTGGATGTAGGACTCGTTGGTTCTGCCATTCCTGGTAGGTAGTCAACCAGCTTTTGACAGTTCTCCCCAGAGACTTCATCCCACAGGCAAGCCATCCCATTCCACGTAAAACATCTCTAATGTTAGGAAGGCACGTATTTTGATGTGATATCTAGAATCCTCCCAGCTGTTCTTCAGAGGAACATTACTTCTGTAAAGTTGAAAAGAACAAGTTTTATTGTATTATAAAACTAGGTCATATCAGTGAATTTCATCTGTTTATTTTCATGGGTAACTGATTCTTATATCAAAACTTGCTTTTGAAAGTATTGGAAGCATAAATTATTACTTCAGGCCCATTTGCTTTACTTTGTTCAGCACATTGAACATCAAGGAGCAGCTCCCTCAATCTAAAATTTCTAGTGTTGGTGCTTGTAATATCATTTTTCAAGTTGACACTAATGCTAACTGTAGAATTCTCATGGTTTAAGTCAGAAGAAAGCAGTTTAGTGGAACTGTTCTTTTTCCCACTGAATTGTATACTGAGTTCTGTTATATTTTCTGCATTTTAACCCAGAAAGTTGTTCAAGAGAATTGACCATGGTAAGACATCTGTAGCTTATTTTGTATTTTCTTTTAATGGAAATTTTAACTTGACTTTTAAATTTAAGGTTGAGTGTAGCCTTTCCTGAACCAGTAACTAATGTTTTTTTAACTATTTAGTGTAGGAGATTATAATAAAATCCACATTGCTTAAGACATAAAATATTTGTGCAATAATAGGTTGAATAAAAACAGTAAATTGAGATTGTATCGGGAATAATGTATTATAAACCATATATGAAACCAGGTACTAACTTGGTATTCTTCATAGCTTTATCAGGAAGACAGAGCAAATACTATCTCAAAATGAAATATAAACAAAATGAGGTTCAGTGAGTGATGTGGTTTGGCTCTGTCCCCACCCGGATCTCATCTTGAATTGCAGTTCCCATAATCCACATGTGTTGTGGGAGGGACCAGGTGGAGATAACTGAATCATAGAAGCAGTTTCCCCCATCCTGTTCTCGTAATAGTAAGTTAGTTCTCACGAGAACTGATGATTTTATAAGGAACTTTCCCCCCTTTTGCTTGGCACTTCTCCTTCCTGCCACCATGTGAAGAAGGACGTGTTTTCCTCTTGTAAGGTTCCTGAGGCCTCCCCAGCCATGATAAACTGTGAGTGTTCAACCTGTTTCTTTTATAAATTACCCAGTCTTGGATATGTCTTCATTAGCAGTGTGAGATTGGATTAATACAGGGAGGCTACATAACTTTGACCCAAGTAGCAATAAACTATAGGGGTGAGGTTGGAGTCCAGGCCCCTGGTACTTATGGCCTTAAGCTAAGTGAAATAAGCTAGATACAGAAAAACAAATACTGCATGATTTCATTTATATGTGGAACCTAAAACACTCAAACTCATGGAAACAGAGTAGAAGGGTGGTTACTAGGGTTTGGATGTGGGGGAAGTGAGGAGATGTTGGTCAAAGGGTACAAACTTGCAGTTATGAGATTAGTACCTAATGCACAGCATAGTGACTGCAGTTATTATTAGTGAATTGTATACTTGAAAATGGCTGCGAGAGTAAATGTTAAATATTCTTACCACACACAACAAAAAAAGTAACTCTGAGGTGATGGATTTGTTAATTACCTTGATTGTGATAATCATTTCGCCGTGTATACATACATCAAAACATCATGTTGTATGCATTGAATATACATAATTTTTGTCAATTATACTTCAGTAAAGCTAGGGAAAAATAAAAGAAGTGACTTAACCAGGACACCTCTCTGTAGCTCTATGGTAAAGCCAAAAGGGGTAATAACTTCTGATTATCAAAACTTCGTCAACATCATTATTTTTTAAGACTGGGTCTTGCTATGTTACCTAGGCTGGTCTCAAACTCCTAGGCTCAAGTGATCCTTCTGCCTTGGCCTCCCAACGTGTTAGGATTATAGGCATGAGCCATCACACCCAGCTAGTTTTGAAGGTATCTTTATTACATTTTTTGTTTAAATATTTAATAGTAAGTGTTTAACTTGAAGCATTTTTTTATGCCTTAAAGTTGATTTTTCCCACTCATTTTATGGATCAAAACTATTATCAGATTCTAATTCCCACTCCACCACCTTGTTTATAAAAGTTGACAGTTATGGAAAGTAAAGTAATACTGAGTTTTTCTAATGCCTATCTTTGACATTGAATAAAGATTATAAAATTTCTTATAACTTGAATGAATTTTTACAAATTTGACATCTTTTTATAAAAATCTAGTATTGACCATTTCAACATAAGTTTTACTTATCTCTGAAATACAAGTAGGACCTATTTTTATTAATTTTCTTAAGTGATGCCGAGTGACACTATTTTTTTTTCACTTTTTCTTTACCTTTTTTTTTGAGACAGGATCTCAGTCTGTTGCCCAGCCCTAGAGTGCAGTGGTGTGATCTTAGCTTACTGCAGCCTCAGCCTCCTGGGCTCAAGCAGTGCTGCCACCTCAGCCTCCTGAGTAGCTGGGACTACAGGTTTGCACCACCAGGCCCAGCAATTTTAAAGATTTTTTTGTAGAGATGAGGGTCTTGCTGTGTTGCCCAGGTTGGTCTTGAATTCCTGGCCTCAGACGAGCCTCCGACCTCTATCTCCCAAAGTGCTGGAATTATAGACATCAACCACTGTGCCTGGCCCCAGTGACACAGTCTTAATTTAGAATGGGGAGCATCTAATAGTATTAAAATGGCCTGGCAGAGAAGTGGATATGATGCTTGGTGAAGATAAGCATAGGATGTACCATCTTAGAGTAGGTGTTAGTTTCTGCAGTAAGCCAGCAGCAACATTCTTAGCAGAGCCTAGAAAGATCAAGTGAGGGCTGTGTGGTGGTGCAGCCTCTTAAGTCTCTCTGGTTCTTCAACATGCTCAGGTTGGTGGCTTTGATATTTTCTTCATCCAGAATGGGTTGTTCTAAGTTGAGGGAAGATCCAGTGGATATTTACCAAGCCTCTTATACTGCCCAGCATGTTGCCATGAGACAGCAGCGTTACCACCTTAAATGATGCAAATACTCCTTGTGCATACCCTGTCCCTGAGATCTAACATCTGGATTCTGGAGACTGTTGCTTATTCTTCCATCTTGCTTCATGGTCCCCAGGTTATGTACGTAGTGTGGCTGGGCACCACACATGTCCCCTGGCTCCTTGCAGCCATACAGAGGTGACCTAACTGGATGTACTTGGGTGTCTACCAGGTATTGGCTACCTGTGTAGGCTGAGGGCCTTCCATAGTTCTAGCAAAGCAATTCATTGCCTTCCTGAATTTTTTAATGCTTCATTTGTGAAACCCTTGATGTAATAACTGTTGATATTATTTCTTTTTGAAAACTCCCCTTACTCTTCCCAGTTTCTTCATTTGTGAACTGGAACCAACAGGAAAGTACCAAACTTAGGGTTGTTGTGAGGCTTCAAAGAAATAATACAGCCCAGAGAACATAGTATATACTCAGCAAATATTTATTAATACGACTACTAAGCCAGCATTGGTGATTGATTGGGTCATAGTGTCTTCTGTTTGCCAGATGTTTTCAGAGGCTCTGTTCATGTTCATACCCATGTTTGTAAATGACAGAACGTAAATTTCTTAATCCTCTGTCTTCTCCTTCAACATCAGCTCTTGTCCCCCAAGTAAAAGAACTCAGTCATCCAGAACCCTGTTTTGTAGATCTGTTTTTCATAATTGGGCAGTTACTAGAAAATGAAAAGCAGTCTAGGGAAAAGCCTTTCCTTTGGGTTTGTTGCTTTCTTTTCTCTCATAATAAGGCTGTGCCCAAACTGTAAGGAAAAATCAAGAAATTGTAAAATATATCGTCAGGGTGTTTATGGTAAATGTAAAACATTAAGTAACATTTGAGTTAATTTGTGCTTGTACAAACCTCAGAGGCTTAAATAATGAACCAATGACACATAATTTCAGAAAGTTTTCATTAGACTCTTTGCGTTGGTCTTTGCAGTGTCATATTTGCTTGTCATCAGTATTAGCATTCCTCTATTTGGAGTGTTGACTAGGTGCCAGGCATCATGTTGAGAAATGTATGTGCTTATTTAATTCTCATACTGACTCCATGAGATAGATACTCCATTTTACAGATGAGGACCCCAAATCATAACCTTTTGGCCAGAATTACAGTTAGTGTTAGAATTTAAACCTATGCAATCTTATTCCAAATCCTCTATCTTTACTCCTCCAGAATGCTCCATTAAATGAATTGTTGCTTATAACCCGGCTGTGTTAACACTGGAAAAGAACTTGAGAACATTTAGCCCAACCACCCCATGATGTTTGGCAGTACTTCTTGCCATTCTCTCAGTAGATAATTTATTTGAGTTTAAGAGAGAGTCTGTGAATTAATACCAGTACCAAAACTCCCATGAGAAAGTAATGGAGACGCCTTTTTTTAAAAAACCAGAATTTTTAAAGGTGTTCATTCCGTTATCTTCTTGCCTAACAAGTTCCTATGTTGATTACTTAAACTATTCTAATCCTGATACAGACGTGATAGACTTTGAATTTGTTAAATATGAATTGGCCTCCTGATTCTAGCTGTTTTGCCAGAGGCCTGATTTAGAGAAGGGATTAAACCACTGGTCAACCTTGGATGGAATCTGGACCAGCAGTTCCCTCTCCACAACCCCTGGCACTTGGCTTTGTGCCAAGAATATCCTACAAAAGGAAATTGATTTACTCCACCCAAGACAGACTTCCGGAGGCTGTGGTTGTCCCTTGTTAGCTTAGAAGTTGGTGCAGTGTGTCCCAGCACTTTGGGAGGCCGAGGCGGGCGGATCACAAGGTCAGGAGATCGAGACCACAGTGAAACCCCGTCTCTACTAAAAATACAAAAAATTAGCCGGGCGCGGTGGCGGGCGCCTGTAGTCCCAGCTACTCAGGAGGCTGAGGCAGGAGAATGGCGGGAACCCGGGAGGCGGAGCTTGCAGTGAGCCGAGATCGCGCCACTGCACTCCAGCCTGGGCAACAGCGTGAGACTCCGTCTCAAAAAAAAAAAAAAAGAAGTTGGTGCAGTGTACGTGTGATCCACGTCTAAATAGCACAGCATTGCTGTGCCTAATGGAAGTTGGGTTAGTGCTGACATGCTATTGACTCACCCTCCCAAGGATGGAAGCTCTGGCCTGGGTCAAGTTGTGGTCACTGCAGTTAACAGTTTGTTGATCTCAGGGAGCATTCCACAGTTGCTGATGTAATTGACAGTGGTTGGAGCCAGCTGTTCCCCAGATTCAAATGGACCGATTAGAGGACTTGTTGGTTCCGTTTATCAACCATGTAAGTGAGTGCTGTGAAGTTGGCATTGTTTTTAGACTGTGTTTGGGTAAGATGAAACTCTGTTCTCAGGCATTAATATCTTTCAAAAGTACAACGTTACTTATTATGACCAAAGTAGGGATGAAGTTTGCAAATTATTTGGTGTAACTATTTAATTTGGTTATCCATGCAATGCAATTCTCTAACCAGTGTGATTGTTCTCTTTGTACAGTACTCTTACTTTGCCATAAAATTGTTTTCTTTGTTTTTTTGTTTTTGAGACAGAGTCTCGCTCTGTTGCCAGGCTGGAGTGCCGTGGCACGATCTCGCCTCACTGCATTCTTCAAGCGATTCTACTGCCTCAGCCTCCCGAGTAGCTGGGACTACAGGCGTGTGCCACCAGGCCCAGCTAATTTCTGTATTTTTAGTAGAGACGAGGTTTCATCATGTTGGCCAGGATGGTCTTGATCTCTTGACCTCGTGATCTGCCTGCCTTGGCCTCCCAAAGTACTGGGATTACAGGTGTGAGCCACCGTGCCTGGCTGAAAATTCTTCTTAATAAGATATTTCTCATAGAATGTGTACGGAGTTTCAAAAAATTGTGACTGGTTTCAAAATCAGATAATTTGCAAGAATTAGCCATAGTATAAACACATAGTTCTCAAACTGTTGTTTGGGAGTGGGTCCAGAGATCTGTTTAACAAAACTTTGAGTAGAGTCCGGTGCAAGTTAAGATTTGAGAACCACTAATGTAACCTTACCTTATCTGTGGACCACATTTTGAGCTTTGGAAGAAATAACCCTTTCTAGCCTTCACAAGATAACAGGTGATTTTTTTGCGCAATTATTTGATAATGAGCTTATATTTGAGATTAAGGTATGCACACAATAGTGTACATTCTCACTCTAGGTCTGGGGACCTTGACTCTTTGACTCTTCTGTCCTTTTCTCTCCAGTTACTTGGTTTTGTGCATTAACAAACTTTTTAATTTACTTAATTTTTTTACTTGTTTACTTATTTCTTATCCCTTACTTAACATTGCATCATTGTTTTTTGTAGGCCCTGCAGTTCAAGATACTCATCAGCCCTTTCCACCATATTAAAATACACAGACTCCATCTAAAATCATGGATCAGAGTAACATGATAGATATGAAAGTGTAAGCATGTCACAATACCCCCCTGCCCCCAGTCTACATAAAACTGCAAACACTTTATTGCTTGCCAAGAAAGTAGACAATAATATTGAAGAAAGTCCTCCTTTTCCTCTTCTTTGACCAACAATTGAGCAGTTCCTGACAAATGTCAGTTTGCTTTTTGAGTTCTTTAGGTTTATGTGTTGTGTTTGCAGTGGATGAATATTGAGTAACAGGTACTGACTGTATTGTATACATTGAAAACTATCCACCAACAGAGTATTTGTGGGAGGACAATGTTCTTTTTTTTGCGGAGGAGGATGATGTTCTTTTTTTTTTTTTTTTTTTTTTTTGAGACAGGCTGTCTGTCACCCAGGATGGAGTGCTGTGGGGTCATCATGGCTCACTGCAGCCTTCACCTCCTTGTCTCAAGCGATCTTCCCACCTCAGCTTCCTAAGTAGCTAGGACTACAGGAGAGGACCACCACACCTGGCTAATTTTTTTTTTTTTTTTTTTTTTGTAGAGACAGAGTTTTGCTGTGTTGCCCAGGCTGGTGTTGAACTCCTGGGCTCAAGTAATCTCCTAAAGTGCTGGGATTGTAGGCATCAGCCACTGTGCCTGGCCTGAGAATGACATTCTATAAATAGTTTCAGTCCCTTAGTTTAATCCCATATTTTGATCCTACAACTTATACAATATTTGTGTATAGTATATGATCTGCCAACTCTCTAAGAAGATTTTAAAACTTACTGTGTTAAATTTCAAACATATACATCATCCAGCTTCAAAAATTAACCACATTTTGCTGTTCTTGTTTCAGCACCTCCACCTGCCCCATTTTCTTTTCCGAAGCATTTAAAAATAATTCTCCGGTATCATATCATTTTACTTGTAACTACTTCTGTTCATAGGTTTCTGAAAGGATTTGATGCAGAATGTTATAATTCTATAATGTTATAATTCTAAAATGTTATAATTCTATAATTATAATGTTATAATTAAACCAGTATACAGAGAGAAAGGCCACTGGATATTAGTACATGTTTTGCTCAGTCCTTTTAAGAGTCTATTAAATCACATAGGGATTTTCCGAGTATCCATTAGAACCACAAAAAATACCTGTGAGACCTTTTTCACTGTAGTAGATGAGTTTCCTAGGGTAGCCCTTTGTTGCTAGAACAAATAGGTGTTTTGTTTCACCAGGAAAATCATTGGAACAGCCGTGACTCAGATCCACTAAATGAAGGAACAAAAATAGGATCTGCCTCACCTCCTGATTTTTTTTAAATCTCTAGGATGAGTAACCAGAATATTTTTACGTTGTGCTAAGTAGGTTTGTTTGTTTGTTTTTTACTCTGACTTACATGATTTGAATTTTAGAAATATATTGTTTTTTCCTTTTTTCTTTAAAATTCTGTCTGGAGTTTCCAAACGAGAGATTGTAGCTCCTAAAACCTTTCTTGGTGTTAGTGTCTTGCTTTCTTTTCTTAGCGTCTGTGGCCATTTCTAACTCCCAGTGAGGAAAGAGCTCTCTGGTCTTGTTTCTTTGTTCAATGAAGGAGCAAACCTCCCTCTCCTTGATCCAGCCCCCACTGACTTGTTTTGTAACAACGAAAGTTATCTCCTACTTAAAAGACAACTTGAGGCCGGGCGCGGTGGCTCAAGCCTGTAATCCCAGCACTTTGGGAGGCCGAGACGGGTGGATCACAAGGTCAGGAGATCGAGACCATCCTGGCTAACACAGTGAAACCCTGTCTCTACTAAAAAATACAAAAAACTAGCCGGGCGAGGTGGTGGGTGCCTGTAATCCCAGCTACTACTCGGAGGCTGAGGCAGGAGAATGGTGTAAACCCGGGAGGCGGAGCTTGCAGTGAGCTGAGATCTGGCCACTGCAATCCAGCCTGGGCGACAGAGCGAGACTCCGTCTCAAAAAAAAAAAAAAAAGACAACTTGAAATTATAACACACCTGTAACAAAGTAAAGTGTATGGGTTTTTACATAGGTTTAAAAAAAGGGCAGTAACCCTTTTTTTAAAAAAACAAAATTTAGATGGGATAGAACCCCCATCTACAAAATATATTTTAAAATCTCAGTTGCTGTCATTGAAATCTTAACCTCCCCTCAAATACTGGCGCACATCTGAGGAACTTCAAATACTACTTGAAAACTAATGGTCTAAGGAGGGCCGGGCGCAGTGGTCATGCCTGTAACCCCAGCACTTTGGGAGGCCGAGGTGGGCGGATCTCTTGATGCTAGCCTGGGCAACATGGCAAAATGCTGTCTCTACTAAAAATAGGAAAAATCAGCTGGGTGTGGTGGTACATGCCTGTAGTCCCCGCTACTCGGGAGGCAGAGGCGGGAGGATCGCTTGAACCCAGGAGGCATAGGTGCAGTGAGCAGAGATCGCGCCACTGCAGGCCAGCATGGGCGACAGTGAGACCCTGTGTCAAAAAAAAAAAAAAGGGAAGACGAATGGTCTAAGGAAACTAGTTTGTGGTTTCTCAGCGGGGAATGCCATTCTAGTTTCTACAGATCTGGCAATAGAAGACAGGGAGATAAACTGGCTTGCTTTGGAGGCAGGGCCAAGACTTAAATCCAGATTAAAAACCAGCTTTTTTTTTTTTTTTTTCTTCTTCTAAAACAACCAACCTGTGTTTTGGGTCCAGTGTCTGCCTTGTAAGTTGCTCAAAGCTCAGATACAAGGAAGTAATCAGCACACATTTTTATGATAACATTCCTGAAAAGAAAAAGATGAGGTGGACTAAGGTAAATACACTGCTCCTTAAACATCCATATTTTTAGGTTATTTATGAATCAAATGGGCATGGTTACCAAAGATGAATTATAGAGGTATAAAACTCCAGTCTTAGACCTCAAATTTCAGTTTTCCTTAGGGAGTAAAACACTTCCATAATCTTACTGAGGACCTAAACAAGCCTGTACATAGTTTAAAAATAACACTCCCTAGATAGGGCCTGATGGCTCCAGGATACAGTAGAATCATGAAATTGCCTATTTCTTTTTTAAAAATTTATTTTGTCCATCGTGTGTATGTGTGTGTGTGTGTGTGTGTGTGTGTGATGTTCATTCTTTCAGAGAGGCAGTGGTGTGCAGAGTGAGAGGGTCACAGATGTGTATATGACAAAACTATTTCCTTTTTTCTTTTTTTTTTTTTTGAGACAGAGTCTCGCGCTGTCGCCCAGGCTGGAGTGCAGTGGTGTGATCTTGGCTCACTGTAACCTCTGCCTCCTGGGTTCAAGCAATTTTCCTGCCTCAGTCTCCTGAGTAGCTGGGATTACAGGTGTGCGCCACCATGCCTGGCTAATTTTTGTATTTTTAGTAGAGACAGGGTTTCACCATGTTGATCAGGCTGGTCTCAAACTCCTGACCTTGTGACTCGCCTGCCTCAGCCTCCCAACGTGCTAAGATTACAGGTGTGAGCCACCGCGCCCGACTGACAAAACTATTTCTAAAACGTAAGTCCAGATATTCCTACTAAGGGCTCTCTGGGGCTTCGTTTTGACTTATATGCAAAACACTCCTAATGTGGTGATGTTGGGGAGATGAAGATCTAGGATGAGAGAGAGAAAGGCAGGTAGGACACATGCCCTTCCAGTAACTTTCCAGGTAGGGCTTGCATTTAGCCTCTGATGGAGGCCTCACCATCCAGGCAGATGTACTTACTTAGGAATGAGTTTGAGATAATAAGGCTAAATGTGCTGCCTTCTGTATATAGTTTGCATTTGTCCTAATGTACGACTAAGGACATGAAAAATGAAAATTTGAGTGACTAAAATAAAAGAGATCGGTGGAATAATTGGATTGAATTTGCACCAAGTCAAGGAGAAAACTGTTCTGTATTTTGTATGTTTTGTCATGGTTCTGTGATTACTTGTTAGAAAGTGATATAAAATTCAGTGACTTAGTTTGATATGAACTTGGCTATCTTTAAGTTATAGAATCCATACATATAATGTGGCTGTTTTCAACCCCCATACCCTGAGCGGTTGGGGATGTCTTGAATTTCTAAGTGAGAAGGTCTGGTGCTGTTGCATAGGTAATCATGTTAACCAGCTTTACCTTCTGATAAGCTCTCAATTTAAGAAAGTACTTCTAATCCTGGCTTTTTCTTTGGCTTGCTATCTTATTATGCACAGAGCATAATGGTAAGAAGGGATAATATCTCTTGCTGTCTATTCCCTAGGAATAGTGTGAGTACAGGGCTCTTTTAAAAACATGAAGAGGTGGGCACTATTGTATAGAGACAGAGATTTGATGAAATGTTAAAATGTTGGATGATTTTAAATGAAAAGTGGAGTGGTGAAAAGTTTATTTTTAACCTATGTGGATACCTTAGATATTTAGAAACATTGAAGTTGTAAGGAAGAACAAATATCTTGACTCCAAGAAAATGGTCATATGATATTGTGGAATCTATTTGGTCTTCCTGATGTGTATGTTTCCTGACATTTAGCTCCTAAAATCCTTGGAATCTCCAGTGCTAAGAAGGTCTTATATGCTAATGAGATGACTGGGGGCTGGGTAATCTGCCATGTGATTAGAGGGTTAGGACTTTCAGATACCCTCCGCAACCTCCAAGAGCTGAAGTTTGAGTTGATAAACTAATGATCAATGGTCTGAAGTTTGAAGTTGATAAACTAATGATCAATGATACCTACATAATGAAGCTTTCTTAACAACCCTGAAGGACTGCGTTCTGGAAACTTCCAGATAGATGAACCGCATGGAGGTTCCTGGAGGGTGGGATGCTAGGAAAGAGCATGGACTCTCCTTGTCTCTTCAACCGCACCTGTGCACCTCTTCCATCTGGCTGTTCATCTGTGTGTCCTTTGTAATATCCTTTAAAATAAGTGGGTGAATGTAAGCAAGTATTTCCCTGAGTTCTCTGAAGGTGCTCCGGCAATGAATCAAAACAAAGGAAGGCGTGGTGGGAATGGTAGCCAGTTGGTCAGAAGCACAGGCTACAACCTGGGGCTTGTGATTGACATCTGAAGTTGGGGGAGTTTTGTGGTACTGAGCCCTCAACCTGTGGGATGTGTAATCTCCAAGTACAATGTCAGAATCCAATTGAATTAGAGGACACTCAGCTGGCATCCACTGGAGAATCACCTGCAGTATTTCTTGTCATGAGCTTGGGCAACATAGGGAGATCTTATCTCTACAAATATAGCTGGGAGTGGTGGTGTGCACCTGTGGTTCCAGCTGCTCAGGAGGCTGAGATGGGAGGATTGCTTGAGTCCAGGAAGTAAACATTGCTTCTCCTCCAAATGCTTTACTTTAACATGTTTGGAAACTCCTGAAAGGAATTTCAACATGAGAGAAGTTAATGGGTTATAAAGGACTCAATGCCATTTTGTAAATGTCAGAAATCAAAGTCACAACCAAATTAAGTTGGAGATTAGGGCCAGGAAGAGAAATGTAATATCTGGTCAACCATATCAAATCTGTATTTTGGTGGAAGAAAATTTTCTTACATTGGTTCTGATTGGTTTGATACGGACAGAGAACTGTTTTCCTTTATTCTAGTATTTTTTTTTTTTTTTTTTTTGAGACGGAGTCTCACTCTGTTGCCCAGGCTGGAGTGCAGTGGCGCGATCTTGGCTCACTGCAACCTCCGCCCCCAGGTTCAAGCAATTTTCCTGCCTCAGCCTCCCGAGTAGCTGGGATTACAGGTGTGCTCTAATTTTTGTATTTTTAGTGGAGACGGGGTTTCACCATCTTGGCCAGGCTGGTTGTGAACTCCTGACCTCGTGATCCACCCACCTCGGCCTCCCAAAGTGCTGGGATTGCAGGTGTGAGCCACCGCCCGGCCTATTGTAGTTGTTAATCAGTAAACATAGCCAAAAGATAAGATTGTAGACTGAGTCCATAGTCTAATGATTTGTCTTCCTAGCAATTGTGAATAATTCAAACATTCAAAATTAGTCTGGCATCATACAAACATTAGCCTAGTCCTAAAATGAGGATATTGGCAAGTGTGTTAATAAAAATTGCATATGCAATATTAATAGGTTCCTTGTGTAGGCTGCTGATTACTCAGGAACTGTCAGATGTTTTGTTTTGTTTTGTCTTTGAGAGATGGGGCAGGGTCTTACTCTGCTGGAGTGCAGTGGCATGATGGTGGCTAACTGCAGCCTTGACCTGTCAGGCTCAAGCGATCCTCCCTCCCCAGCCTCCCAAGTAGGTGGGACTACAGGCGTGCGCCATCATGCCTAGCTAATTTTTGTATCTTTTTTTTAGAGACAGGGTTTTTGCCATGTTGCCCAGGCTGGTCTCCAACTCCTGAGCTAGAGATCTACCTACCCAGGCCTCCCAAAGTGCTGTGATTACGGGCATAAGCCACTGTGCCCAGCGCCCAGATTTTTAATATTCTCTTTGACATTGAGTTTCAGAAATGAAGTCTAAATAGTGAATTTTTAGTGTAGAATATGATGCACCAGGAAGATCACTTATCCATTTATTCATCTTCCTTAGACCATGTCAACCCGATTCTTAATTTATTTTGACCCTTGAGGTCTTTACACCAACAACTAGAATTTAACAGGCACTAGTAGGGTTCTGTTGTGATGGTGTTTTTAGAAGTGATTTTAATACTCAAAATACTATAGTCTGTAACATAATTTATTGATTTTTTAATTTTTGCAAACTAAGTTGAAGTAATCAAGTGTTTACATGTTCTTTGGATGAGGCCATCTGTCAAAGAATTCTTTCCTTAATGGAGATACATATATGTTGTGAATACTAAACAGATATCCAGGTAATAAAGCAGAAATCATATGCTGTATAATGGAAATGTAAAGTTCTGAATTAGTTCACGAGTAGGAGAGAAACTTTTTTTAGATGTAGAGAACTACAATTAATTTCTTAAAGACTGCCTGTTTTACATCTTGAATATTAAAAGTCGAATTCAGTGCATTGGGACCTTGTTCTTTTTGTAGATTTTGATTTGAATGAACTTCAGTTCGCTGAAATGTCTAATGGGTGCAAAGTACATATTTAATTATAAGGTTGAGCTAAAGTCAGAATTCAAGCATATGGCATATATAATATCAATTTAATCTTTCCCCGTTAAATTTAGTTATTTTTAGTGAGTCCCAAACACCATATTTGAGGCATAACTTTTTTTTTTTTTTTTTTTTTTTTTTTGAGACGGAGTCATGCTCTGTTGCCCAGGCTGGAGTGCAGTGAGGTGATCTTGGCTCACTGCAAGCTCCACCTCCCGGGTTCATGCCATTCTCCTGCCTCAGCCTCCCGAGTAGCTGGGACTATAGGCGCCTGCCACCATGCCCGGCTAATTTTTTGTGTGTGTTTTTAGTAGAGATGGGGTTTCACCATGTTAGCCAGGATGGTCTCCATCTCGTGACCTTGTGATCCACCCGCCTCTGCCTCCCAAAGTGCTAGGTTTACAGGCATGAGCCACCGTGCCTGAGCCCTCAGGTTTTTTCTTTTTTAAAGAGGCAGAGTCTCATTATGTTGCCCAGGCTGGAGTGCAGTGGCTATTCACAGGCTCGATCATAGCAAATTACAGCCTTGAACTCCCGGCCTCAGTGAGTGTAACTTCTCACCATGCCGTAGTACTTTTATCTTAAATTGTTTATTTTTTTGTTTATGCTTTTTTAACTGCCTCTGTTTACAAAATTGACCCTGTATCTAGTGACAGCTAGATTGTATCACATTTGTCATCTAAAGAGTCTATGGGCAACTTATGTTTAGTTGTTTAATATGGTAAGTTTATTGTTTTTCCTTATTTAAGAAAACAGGATCTGGATGAAAAGAAAATATCTTAATTTAACTATCACAATTCCAATAGGAAGTAGACAGACATTCATCTGTATACATTAGGTGTCAAAGTAGAGTTTTGTGGTTTTTCATTTTGAAGATTTGAGATTTAAGACTTGGCTATCTTTCAGTCATATTGTGCTATAGATAACATTATATAATGTTTTTCACTGATGAGAACAATTGGTTGGATCTCTCAGATGACTTGAATTACGTATTAGCTCAAGTCAGTGGTCAATAAATTTGGCTTTACAGTTCCGAGGAATTTGTTATGACTGGATGTTTCTCTCAAGTATTGCCATATTGCTCATTTTGTCTACCAATGCTTAAATTATACTTAGTATAGTAGAAATTTTCTTATTTCCCTTATTTAAGCATGCCTCCATTACGCTGTTGTTGTCTCTAACAAGAGTTTAATAATCTTTGTTTTGGCTTAGTAAAAAGAGCCAACAAATATGAGAGTGACTGGCTGAGTGTACTGCTCTGTGCTCAGTTATCTTAAAGGGAAAACGTTTATAGGATCGCTGTGAATTATAAGATGGTTACATTTTGCTGGAAAACCTTGCTGCTGCTTTGGTAAATAATGAAGTGTTTTGTTTTATGGGCCTTTTCACTACTTCATTGACAACATATATGTATTTTTATTTTATTTTATTTTATTTTTTTTGAGATGGCGTTTCGCTCTTGTTGCCCAGGCTGGAGTGCAGTGGCGCGATCTCAACCTCTGTTTCCCAGGTTCAAGCGATTCTCCTGTTTCAGCCTTCTGAGGAGCTGGGGTTACAGACATGCACCACCACGCCCGGCTAATTTTGTATTTTTAGTAGAGACAGGGTTTCTCCATGTTGGTCAGGCTAGTCTTGAACTCCCGACATCAGGTGTTCCACCTGCCTGGGCCTCCCAAAGTGCTGGGATTACAGGCAGGAGCCACCGCGTCTGGCCAACAACATACGTTTATATTACTCAGTAATAGGCATAGTCTAAGGAAGATAATAGAATTTATTCTTAGTAGTGAACTCTGGCTTTTTAAGCAAATTTTTTTTTCTTTGTTCTTTTCTGTGGTAGTGAGGAAGGAAGGAAGGGAAGGCTACTACTAAAAATACAAATTGCTAAATAGAAGTCAAGTCTCTGTTTGGGTGTTGAGGCTCACGTATGGTGCTGTCCAGACTTGACACATTTAGAAACAGGAATTTGCCCTTAGCATAAGCTTAGCCAAATAGTTGAGTCATTTCTAGGTATCTTAACATGATAGAATGCCTTAGGAAGTGTCGTGAATATCTAAAACAGGTTTTCTTGAGGATTTTATTAGTTTCTTAAAACATGGAGAGGAACTCGATTCTCAGCGCTGGTACCTAAAATTCAGAGACATCAGTTGTGAGTTGCTGTGCTCCTCAGCTCTAAGCCGCAGTTGTCATGGTCACGCATGTCCCCTTCTGGAGAGAGGCCTTGCTGTTTTCTGCAGAGCTTCTCTTGTGCCTGGCTTGTGCCTGGAAGTCAATGTATCACCACTTCAGAGAAACACTATAAAAGCTTGGTGATCTTCAAACAAGAATTTAAAACAAGGAAGTTTCCTTTCACAGATATCTTAAAACTTGGAGCTAAATAAAGCATGTGAGTAACTGTGAAAGCCTAATTATAGCCCTTTTTTAAAAAGCAGTGCACCTTTCGTTGTATCTTAAACATCGAAGAATGGTATTGTGTGTCCAGTTTTGTTTGTAAATGTAACCTTCATGTGAATGACCATCTATTCCTTTCTTTTTGGAAGGTTAGCCAGTCAGCTGTTGTGTGATGTTCAACATTTTATATAATGACATTTTGCACAAGGTTTCAATATAACATCTGAGGAAACATTATTTAAGAAATAGTGCAGTTCTCTGGGTATTGTATTAATCATATTAATTACCTGTTGCTTTTATCACCATGTCACCCTAGTATCACAAGGCATGTGTAATACTATTTTGTAAAGATTTTCTAAAGACCTTCCCTTTATAGAAAGGAAAATTTAATTCAGAAATTGGGCTGAACTCTCTTTCACTTGTGTGAAAATGGGAAAATTAGAAGTAATTTGTGTTTTTTATTGTGAAATCAGTGTAGGAACCTGTGCTTATATGATGGAAACAAAAGCACTAATATTTTTCTCCCCTCAGGTGTGGGCTTTGCTTCAGATATCCATGTCTTCTACTTTTTCTATTCTTAGTTCTTATTCACTTATTGTCTTTACTTCGTATCACTTTATTAAATTTCACAGATGCAATTTAGGAATCCAGGGATGTGATCAAGTTTGTGCATCTGCTTGTCATTGACCATCTCACATTTATATCGCTAAATGAAAATTTAACTTACTTTGGAACAAACCACCATGATTTAGTTCACCTGTGTGGTTTAAATGACATAAGACCTAGATTTTTTTTTTTCTTTTTTTGAAATGGAGTCTCACTCTGTCGCCCAGGCTGGAATATAGTGGTATGATCTCAACTCACTGCAACTTCTGCAACTGCCTCTTGGGTTCAAGCAGTTCTCTGCTTCAGCCTGCTGAGTAGCTGGGATTACAGGCACCTGCCACCACGCCTGGCTAATTTTTGTATTTTTAGTAGAGACGGGGTTTCACCATCTTGGCCGGGCTGGTCTTGAACTCCTAACCTCATGATCCACCCGCCTCAGCCTCCCAAAGTGCTGGGATTACAGGCGTCAGCCATGGTGCCAAGCCAAGACCCGGAATTTTACACTGCACACAGTGCCCGGCCAAGACCCGGAGTTTTACACTGCATTGGGACCTTATAAAATTCTTGACTTGTACTTTTTTGGCGTGTTCTGAATGCTCATGATCTGCTTCTGAAGTATTTTAGGCCTTTGGAAACACCCCTTCATTCTAATCCTCTCTTTTCTTGCTCTGAATTCTACATGTCATGTAATTATTTTGCCTAGATCCAAATCTGATGTGTTATTATAATCATCATTTCTGCAGGAGCTTGGCAACACTCCTGCTTTTGTTCCCTTTAAAGCTTCTTTTGGTTTTATTTTGTTTCAGTGAGAATGATCTGGTTAAGTTTTGCTTGATCATCCATTTCAGATCTCTTAGTACGTTTTTCAACTTCAGTTCCAAGTATGTTAAATGTGTCACAATGGAAGGGTCCCACCGTCAAATACATTTTGGGAAACCTCGGTTTTAAAAAAGTTAAACTGACTTCATTTTTATGGGATTTTTTGCAAAAGCCTCCCGTATGCATCTTGAATGATCCCATTTCCCGTATGTGTTTTATGACAGAATTCTTCCGCCTCCCAGGTAATAACTGTTGACATTTTCTGAAAACTGTTTTTGAGAACACTGAATTAGGTGTGAAATGAGGCATTTATTCATACTTTGTAACGAATGCCTTAAACATCATTGGGCTATTTTGAGTATACATTGCTAGTGATATATTTAATAACTTAGTGGTATAAGCATGCAATAAAAAATTTCTTACACATAAGAAGTTCTGTGTAGACACAAATTTAATACTGTGGCTGAAGAAATGAACCAAAAAATTTAATATCTTGAAATTTGCTTCTCAGAGGTATTTAGAATCATTGTGATTCACAGATTGTAAATTGTCAGAGTGGACTTGATGAACCTTATATCAGACATTTTGAAAAGAGCTAAAATTGCCATTAAACTGCATGAATTAAAATATCTTAGATAGTTTAAAAATACTGTGTAGACTTGGTGAGTCAGATCTGCCACACTGAGCGTGTAGCTGGGGGTGAGGACACACGTGCTGCAGTGTCGTTACCAGTTTGTCTCTTTTAGAGACAACTTGGCAGGCGGACGCCTTGCAGATAAACAAGAAAAGATTGTCTATTTCAAGTGGCATAAGACATTCTTTAAACCAATGTGTCATATCTGGTTATATAGTCAGCATTTTCTTTAGTGCTGAAAATCCTCTCTCAGGATTCCTGAATAAATAGCAGATATCTTGGTAGGGATAGCTCGCAGGAGATTTCAAATGCTGTATATTCATCCATTCAGTCTCCCCAGATGTCTTACGAACGTGCTCATATTCGTTTTCTTTTCTTTTCCCTCTTCCTGCTAAATACAAGTTGAGGCAATATGATTAGGTCTTAAAGTACTTACTCTCCCTTTTATGTATATTATTGCATTTTAATTCTCATAATATCCTGTGAGGTGGGATGTTACTATGTCCATTTGACAGATAAGAAACTCGAGATAAAGCTATCGGCTTCCTCCAAACAGCCGGTAAATACTAAATACAGAATTGACTTTTGCCTTTTGATTCCAAAGACCATATTGGTACTTCGATGTGTGGGTCCCTTCAGCCAGTTCCTACAGTGACCCTGACCCAGCTATGAGTCCCCTGAGGTCTCTAGAGATATAGACAGTGATGGATTAGACCCTGTTCATAGTTGGAGATACAAGACATAGAGAAGTTTCCAGCAATAATTTTTTTAGTTATATATTTTCATAGGGCTTTTGATTTATGTAACCTATTCGTATATATTTGTTATTCCAGTAGAGTTAATGCATTATTCAAGGAGATTCCAGTTTTTAGCCTTTTCTCCATTTGTCTAAGTTGTTCATTATGAAATGATTGGCTAGAATTAGAAAGTCTTTACCTATGGAGCGATTCTGACTGGCTTCCTTGGTCTTGGAACCCTAATTATGAGTGCATTGTCTTGCTTCCTGCTGAACTTTGCCCAGAAATAGTTACCACCTCATTTTTTTAAAATGAAAGCTGGATAATCAACCCTCAAGATTTCTTAATTAAAAGATTACTGCTACAGATTGACCCACAGGGAGTTAATGCAATAAAATTATTTTTGATCATTCTGTATGAAATAATTATGGGCCAATCTTCTGTAATCTTTAGTTGAAGGGGTTATCTTACTTAACGTTAATAACTTTTGATACACCAGCTACCTTTTAAAAATTAACGTAGGTTTTTTTTTCTTTTTTTTTGCTTCTGTGGAAGGCAGGCTGTATTTTATAGGATTTACAGTTTACATAGTTATTGTTTTATGTCAGTTGGATTAATTATGTTTTGGGTAGAAACTCTGGTTCAACCAATATTTGAATGCCAATTTTGTTCTGTGAACAAATAGAAATACAGAGATCAGTAAGACATGACTCTTTCCCCCTAAGTAAAAACTGAGGTTGGAGTTTTCAACCTAGGCATTATTGACATTTTGGGCCAAATAATTCTTTATGTGGGGTGGAGGGGGTGCAGGCAGGGGAGGCTGCCTGTGCATTGTGGGATGTTTAGTAACATTCCTGGCTTCTACCTACTAGGTAGATGCCAGTAGCACCACCCAAGTCGTGACAATCATCTTTGCCGAGAACTTTGAGCTTCTACGTAGAAACAGTTCCTAGGGCTCGCAAAGCAAGGTGGCCTAGGACCCATGTAGTTAGCAAGCTTTCCTTGGTGGAGAACCACTGCATAGCTGAACAACATGGGTGAGGCTGGTGTCAGGGTAAAGGAACTCTTGACTGAAGATTGGCCGTGCACAGAAAACAAAGTGAGCGCATAAGGATCTTTGGGGATTTACCTTCATTAGGCCACTGTTGGTTAGCGTTAGGTGTACACCAACATTATTGCCTCTTTAGAAACAGCCATGCATGTAACATTTTAGCAAATCTGAAAAGACACTTCTATTCTAATTACCTAAAATTCTTATTACCTAGAATTACATGCTATGAACAATGGCAGTGAAGTCAGAAGCCAGAATCTTTGTGATGTTATCTGTTTTGTGATCACAGTTGTGTTCTTCTCTTAGTTTATTTGAACGAGTTTGTGAAAAAAGTTTTTGTGCTTATGTAAATACTCTTTGCTTAGATTTTTTTGGTAGAATGTAAATCTTTCCCACACAATGCTATACCCCTCCTGCCCAAGGGCAAGATACAGATTGTACAGCTTGTTATTTCTCTGTTTTAGGGCTTATTCCTCTGTAGACATGTCAAAAAGACATCCGTGGGGGGTCAGGAATGTATTAGCAATTCAAGCTGATAGTCTGCATGGTGAGAGTCCAGATAATTTTTTCCCCAGTTCACACAGGCAGCTCTGCACAGATCTGTTAAACATCTGCTGGTTTTGAAAATTAAAATAAGTTCCCATCACTCAAGGCAATGAAATGTAGATGAATCGCTCTGCGAGATTGACTCTTAGAACTCTTGATGTGATGTGGGGCTAGACAGAATGGGCTGTTGCTAATAAATCAGGGAAGGAGTGATTGTTTTCCTTCTTTTTCTCTCCCACCCCCGTTAGGACAAACTCATATTCTCTAGCCTGGTGCACTCTAATAATGCCTGTTGACCTTGGCCGTGAAAGCACTCCAGACTCACCCTCCAAACACTGCACCGAATGTGCTCATCCTTGAAATTTACAAGCCTTAGAATCTTTCCCACCTCCACTCCTGTTTTCTGCCTCCCTGCCATGCCTGGTGCTGTTACTCCTGGTGCTTCCAGTCGGCCCGTAGTCTTGGCTGTGCAGTACCTTTAGCAGCCCTCAAAAATGTTTAATTTCTTTTAAAATCAGAAGGAAACATAAAGAACATGACAATAATCATGAATATACAATAATGAATCCAGCTTGACTTAGAGTTGTCTTTATACCAACAGAGCCCTAAAATACAGCTTTTCATGGTTTCTTAAGAGAGAAAGGGACCCACGAAAGTTGTCCTGGGCCCCCACATCCTCCTCATACACAGGTGGGATGCTGCTCTTGCTTGCTTTGGAATGTGGCAGCAGCTCCCAGTGACTTCACACGTTTATTACAAATTCAAGGTCATTCACACGCTAGCCCTGTGCTACCTTTCATGCCTCCTGTCCCCACACTCAGCCTGGACACGTTTTCTGCCCTGGTCTTTGGTCTGCCTTCCTTCTCCTTCTCCAAGTCAAACCAGTCACTCTTTCCTGAGAGCTCTTTGATACACCCCTGCCAGATCTCTGCATTAACACTCCAGCACCTTTGCTTAGCCAACTTGGCGTTATTTGTGTCTCCACCATTAGATTTTCTGTCCATCAAGGTCAGGAATGTTTTTGGGTTACCACACTGTCCCTAACTTTGAATATGTTCACTGCCTGGAAAATGTTTATCTGAATACAACGCATCAAGCCAGAACTTGCCCAAAACTTAACCTAGGACTCAAACAACTCTGAAATCTTATCTGTGTAGAGTGGGAAGGGCATGTGTTTGATAACCATCAGCATTTGCTGTTTTGCTTAGCCATCAAGAGTCCGTTGCTATCTCTTCCTCATAGTATTTTCAGGTGTATTTTTATACACCAGGCGTTCACTCTGGGTGTTAGGTTACGCTGAAATCTCTGACAATCAGTTCTGTGCTACTGAAGGCTTTTAGTTGCAGGATTAAAAAAAAAATAGTTGATTGCACATTCGAAGTCTCGCTGCTCATACTGTTTGTGTAATTCTCGGAGTCTAGTTAATCTGATTTTTAAAGTGTTGCCTGAATTACGGAGGAATTCAGGAATGTGTTATCAAAGAATCAGGAAATTAACATTGAAATTTATTGAGCAACATAGCTGATAGGTTGTCTTGCTTTTTAAGCCTTCTTGTTTTCTAAGAGGAGCCTGAGGTCCGTGGACAAGTTGAACTGTAACTGGTATTTAGGAATTGGTAAAGACAGAGGTGTGGATACTGTGTTTTCTTTAATCTGTTAGGAAATTACTCTGCTGGTGCCACAAGAAAAAATTTCACAGGTATCTAAATTGGAATTTATTTTGTATTGTTCCACGCCTTTGTCAGTAATTACATTTTCTACCTTCTAGTTTATTACTGTTATTGTTTTTCATGCCAGGTGTTTCTTACTTGTTGGCCTAAGTATTATTGAATGCTTATATGTGGGAGTGAGAGAGTGAGGCCAATGCTAAAGAGTAGGGACAGTGAAGTAACTTTTGTCTTGTTTGCACATTAAAAAAAAAAAAAAAAAGATGAGAAATCCTTGCTCTATATACTAGAAATATTTGATGTTCTCTTTTCTTCTCTTCTAACAGAGAAAACTTAGATGAATACTTACAGGCTCTACTGTCAACTAACCGCACCCCCCTAATATTGGCATCTGCATATTTACCATTGTCAATATCAGATTGCCTCCAGTGTTGTGTCACTGAAACTGACATTACCATTACATCCAAGAGTAAGACTGCAGTGTGATTTTGTGGCTCCTGGTCTTCTGTTCTTTCGGCAACAATCTTTTATAAATATAGTCAAGAAAATAGAAATAGAGTCTTCACTGTTACCTTCCCTTCAGAATTATTTTCTCTTAGTATTGTGGTTCCTGATAGCCTTTATTCCTATAGAAATGGCAATTTGAAAAATTCCTTTTGTGAATCTGAGGGCTCTACAAAGGAAAGCTTCTTTGATAGTGCTTTGGTGTAAGTTATTTAAGAAGGACAATCTACCCATGCTTATCAAGCAAATAGCCTGAAATTTGGACCTGGAGTATTCTTTAGTGTTCCAAGTCTGCAGGAAAAGAAATAATCTTGGCTTAAACTAAGTAAGTTAACAGAATACAATTTGAACAATGAACAAGAATGCTGTTCGAAAATTATCTTGGGTTCTTTATGTCAAGTTAATGTTCTCACTGAATTTCTATTATGTTTGTAAAGCAGTTTTCTCCTAGACCAAAAGTCCTAGTAATAAAACCACAGCAGTATGAGAGTTATAAGCACACAGCAAAGGCTGATGAGTAAATGTTATGACACTTTGAAAGGAAATAACCAAATGATACAATGTAAATATCCTTTGTGCTTATCAAAAATATGTCACTTCATGTTCTGTTCCTGCATTATTTCTGTAATTATGCTAAAAATAGAAAGGTAAAGGTCTAAGACCATAAATTCTTTGATGCCCTTTCCTTAAAAGTAAGGAATTCTTATCTTGGATTCCTATGTAATATACTTACTTATAATCTCACTTGTTCTGACTGCAGGTGGCCTCTTACTATCTTTACATCCATGTGAATGTGTGTGCTTTGATGTGTACCTATGAGAGATAAGAACAAAAACAAATGTCAAATATCTGAATTCCTGTTTCAGTGAGCTTTCGTGGAGTAAATTCTTTTGTCTACTTGCCTGTGACCTCTTCTAATATGACTTGCATTAATGACCTTTAAGAAATCTTTTAATAAAATAAAAGTGTTTATTAAAATCTTTCAATAAAAAATTTTTATTAAAATCTTCTTCATACGTGTTGCTTGAAAAGAATCTACTCATGGCAAGGACCAGTTAGTACCATTTTATGAAATCACAAGCTCATGGGCTTGTGATAAAACATACAAGTACGTTAAATTTGGCATTGGTAACGGCAGGCAGACTCACGTGAAAAATGCCCTGAACTGCTCTGCCTCACGCTGGTGGGAAGTAAGATGGAAATGACTTTCTAGAGAGTTTAGCTGGCCTCCGAGCTTGATGGGTATTCGCTCTCCTTATCCTCCAATAGCTGCTCTGAGATTTTAATGCACATTGAAGGACAATATGATAACCTGGAAAATTAGCATTTTGGTAAGGGTCTTGAACTTCATTAGCATTTTCATACCACTTTGGTACTAGAAATTGTAAAGATATTAAAGGATATGGACAATGTGGAATATATGTACCAGACCCAGAAATGTGTACTGACTCCCTCACTGTAGCCCAGAGCCGGAAATCCCGCTAACTGCCCCTCCCCATCCTAGCCTGAATTGCCTCTCCACCTATGTTGGTTTTACAATGGCCTGAAAAGCCTGAAAGCTGGTAGCAACTGTATAGGAAAATAGGGTTGGGATAAATTTCTGGGCTGACAAAAGGATAGAGGAATATGCTTCTTTTTCCCCTTGTCCTAGTATATCAGCCACTCTAAGATACAGATGTATGAGTATGGCTCTACTGTGCAAGTTCTAGTTAAATGGTAGACCCACTACCTCTTCTGGAAGCTTATTTTCCTTTATATTCCCACCTGCAGCTTTTCAAAGACTTAATCTCTTCTCTAATGATCTCATGGTGCTCTGTTTTGTCCGTGCTCCACGTTCCGAGTGTGTCAACATTGCAGTAGGTCAATGAGAAGAAATGGGAAAAATGTAAGAACCAGAAACCTGTTAAAGTTGCACTTACTTGTGCATTAAGCATGTTGGCCTAAGTCTTAAACTCTAGAAAACACGGTAGTGCCGTAAAGTACCACTGATAAAGTAAAAGTTCACTTTAACGCTGTATCCTTATTTAGTGATGAATATGATGTTGTGTAAAAGATGAGGATCTGTGTATACCCGCTAGGTGATGAGTGAGGTAACATGAATAACATGGCAATATCCTAACTGTGCAGGTATAAGGAGTGACCCCCAGGAATATAATTGCAATTAAACTTGCAAATTATGTGGGGATGCTCTTTCAGGGCAATAAAATAAATTATATCTAGAGGTCATAACTCTTATGCATACTTGGCTAGGTCTGTGCAGCAAAGCCCAGGTGATACTGAGGCTTTAACTTTGGGATTTGTTTGGTGCTGAGTCTGCCACAGGGTGAAATGTGATATGAGCTCAGTGCGAGTGTCACGTGATCAGTCTGGTTGCCCCAACATGCCAGAATTCCATTTCTCACCCCACTGTCTCCTCTGCATACATACCTACCTCTCAGAGAGGGCTAGGTGGGAGCTATGTGTGGCAAGAGCCCTCATTGCTTTTGTTACACAGATTTCAACACATGTGGCTTGATGGAGTGCGATTGCAGTAGCATGAGTCTTTGGTGACGAAATGTGCATGTCCTTTGCTGGGAGAAGTATAATTATAAGATTTTTGTACTCACATAGCCACATGTGAGGTATGAGCAGGAACGTGGTCTCTTTAATAGCATTGGATTGCTTTCAGATTTGAAATATTTCCTTTTAGAAATACATTAAGTGTAAACAAAATACATTTAATTTTTTTTAAAAAACCATGCCTTTGTACAAATTGTTTATCATTTACAGAGGTCTAAAAAAATAGGAGAAAAGTTAAGAAGCCCACAAAATCAATCAGATCTAAAGATTGCAAAGATTGTTTACCATCTCCTTAAAAGCTCCAGTGCATGTGTTTACAATATCATTCTGTTTGCCAATGCTCAGATTCTTACTTTCCAGGTCTAGGACAACCCAAAGATCATAAGCCATAACTGATCCTACCTTATATAGTACATTAAATATAAAATATTTATGGCCAGGCATGGTGGCCAGTTCCTGTAATCCCAGCACTTTAGGAGACCAAGGCAGGAGGAACACTTGAGGCCAGGAAGTTGAGACCAGCCTGGGCAACATACTGAGACCTTGTCTCTATAAAAAAAATTAGCCAGGTATGGTGGTACAAGCCTGTACTCATACCTGCTCAGGATCGCTTGAGCCCAGGAGTTTGAGGCTGCAGTGAGCTGTGATCACCACTGCATTCCAGTCGGGGCAATGGTATGAGACCCTGTCTCTTAAAAAAAATACAAAATGTTTATGAAGTTTCTGGCTAGGTATGTGCTAATGTATGCCAATTGAAGTAATTGAAGTCTTGATTTTCCAAGAGCTTATAAAAAAAACCTGAGAGGAGATGGCAGGTATGCAGTAAGATTAGTAAAGGACAAATGTGTAATATGTTGTCATGTACCTAACTTGTTATTGTATATTTTATACTGGTTTATTTCAGGCATGTTAAGGGCAGTGCTGTCCAACAGAAATATAATGCAAGCCACTTACAGAATTTAAAATTTTCTAGCAGCCATATTTTAAAAAGTAATTGGCATTAATTTTAGTCATGTATTTTATTTAATTACGATCATAGCGTGTAGTCCATATAAAAAATTTTTACAGATTTTTTATATCACAATTTTTGTACTATAAAATATTTATGGTCAAGCATGGTAACTGATGCCTGTAATGCCAGCACTGTAGGAGGCCAAGGCAGGAGGAAGTGCTTGAAATCCAATGTATATTTTACACTTAAAACGTATCCGAATTGGAACAATACATCTTCATCAAAAAATTTATTTTAAGTTCAGAAAATTTATAGTTAGAAAGTAGATTCACTTACCTGAGTTCTGGACATGCTTCAGTGTTTAATAATGGGATGGTGTAACAGATTTTAAGTCTACATTTATATTAAGTATAAATAAATAACATGAAAAGCTTCTCCATCTCACTAGCCTTGTTCCAAGGGCTCATACACCACAAGTGGCCAGTGCTTTTGCCCTGTTAGATAGTATAGGTTTAAGATATTCAACGGTATACAGTTGACCCTTGAACAGTAATGGATTGGAGTGCTAACCCCTGTGCAGTCAAAAATCCATGTATAACTTTTGACTCCCCCCCAGTTTAACTATTATTAGTCTATTGTTGACCAGAAACCTTACTGATAACATAAACAATTAATACATGTTTTGTATATGTGTAATATACTTATTTTTTTCTCTTGCTTACTTTATTAGAATAGTTATTAAAGAAAAGCATAAGGAAGGGAAAATAGGCAGTTCCTTAAGTGGAAGCAGACCAGCCTAAGGGTCTTCCTCCTCCTCTTCACGTTGTGTAGGCTGAGGAGGAAGAGGAGGGGCTGGTCCTGCTGTCTCAGAGGTGGCAGAGGCAGAAGAGGTGGAAGCAGGAGAGTCAGGCCCGCCTGCTGTAACTTCTGTTGAAAAAGATCTGTGTATAAGTGGACCTGGTCCGTGCAGTTCAAACCTGTGTTGTTCAAGGGTTAATGTGGTATAACCACATAACAGAACTGCACTTGTACCGCTTAAATTAATATATATGTATAAAAAGAACTGTGTAAGGGAGGAGAGTTTCCAAGAACAGCAGCAGGAGGGAGTGAAGGTGCTTGTGGGTGTAGGGCAGTAAGGCCTATAAGGCTACAATCGAAAAGTCTAGAGGTAAGCCCCTGAGCACAAGGGATTAAGCAAAAACAATCAAATGAAATGCCACATGTTAATCATAGTATGATGACTTTAGAGCGTGACTAAAAGCATCATAGCGTATGGCTTTAGATCACCAGTGCTTTACATGCTATGTGGGGCAGGAATGCAGGTTTCAAGCAGGGAGGTGCCCAGCTATGAGGGTTTCCCATAGATTTTAAGTACAAGGTTCCACTGCTTAAAAACTGTGGAAAAGTGTGAATCTCTGACTTTCTACCAACTTCGATAATCTCTTCGGAAATGCTGCTGGTTGATTGTCCATGTAATTTAAGTGACTTGTTGATGAGGTGCTCATGATCTTACGATGTTTCTTCCCAACCCCAAATATTTCTCCATCACTGTTGTTCATTTCATTGGGCACTTTCTTGTGATTTTCCTTCAGATGTCTTCTGCCCTCAGTTTTTTCGGATGAGCTAGTTCTGTTTTCTTTAAATTCTCCTGATAAAATTTTCTTTCCCTCCAAGTTTCTTTTTATTTTACTATTATTATTATTATTATTATTTATTATTATTGAGATGGAGTTTCACTCTGTCACCCAGGTTGGAGTACGGTGGCATGATCTCATCTCACTGCAACCTCCGCCTCTTGGGTTCAAGAGATTCTCTTGCCTACTCCTCCTGAGTAGCTGGGACTGTGAGCATGTGCTACCACACCTGGCTAGTTGTTTTGTATTTTTAGTAGAGAAGGGGTTTCACCATGTTGGTCAGGCTAGTCCTGAACTCCTGACCTCAAATGATCTGCCCGCCTCGGCCTCCCAAAATGCTAGGATTACAGACGTGAGCCACCACAGTGCCAACCCTATTTTTATTTTTATTT
Source organism: Macaca thibetana thibetana (assembly GCF_024542745.1). Lineage (NCBI taxonomy): Eukaryota > Metazoa > Chordata > Mammalia > Primates > Cercopithecidae > Macaca > Macaca thibetana. The sequence goes on from NC_065580.1 coordinate 170,942,696, forward strand.
TTATTTTTTTACTGTTTATCTAAAAATGTGATTGCATCCTTCTAGATTTTTTCTGATGCAGCAAGATTTCCTGTGGTCATCTGGAGCTGTATTGGTGAAGCTTATGAGTGTATTAGCTGTTTTTTCATCTTCTTCTCTTTCCTGTTATCTAATACTTCAGATAATTATTTAACACAATAAATAGGATCTTGCATATACCTAAAAAAAGGCAACTTGAGAAAGTTTCTACCTTCTGAAATAATCTATGCCTTGATTCTATCACTTAGTATTTTAGTTATTCCTATCAAATACATGACTGTGTTAATTTCTCTTGCCACAAAAATGCAGCAAAGCCACAAACCCACTCCAAAATTTCGTGGCTTAGAACAATAACCATTTATTATAGCCCACAAGCTCAGGGTTCAGCTGATCTTGGCTTAGCTTGGCTACATTTGATAGAAAACAGTAGAAAATTAGAATTGAATATATGTAGAATATCTCTTGTACCAAAAATGAAGAGGAATAATAGGTTTTGATATTCTTTGTCGTATTCTGTGCTGGGTGCTAATCTGTCCTAGCTGTCAGAACCAGTGGAAGTCATACTGGAAAATCATTTATTTGTTACTATCCAATTTCTTTCAGTGAATGCCATTCAAACCACTATCTCTGAGGAGCCCAGTTACCAAGTCCTCCACCTTGTTAGCAACATGGACTTAAATGCACTAATTCTAGAATGAGATTTTAGCAAAGCACCAGCATTTGAGATTTGTGCAAATTGAGCTCTTAAACCATGTGTATGTATGTGTATGTGTGTGTGTGCATGTGTTTATTCTAGCACTACCACTACATACCATACAGGTAGCTGTATAGCAGGTATATATACAGGTGTATATGTATATAGGTATATGTCAACTGTTGAAAAACTAGAAAATACAGACTGAATAATGTAATGGTTGAAAAACATTAATAGTTGGAACATTGGGAGATTTGGACTCCTAGTTTGCAGATGCAGTTGGCTGCATTTGATTTAAGGAAAGAACTGACTTTGGAGAAATTTGTGTTTGCATTTCAGGAGAGATTTCTTAAAGAGGAGACTACCAAAGGTTAGTACATATTAACATCTAGTGATTTAAATTTGAGAAATGCAAATTAGACATTTAAGCAGTGGGTTTGCTTCCCATTTTACTTGCTCTAAAAGTATTTTTTTTTAAAGCCAGTAACAAAGACATGCAAAATAGCACTGCCATGGGGGAAAAATTACTTGAAAATAATATTCAAGATTGAAAAATAAAAAAGCTTGAGATCTAGTACCAGGAATGCCAGCTGGCTTGTTATGGCAAAAAGCAAACGTGCTTTGGAATGACGCTCTCGATCAGACTCTAGGCGGGTTTTGAGCCCTTCTGATTATCTGACTAGATGTGGAAGTGACTTATCTTGGTTTTTCTGAGTCAAATGAGATAATGAGTAAAGGCCTTAGTAGATGTTGGATTTTTGCGTGTTAATAACCCTCTTTCTGTCTCCATGTTCACAAGGTCAAGGCTGATGAGATATGGCAATATTGAGAGAGTCATAATAGGATAAAGATCTCAAATACTGTTTTTATATATATATATATTTATTTATTTATTTATTTATTTCCCTGTGGTGACTGTGTGAGACATGTCAGTAAAACTTTAAAGACAAGCCAGGCTTTGTGACTCATGCCTATAATCCCAGCACTTTGGGAGGCCGAGGCGGGCAGATCACTTGAGGTCAGGAGTGGCACCATGGCAAAAACCCATCTCTTCTAAAAAATACAAAAATTAGCTGGGCATAGTGGCGCATGCCTGTAGTCCCAGCTACGCAAGAGGCTAAGGCACAAGAATCACTTGAACCTGGGAGGCAGAGGTTGCAGTGAGCCGAGATCACCCCACTACACTCCAGCCTGGGCAACTGAGCGAAACTGTCTCAGAAAACAAAACAAAACAAAAGACACACAGAAAAACCGTAAAGACAGAATGAAAGAGATGAACTGTTCTTACATCAAAGTGACCTTGGGAAGAATTAGTCTTACCAATGCAAGAGTACAACATTAGACACAAGTATACATGGTATAGTATGTGTATGGTTTCATATGTCTGTGTGTATGTATATATATGAAGTTAAAAGAAAACATTCACCTTTTAGGACTAAATGGACATTGACTAGATTGTAAACTGTTTTTGAGGCTAAGAGTTTGGTTGCCATGTGTAAGGCTCTATTTTTTGTAATTCCAGTTTTATATCCATTTACATCAGTCCTAGCCGTAGATGCCACTCTTTCTGGATACCGCCTAAATGCATGCTTCAGATGTTGGTTATTAATTTCACAAGTGGTGAATAACAAAGGCTCCTATTGAGGCACCTCTTGATTTCCTACTGGGCACCAGCAGCAAGCATGATTTACTGGCCTTGTTATGAGTGGGTAGGAGTTTTCGGTCAACTTGAGAACATCTATCCTTTGAGTAGAAAAAAAGCTTGGTATTAGGTTGGTGCAAAAGTAATTGCGATTTTTGCACCAACCTAATATCAACAGAGACCATGAAAAACATCAAAGGAGGATAGCTTGTAATTAGAAACCAGATCAACAGTGACCCAAAAAGAATTTCAAGTTTCCAGGAGTGAAACATGCAGATTACTCCGCTGAAAGGAATTGTTTTTCTCCCATTCACTTTTACGGCAAATCATTTTTAGGCTGAAACTCAAGCTCTGAAATAATTGTGCAGCAAATAGTGGCTGTGAATAGATGTGGCAGCTCTCCACAAGGGTAAATAGAAACCATGTGCAGTTTCAGTCATCACATTTTATTTTTCTTTTTTACTAGCTTCTCTATTTTTGCCCACCACAGATACATGCACACACACACACACACACACACACACACACAGGGGCACAGCCTTGGAAAATTGCAATTTTCCATTTTAATTTGAGAGACAGCCCGGTCACATTAACAGAACCTTGACGGAATAAGTTGAATTCCCTTCTCTATCTCTGTAACCCCATGGCCTTGGACACATCCTTACCCGGCGCCTTTTCCTCCCTCTTAGGGTCCACTTATGTGATTCTGATTTTAATTTCAGTTCTCAGTTAGTGATGAAATGAGCGATTACAGATGTTCCGCTTCCACTGGAAATACTTTTCTTTGGCATTTAAAAGAAAACCCTACAGATGAATTATTCCCTTGAAAGGGGTTCACTCAGATTTTCTAGATTATGATTCTAGAAAACAGTTCTTTACATTTGACAATGGAGAATTTAAATGTTTTAACAGGAAAATGTAAAGCACTCTTGTGGGGTATAGTTGAATTATGCCCAGGTTAAGGGAATCCAGTATTTATGTCAGGAAACCATGGATGTGGTAGAAATAGTATCGCTGCAAAGCTGGGCACAGTGGCTCATGCCTATAATCCCAACATTTTGGGAGGCCAAGAGTTCGAGACCAGCCTGGCCAACATGGTGAAACCCCGTCTCTACTAAAAATTCAAAAATTATCTGGGCGTGGTAGCACAGGTCTGTAATCCCAGCTACTCAGGAGGCTGCGGCAGGAGAATAGCTTGAACCCAGGAGGTGGAGAGGTTGCATTGAGCCGAGATCACGCCACTACACTCCAGCCTGGGTGATGGAGTGAGACAGTGTATACAAAAAAAAAAAAAAATGAGATTATGCAAGAATCTGACTCTAAGAAGTTCGAACTGATTAAAAAGTACCACATACTTCATTATATGAGGCCAGCTGTTTAGACTAGTGAGAGCAGTTAGTTCAAATGCAGAAAACAGATGGCTTTCATTAGCCAGAAACCTCAAAATTACATAAATCCACGGATGCAACTAAGCTATGGATCTGTGCCCTCTCCTTGCCAAGCAGGACTTTTCGGCTAGCAAAACAGAGAGCTCCTTGTTCACTCTTCCCTCCTAGATGGGACCCTGTTGGGGAGGAATGCTGCCAAGCCTGCTCATAAGGAATTTTGATCTCCTAGATGATAACAGAGAGAAACTTTTTGAAGAAAGGGAACACCCTGTTTGAAAGGACAACAAGAGAACTTGTTCAAGAAGGTGGCTTTGCATTTAATTGAAAATTGCAGCAACTGTAGGCATAGGGTTTCCAGGTTCACCTCTGCAGACTGGTCCAGATTAGGTATATATGTTTATATTTGTTTATGTTATCCCCTTAAGGCTCTTTTAAAACCGTTTCTAAAAATTCCTTCGGAAAGTCCATTTCACTTCAGTATACTTTGTATTGTGGCTCAAAAATATTTTTTTTTCCGGTAACAAAAGTATTTATTTTCTGTTTTTAAGAGTTGCAGCATTTTTAAGTTTGATATGTACGTCTCTGTAGTTCAGAGCACTCGGTAAACAGCCTCTTGCTTTTGAGGCAATTTGTCAATGCTTCATTGTTTTCAGCTGGTTATTTTGTTCATTGTCAGGAACACTGTTTTCCCATGGGAAAGCATCTCCAGTTTTATGATGTCAATGGAAAGTCATTCGGTTTACAAGAATTACCTTCATGTTCAGTCTTAGAAATGCATAGACCACGAATGAGAAATGCATAGACCACGAATGGCCAGTTGTATCACAGTTCTCATCTTTTAAATGTTGTCTTAGAGTTTTGCAAAGTAACCTTAACTCACCTTAGAATAGTGTTAAGACATAAATAGAACTAAAATGTAGTAGTTAAGTGGTTATAGTTCCCATCTACTAAGGTATTTATATTTCTTTTCTTTTAGAAAAGAAAAATGTTTAAAAACATTAGGAATAATTATCTTTAGGATGACTTTGTAAGACGGTACTTTTTTACTGGCAGCAAATATCTCAAAGATTTCAATTTTAAGAGTGTCCTTATTAACAGATTCTGAATAGGACCCTGTGTATGATTTATTAAGTCATTTCTTTGAGGCTTCATTCAGGAAAAGGGAATTAACCCTTGGATGGCAATGGATTAATGTGGCCATATTTCCTTCTGGCTGAATGCCAGGGAGTGGCTGCGCTTAGCAACCAGGCTTTGTTTCATAAATGGGTTACTTGATGCAGGTGAGGATGCCGTGGGTCGTTTGTCTTGTTTTAATTAAAGGGGACAGGAATATATAGTGAAAGCATGGAATTGTTTGCAGATGGGCTTCAGTAAGAATAGGAAGGCGTCTGGTTCAATTTGTATCTCCAAGCTAATTGCTCTGATTTCCATATACACACCTGGTGTTGGTTCGGGGAAAAATTTTGCTTGAGAAACGTGGCTTTTGTGAGTTGATATTTATTTGTGAAGGGCTCTTGTAATGTCAAATGTAAAAAGATCTATATGTACAACCAATTTTACAATTTCTAATTCAACAGCTTACCCTAATTATTGAGGATTCACAGTTTAAATTATTAAACGATCTCCACTCGAAGAAAATAGAGCATGTTAATCATCACGATTCTCCAAACATTTATTTTTAAAGTTAATATTAAATCTCATTTGGTGGAAAACCTGAAAGGAACTGAAGCATATATTTTCTAGTCTAAACTCTCATTATTAAATATTAAACATTAAAATGAAGACAACATGAGACAAATAATCAAGTTATTTGAAAAAAAGTTTTAAAAATTACCACTTTTTGGTAGTCAGCATACACACATATGCCAACAGATGGCATTAAAAAGTGATGAGAACGTGAGGCAATTATAGGGTCATAATCAATTTATTTGAAAAAAATGTTTAAAAAATTACCACTTTTTGATAGCATACACACATATGCCAACAGATGACATTAAAACATCTGTAAAGTGAAGAAGCAGGGAGGATGACAAAAGGAAGAATAGAAGAAACCAAAGGAAGTTAAATCAAAACAGGAAAACAAAAATGAAGAAGCATTTACTTGGTTTGTCAGGTAGGGTGACACATTGTATTTTGCCAAAAACTTTCCTGGTTTTAGCACCAGATGTCTCAGAACATGGCAGCTGACCTCCCTCCCAGTGAGTGATTCCAGAGAGCAGTGAAGAATTGTGATGCCTTTCATGACCTTGTTTTGGATGTTACACATCATCATGCCCTTCATGACCTTTCTGGTAGCAAAGGGTTTGTTTTTAAGAGTTGCAGCATCTTTAAGTCTAATATGTACATGTTCGGAAGTTACACCGTCATCATTTCTGCCGTACTCCATTTGTTGCACAGGCAGACCCTGATACATTGTGGGATTGCCCAAGGTCCCTGAATAGCAGCAGGCTGGGACTACTGGGGGCCTTCTTGGAGGCTGGCTACCCTGGGGAGAGAAATTGTCAATTAAATGCTCCCTGTGGGAAGGAAATGGAATGAAGGGCATTTGTATTGACAAGAAGGTAGAACGCTTTCCTTAGACATTGTAATGAACAGATTGTGGATAAACAAAAGTACAGAGAGAGTTTGAGGCAGAGAGGAGGAGATTGATTCAACAGAATATTTACCAGCTATGGTAAAGGCTCATTAATGTCTCTGTACAGTTACGAACATGCTGCAAAGACTGGAAATCCTGGGGACAGGAATGAATTCGGAAGGTGAACAGAATAAAGTACTGTAGGAACAATGGCGATTCCATTAGTGAATTGTATGTTCCTTAAGATCAGGGCCCTCCATGGCATCTAATATAGGGCCTTTTCCACAGGTACCTGATTATTATTTGACTTTCTTTAACGTTTTTGCAGTGTTATTATCTGTACTTCTTATTTCAGTAAGATTGGCAACATTTGCATTTTGATTTCTAAGATCAAGACAATGAATTCCTCTTAATCCCCCAGGAAAGCTGTGAAATTTAAATTTATAAAGCATTCTACCTAGCTTGCTGCTCTGCATCTGTCAGGGAATGAGACCCCCAGTTTCGTGGAAGTCACAGGAAGTGGCAAGGGGCTCAGATGGAGGAGTTGAGGGGTCCTAGCTATTTCTGCAATTGATCTGGATATTTTGGCATCGGCTGCTTTTACTTAACCATCTGGCAATGTCAAGGCAGAATTTCGTTAAATATTGGAAAAGTTACTTGAAAACATGGTTCTAGAGATTTTGCCAGCAGCTTTTGCACTCATGACTTGGTCCAGTCTAAGACCTGTTTTGTTTTTTTTGTTGTGAGGACCTAAGTCCTCTGTTGGGTTTTGATGAAATATGTGTACAAATGACTAAAATGGCCAGATGTATCCTATTTTACATTTATGTGGGAAGAAATGTTTGGAAACTATTTCACGTCTTTAGCCAGAAATTTCTCAGTGCAATTTTAGTTGGTGTTTTTCCTCCTGTGGACCGATTTTAGGAATGATACAAGTTATCATGGAATCACCCAGTTCTTGAGTGTGTGAACGAATGGCTTCTGCTGGAGGTTAATTCTTCTTGGCATGATGTCTCTTATTTCCCCATTTAACAGAGGAGGGCCTATCATGATTAATATGCCTTCTAATTGGTTTAAGTAACACCTTTACTCCTGTGGATATATTTTTCATTTCTTGCTGAATTTTCTTTTTGAGATACCAGAACCTATTAAGTGACATAATACAGATATTTCAGGACTTCCATTTTTTCTTTTAAAAATATTTTTGTAAAGGTAATGCCTGTACACAGAAGGGTTTGAAAATGCAGAAGGCACCCTTTTTCATGAGTTTGTGAAGTGGTCTGTTGCCTGCAATGGTAATAGCTGGGACTGCTTACTTACTACCCAGCAGGCACTATGCAGAGCTCTGAATGAGAAAATGTTGGCTCCTTGCAGATGGTTGGGAGAGGAGACACCAGCACCCTTAACAGACTTTTTAAGAGCTGAGAGAGTGATAACCAGAGAATATTCTGGGGAAAATCAGGTAGAATCACCAACATACTCAGTTATTTTTGTGGATGGTGATTTCTACAGTGAATTTTTCCGTTCAAAATCATAATGCAGTCACTTGTTAACTACCAATGCCATGCTTGCTGTCAGTGCTGAGAGGTGGCACACAGTATTACTTTCAGGCTTGGTCATCAGGCAGGGCCTGGCAGGCATTGTGCTCTGTGTGAGTCAGTGGAGTTTATTATAAGAATGTGGTAGCCTCCACAGTGATTATATTTATTATAGAAAAACATGTTATTTTGTTGTCAGAACGTTTCAGCAGGTACCACAAAATCTCACATGGGAAAATGTTTAAATTTTTCATGAGTAAATTCCTTTCGGTATTGGTAATTTCCTTCTCTGTTTCAGTGTAAAAGAAAGCACTATCTTATAGGCGGCTAGAAATGTCTGTAGCGTACATAACACTTAATCTAAAGCAGGGTTGAAGACCGGACTGATTCCTAATTAAGAATGAGCAAGAATAGAGCTCTTTTTGATCCCTGTTCTTCCCCCCAGCCTCTGCCTTGGAGCTATGGATTCTATCACTAACTGAAGCTTCTTCTTTCAGGTACCTACTGATGGCAATGCTGGCCTGCTGGCTGAACCCCAGATCGCCATGTTCTGTGGCAGACTGAACATGCACATGAATGTCCAGAATGGGAAGTGGGATTCAGATCCATCAGGGACCAAAACCTGCATTGATACCAAGGAAGGCATCCTGCAGTATTGCCAAGAAGTAAGTCCTGTCTGGTGGCTAGCAGTTCACGTTGGATCACGTGCACTTGTTTTCAGAAAATGTAACTTCTTATGTTTTGCATCAGTATTTTAACCCTACAGTAAAAATCTTGGTTCCTAATGATTTGCCATACCATTAATATATTTATTTGCATTACCCTATGATATACATATAAATGTATATGTTTTTAAAATTATGATGTCATATTATGACCATCACTAAGCAGTAAAGTTTAAGATGTCTCAGCACTTTTTTTTTTCCTCACTCTGTCGCCCGGGTTGGAGTGCAGCGGCATGTTATGGCTCACTGCAGCCTTGCTTGACCTCCTGGGCTCAAGCAGTCCTCCCACCTCAGCCTCCGAGTAGCTGGACTATAGGCATATGCCACCAGGCCTGACTGATTTTTTAAATTTTTGTTTTTTGAGACGCAGTCTCACTCCGTTGCCCAGGCTGGAGTGCAGTGGTGCAGTCTCGGCTCACTGCAAGCTCTGCCTCCCGGGTTCCCGCCATTCTCCTGCCTCAGTCTCCTGAGTAGCTGGGACTACAGGCACCCGCCACCACGCCCGGCTAATTTTTTTGTACTTTTAATAGAGACGGGGTTTCACCGTGTTAGCCAGGATGGTCTCGATCTGCTGACCTCATGATCCGCTCGCCTCAGCTTCCCAAAGTGCTGGGATTACAGGCATGAGCTACCACGCCCAACCGATTTGTTTAATTTTTAGTAGAGATGTGGTCTCCTTGTGTTGGCCAGGCTGTCTGAAACTCCTGGGCTCAAGCCATCCTCTGGCTGGACATCCCAAAGTGCTCAGATAACAGACATGAGCCACCATGCCCAGCCCTCCGCACGCCTTTCATCTTTAGTATATATCTTACCACGGCTCTACAGTCAAGGTCTTTTGGCTAAAAGTGTTAGAATCAATTTTTTTCTGTTACCAGCTTGATATATATTTTAGTTCATTTATATCTGTTTGTATTCTGTTTTAGTTTTTTCCTCCCTTACTAATTTTACTTTTTGACTATCATGTTAGTTCTATAAAATATACTCGGAAAGCTCACTTTTTACTCATTCTCTATCGATAAACATTTTCATTGTTCCTGATTTTTATTTTTTTTTTTGGCAAAAGAAAATACATGTTTTTCCTTCTTGTACAAAAAAAAAATATAAAGTGCACTGTTCTGCACTTTGCTTTTTTTTTTTAAACTTAACTTTATATCCTGGAAATCATGCCTCCTCATTTCGTGGAGATCTTCATTTTTGTTTAATTCTTTGTAGTCCTTTTGCTGTTACTGTACGGGGTGCTCCTTTCTTATTCAATTTAAAATAGCTGGAGTTCCAGGCATTTCATCTCACACTTCTTAGATAGTTATCTCTTCTAGGACATGTGTCTGCATCTTAAGAACATTGGAAGTAATTAGTCTTATGCTTGTTGGCAAAGCAAAATTCTTGACACTCATTATAAATAGCAGATAGCAGGCCGGGCGCGGTGGCTCAAGCCTGTAATCCCAGCACTTTGGGAGGCCGAGACGGGCGGATCACGAGGTCAGGAGATCGAGACCATCCTGGCTAACACGGTGAAACCCCGTCTCTACTAAAAAATACAAAAAATTAGCCGGGAGAGGTGGCGGGCGCCTGTAGTCCCAGCTACTCGGGAGGCTGAGGCAGGAGAATGGCGTGAACCCGGGAGGTGGAGCTTGCAGTGAGCTGAGATCCGGCCACTGTACTCCAGCCTGGGCGACAGAGTGAGACTCTGCCTCAAAAAAAAAAAAAAAAAAAAAAAAAATAGCAGATAGCCTGGCAACATTTTATTTTGTTGTAATCCTTTTTGTACTAGAAATTTTTCTTTAGCCTACTTGGATAATGAATGTTTGTTGTTTAATATTACTATTCTATTGAGATCCTTTTATTTTAAATTATAAATACTAAAATTATTATTAAAAGGTTTAATTTGTTTTGATAGCATTCTGTTTAAGAAAGGACAATAATTACTAATTGGTGTTTTGAGAAGCAAAAATCATCGGCATTATCACAATATATTACATATTAAGTAATTTTTATCTTGAAAGGAGTATGAACCATGATGTGAAATGATGAATAGTGGAAATCACGAATGCTTAAGTTCATTATATGTTGGTTTTTTTTTGTTTGATTTTTTTTTTTTTTTTTGAGATGACGTCTTGCTCTGTCGCCCAGGCTGGAGTGCAGTGGTGCAATCTCAGCTCATTGCACTCTCCATCTCCCGGGTATAAGTGATTCTCCTGCCTCAGCCTCCTGAGTAGCTAGGACTGTAGGCACCAGCCAACACACCCAGCTAAATTTTTTGTGTTTTTAATAGAGACAGGGTTTCACCATATTGGCCAGGCTGGTCTTGAACTACCGACATTGTGATCCACCCACCTTGGCCTCCCAGAGTGCTGGGATTACAGGCATGAACTACTGCGTATGGCCCATGATATTTATTTTTACAAGAACATTCTCTGTGCTGATTTACTAAGTATGGATTGATAATAAATCAACTTTTGCCGGGGTATGACTTTTATAAAGTATCAATTTTAGAAATAATATTCGCATTCTGCTGAAGAGATCTTGTAGTACAATTATGTAGATAAGTTATAAATGTTATAAATCGGAACTCTGTGCGTACTTATATGTTTTTGATACCGTTTTATTTTTTTGGATATATGCGTACAGATTGTGTATTCTGAGTGTTAAATAAACTTTTTTTAAAGGCTAGAATTAAAATTTAGTTTATGACATTGACCAGATTGTCCTTTTCTGGTGAATCGACTATTTTGATACATGTGTCATAGTTTGCATGTAAGTTTTTCCTCCCTTAGTTTCACGTATGAATAACCAGATGTTTTCACATTTGTATGGTGGCCATACAAAAATTACTCTTCTTGACCCCAGGAACACCCCTCTTTTCCCATTTCACTTAGAGATCCTACTAATGGCTGGGTAGCTTTACTTTCTGTCTTAGCCTGTTATTTATCCCAGGGTATATTAGTCTGCTCTCACATTGGTATAATAAATTACCTGAGACTGAGTAATTTCTAAATAAAAGAGGTTTAATTGGTTCACAGTTCTGAAGGCTGTACGGGAAGCATGGCTGGGGAGGCCTCAGGAAACTTACAATCATGGCAGGCGGTGAAGGGGAAGCAGACACATGTTCACATGGCTGGAGCAAGAAAGAGAAAGAGTGTGAAGGGAGAGGTGCTACACACTTTCAAACACCCAGATCTCATGAGAACACTGTCACGGGACAGCACTTGAGGGATGGTGCTTAACCATTAAAACCAGCCCCATGATCCAGTCCCTTCCTACCAGACCCCACCTCCAACACTGGGAATTACAATTCGACATGAGATGTGGGTAGGGACACAGAGCCAAACTGCATCACAAGGTTAAGCACAGAGTGGTTCTTTCCAGTTCTGGACTTTACCAGATTGTTGGTGGCCACCATGAGTGGAGAGAATTAGCCCTTCGCTGTCGCCTTCCTCTTGCAATTCTGGTATTATCTATCCTCTGCCTACCACCCATCCACGGAAGTCTTGTCAGATGATATCCACCAGCCAGATTCTTCAACATTAGGCACCATAAGTAAGAAAGGTCCAAAACATCATATTTTGTGAGCCATTTTAATGGATTTGGGCTTTATTTTGTAGCAACCGGAAGTCACTAGACTTTATTTATTTATTTACTTATTTTATTTTATTTTTGAGATGGAGTCTTGCTCTTGTTGCCCAGGCTGGAGTGCAGTGGCACAATCTCAGTTCACTGCAACCTCAAACTCCTGGGTTCAAACAATTCTCCTGCCTTAGCCTCCCAAGCAGCTGGGATTATAGGCACCCGCCACCACGCCTGGGATTTTTTTTATTTTTAGTAGAGACAGGGTTTTGCCATGTTGGCCAGGCTGGTCTCGAACTCCTGACCTTGTGATTCACCCTCCTCGGCCTCCCAGAGTGAGCCACTGCACCCAGCCTAGACTTGCACTCATTTTACCCACTCAGTGACACCTGTGGACAAGAACCCAAGGAAAGCACCTTGGGGAATTGCAACCTTGAAGGCAAACAAAGAGAGACGATTCCCCATGATTCCCCATGATGGAGATGAGCAGTGACCAGAGAGATAGGGTAGGAAGTAGGAGGTGTAACATGCTGGAAGTCAAGCTATATAAATTTCTAAATGAGGGGAAAGGTAAGAGTGCAAGCATGATGCAAACAGAAAGCAGTTGAAGTGTAGTTTTTGACAAGGTAAAATCATGTCTGTCATGCAGACTGAACACATGTCAAATATTTTATTCAATTCATTAATGAGATGAACTGTAAGATGTTCATTTTGACTTGGAGAGATTTAAAATTCCTTCCCCAGCATACTTGATTTGCATGGCTATGAACAGGAATCATCTGGAATTATCTGGAATATCATCAAATTATTTGCATGGTACAGGAACACTTGCATTGCTATGAGGGTCTGCAGTATGCATCTTTACAAAGCTGTAAGGGTGCAAAATAGCTTGTAAGGATGTAAATGATAAGGGTGTAAGAGTTTTATGGGTGTAAGTTGTAAAATAGCTTCTTTAGTAGCAAGTCAACCGGAGGAACATGCTGTAGAATCAGATAATCCTTTCCCCACCACCCTCAGGGTCTGAAAGACAACACCTGCATTTCATTGCTAGGATACTCAGGAATCTCTTTTGCTCATATCTTGTTTTTGGGCATTTGTGTGTGTGTGTGACAAAACATTGTTAGGATCTGGCAAATAAAAGGTCATTGTTGACCCTGTGGAATAGCATGGGGAGAAGTTAAATTACAGTCCCTTGCAGGAAAAACAACGTGAGTCAGTGGTGAAGTCAGCTGTGGACTCCTGGAGGAAAGACCTAGAGGCAAAAAGCTTGAGGTCATTCAAGACAAAAGGAAAGACTTTGTGATTTTGCTTTTTAAATGGAAGGAATTTGGGCCAAAGGAAGCTTAAACTAAACTGTGGGAAGGACTGATATCCATCCTAAGCACTAGCCGCAGGTATCTCTAAGAACTAGGTTTTGGCCCAGCTCCGTGGCTCAAACCTGTAGTCCCAGCACTTTGAGTGAGAGGGTCACTTGGGCCCAGGAGTACAAGGTCACAGTAAGCTATAACCGTAGTACTCAGTTCCGTAAGAACTAGGGAGAAGGGAGATCCAGTGGTGGATATGTGATTGGCTGGGTCTTGGAAGGGGGAGGGAACATCTCCTTTTCTGAGAAAGACTGGGGAGATAGTAAGGGTGGGTTAATTAGGCAGTTTCTTTTGCTAGTTGATAACAACCCCCTAAACAATTTGTGTTTTATATATGGAGAATATTTTCTCCCATTGATGGGAAGGATCGTAGTGCAGGGGATGCTTACACAATTTCTTAAAAATGCACACAGAAATGAGATCCGCAGGTGCTGGAACCGAGAGTCAGTATTTCCCCATTAGGGTCTCTTTTGTTTCTGCTTACCTTCCTGCTGTGCGTTTGCTCCTTTTCTTCTGCTAAGATGGGCGTCCTCCAGGAGACCAGGGACGTTGGTAGCCACTACCTCTGGTAGTGTTAGTCCCAGTTTGGCATCCCAACTTTGTTCTGCCCATGCGCATTATCAGGGAGTGCTTCTGGTTGGCACTGCTTTGAGTTACACATCCGCCCTTGGAGCCGCCACCATATCTTCAGGGACTCAGTATCAGGATTTGCCCATCTTGGCCTTGTACATGTGGCCATGTGATGTGGGGAGAGGAGCTGTTACCAGAAGAGTGATGAAGAACGGCATGGGCAAAATAGAAGAATGACCCCAGTGCTGCAATACAGTGGGTATGGATTAGAAAAGGCTTGTAGGCTGGACAGGATGAGGTGAGAGAGTGCATCATGTATTAGGATTTTAAGTGGCTTTTTGGGGAGTATTGAGCAGGCGTCAGGGAGAGAAGTTCACTCAGAAGTTTTAGACAGTGTTGACATTTTCTGTCAAATTGTGCATCTTGAATTTTCTAGAACATTCTTTATAGATATTTCACGATCTTCCTGCCACTTTCCACATTGTAGCTATTCTGGTGTTTTTCTTTTATAATTAGAAATAATGAATAGTTCTCATTTGTAGGCTTGGATTTTCGTGTGTGTGTTGGAGAGTGTTCATTTTGCCTTTCTTTTTTTAACTTCATGTTTTTATTTTTTAAACAGTATTGATGGATTCATTGCTAGGAATGACAAGGAAAAGAATACTCTCACAATGTTACCATGTTTCTTTCTCACGGGTTTTATAAGTTGTATTATTTTTATATTTTCAAAGTTATAATCTTACCATCTCCTCTGTTGCCATAATTCTCATTCGTAGGGTCTGTCTGTAACTGGACTCACTGTTTACAGCTAGTCTTTTCATCAGATCATCTCAAACCCTGTATTTTATTAATATTTTGATTCCCTTCTGTTGGATGAGTTTCATCTTAATCATTCTTATTGTTGAACAATGTTTTCTTATTATTGAAAATTGCTGCGTTAGGTATAGAATTCCTGATTGACGGGTGTTTGATTCAGCACCATGAAAATTCACGGTATTCTGATATCTGTCATTGGGAAAATTCTTCCTTTTTTTTTTTTTTTTTTTGAAAAAAATGCGTGGAAACCATTAGTTCATTAACAGAGCTACTCGTTTAACAATTTGTTTTTCTCCCAGTAGTGGTGGATGAATTTTTTACTTTCTCTTCTCACTTTGTGTCTCTCGTGACCAAAATATTTTAGAGATAGCTAGCTGGCTAAGTCTGAGGTGGCTGTTAGCAGTCTGGTCCTAGGATAGAACAAAACCAACAGAACTCATCACTGTCACGTCATTTTGACTGTCTGCTCACCAGTTTAACTCACTTGTTTAATTAGCTTTTCCAAAGGATTGCTTTGCATTATACATGTTGGTGCTTAGCTTAACATGATGATAAATACATTCTTCGACTGTGAATTATCTACTGTGCTCCTTTCATAATCTCATGCTTTTCTGAATTTGTATTTTGTGTTACTGGGTTGTTTTGTTGTTATTCATAGTGAGTTTTTTTGCCCTTGATTTATTTGATCCAGTTTTTGGTCAAGAGCAAGATTCAAGAGAAAAAGTAAAAACACAGTCTTTTATCTTTGCTCTTGGTTATAAACCCTTGTAAAGTTTGATTGAGAAGATAACTTGGATCTTATGGTTTAAATTGAGTCTTTGTTTAATCCCAAGTCTTCCAAATTCTTTGTGCTAGTGTATTCTTTCCTCTTTCCCAATCATAATAGTTTTGCCTCTGCCTAGTCATCATTCAAATACCTGCCTTTCAATGCTTTTAAAAAATATTTTGTGTTAGCACCATTTGAGATTTCCCCCCCCTTTTTTTTCAAGTATGTTATGGGATGAATGTGTTCCCCCAAAATTTGGATATTGAAACCCTAACCCCAGGCATGATGGTATTTGGAGATGATACCTTTGGGAGGTGATAATTGTTAGATGAGGTCGTATGTGCCCTGGTGATGGAACTATTGCCCTTATAAGAAAAGATACCAAAGAGCTTGCCTTTTTCTCCCTGCTCAAACAAAGAAGAAGTCACACGAGGACACAGCGAGGAGGTGGCTGTCTGCAAGGAAGGAAGAGCGGCCTCACCAGAACTTGGTCATGCTGGCACCTTGGTTTTGGACTTCCAGCTTCCAGAGCTGTGACAAAAGACATTGTTGTTGTTTTAAGCCATTCACAGTAAGGCAGCATTTTGAGCTAAGACCGAGACCTACTGTGGCTTCTGTAGGCAAAAGCCCTACAGACCCAAAGTGTTGTGAGAATTAACATTTCTAGGGATCATGCCTTACAATGGATTTTTTCCAACACTTAGCTCTGACCTACAGCACGCTAAGTCATCATTAGGTAAATGCTTGTGCATGGTCGGTTTCTGGCACAGAAATTGGAACGGTATGGGTAGGAGTTCTGTATCCAGCTTATGCTGAGAGAGCCTCCCATAAAATGGAGCCTGTACTTTCCTTTTGCAGAGACCATTTCTTTCCATTGATAGAATTCTTTTTTTTTCTTTTTCTTTTTTTTTTTTGACAGAATCTCACTCCGTTGCCCAGGCTGGAGTGCAGTGGCATGATCTCAGCTCACTCCAACCTCTGCCTCCTGGGTTCAAGTGATTCTCATGCCTCAGCCTCCTGAGTAACTGGGATTACAGGTGCACACCACCACATGTGGCTAATTTTTGTATTTTGGTAGAGATGGGGTTTTACCATGTTGGCTAGGCTGGTCTTGAACTCTAGTGATTTACCTGCCTTGGCCTCCCAAAGTGCTGGGATTACAGGCATCAGCCACTGCGCCCAGCCTTCCGTCGTCAGAATGCTAAAGACATGTTTAGGCCAGAGTTAGCGGAATGTTGGCCCATAGTCCAGATTTGCCTTCAGTTTATTTTTATCCACTTCAAATGCAAAGGCCATGATAACTCAATAGTAAAGTCATAAATCCATAGTATGACTTAAAATATTTGGTTGTAATATTACAAAGTATGCTTCTGAACACATTAAGCAATTAAGCATGCAGGATCCTTATATTGTTCTTTTTATTTAGTGTTTAGGGTAGTTTGTGTGAATCATAGATGACCACGGCAGAGTGTCGAGTTACTTTCTTTTGGCATTCTTTGATAGAAAACAGTGCTTTTCCTCTGTTCTATACTAGAAGCAAAAAGTGTCTCTTGTAGCATTATGGAAACAACTCAAATACGACTACGTCAATTATTTATCTTTTTTTTTTTTTTTTAAGACAGAGTCCCACTCCATCAACCAGGCTGAAGTGCAGTGGCACAATCTTGGCTCACTGCAATATTTGTCTCCTGGGCTCAAGCGATTCTCGTGCCTCAGCCTCCCAAGTAGCTGAGATTATAGGCGCCCACCACCATTCTCAGCTAATTTTTGTATTTTTACTAGAGATGGGATTTCACCATGTTGGCCACGCTGGTCTCAAACTCCTGACCTCAAGTGATCCACCTGCCTTGGCCTCCCAAAGTGCTGCAATTACAGGTGCGAACCACTGTGCCTGGCAGTTATTCATCATTTAACAGCATAAAGTGGCCACTTGCTTTAATAAACTCTTATAGTACCATAATTTTGGCCTGAGGAATTTATAAATAGAACAAAACAAAAATAATATTCCCCTTGAAACATATTCTAAAACCAGGGGCTAAAAATTAAAATTGTTAGATTTTATTGTCCTGTTTCCTTGGGATGAAATGAAGTTTTTAAAAAACATAGTTTTATTTAAACCAAAGGCTTTGGGATTTGAGAAGAATAAAAGAAGTATACTTCAATTCTACATCCCAGGAATCTATTTCTTCCTAACTTTAATACAGGCAAATTTAGTCTATATTTATTGGGCACGGTTCGGTTTTTGTGTCAGGTGTTGTTGAGTGTCGGGATACCATTCTTGGCCCATAAGGACCTTATGAATCTATTAATACAATTAAATTGTGAAGACAATTTAGAAAATTGGAAAGGGAGAATGAGGTTGCAAATTAGAGGGTCTTATTCTGGAGATAAGTAGAAGCATTGGCAGGTATTTAGCATGAATGCTTTCTGGTCAAGACACTTTTAGAAAAATTAGCTAGTTTCCAAGAGTAGGTTAGATTGGGGAGAGAAGGAATTCAGATTACAAAATAATAGTGTGAAAAGCGTTGTGGGAAATCATCCTGTCCATCCCCTCATTCATGATACCCAGAGGTGCCGTATTAAGGGCATCATTGGTCTTTGTCACCTGAGCTGTCCAGGAAGGCTGCCTGTTCAGTTTTCAGACTGTGTCCTCAGTCTTAAACCATATCCTCACTTTATGATAGAAACACACAGGCAAGTGTTGTAAAAGTTATTATCAGTTAAGCAAGAAATTGGATGAGTCCCCATACTATTCTTCGTCTTTTAAAGAGAGAACTTGGGCCGGGTGCAGTGGCTCACACCTGTAATCCTAGCACTTTGGGAGGATGAGTCGGGCGGATCAGGAGATCAAGAGATCGAGACCATCCTGGCCAACATGGTGAAACCCTGTCTCTACTAAAAATACAAAAATTAGCTGGGCATGGTGGTGCACGCCTGTAGTCCCAGGTACTCGGGAGGCTGAGGCAGGAGAAATGCTTCAACTTGGAGGCCGAGACTGCAGTGGGCCAAGATCACGCCACTGCCCTCCAGCCTGGAGACAGAGTGAGACTCCATCTCAAAAAAAAAAAAAGAAAAGAAAAGAGAGAGAAGTTAAAACGGCTCTTCTAGCCTCTGTATTCCTATTAATAGCATGCAGAGCACTTCTTGGAGCTGGGGGCTGGGGGCTTCCTGAAAGTGTTGATGTTTCTGGTAACTTACACTGCGGAGCAGGTCTCTGGAGGTAACTTGGAACAGGTTAAGCCCCAAATGCAGGCATAGATTTCCAACTGGGACAGGTAGACAGGTGAACGTGGCTTTGTTTATCTCTTTTATTGGTTTGTGGGTATATTCTCTTTTTCCTGTTTTCTTTTCCACCATTTAACGTTATCTGTTCTCTGCCTCTTTAACCTTCTGGCTTTAAGTGAACAGTTACTTTGTCTGTAGATTAACAGGATCAGCAAACAAGCACAGAGGTGCCTGCACAAAGCGAAAATCACCTGTTAGATGAGTTGAGCAAAACCATTTCCTTTGCCCAACTTTCTCCTCTAAAATACGTAACTGAACATGGGATTCCCAGACAAGAATTGTTTCTCAACCTTTCTTTTTCCATTCTACAGTTGTATGAAATTAAAATTAAATAAAAAGCAAACAACAGAGGTGGTCTTTTAATCTTAGCAAGTTGGAAGGTGTACTATATACATTATCCTGTGGTAGAAGGCCTGGTACATTCTTGACCATTATTACTTTGCTATGGGCACCCTTCACCCTTGTAGGCTGAAAATTGACAAATCATAGGCACGTATACATTGTGGTTTTGGAATTTGAAAGATCTCAAATTCATATTAAATGAGACAGTTTTTGAATAGAGGGATCAGGCTGTTTATACATGAGTGTGGATATATTTTATGCACTTCTGGTCTGTATAAATGTAAGGATTGCTTTACTGACCATAGGATTTCTTCTAGGGCTAAAAAAGTTGAAGCCAGTTTGGATGTTTTAAAATAAGAAAATTAGCTCTATGTTGAGAGAGAGAGAATAGGAGAATCTAGGCTATGTGTACACATCTGCTCATGTTTTCACATTTGTGTCCTGTCCTATTTATTTTGATTTCTCTCCCATCTCTTCCCCCCCCACCCCAATTTGTTTTTCATTCAACACTTTGAAATTAGAATAGCTTATCTATCAAACAAGGTTCTTTGACAGTATTTTCCAACTCTGAGTATGAAAGTGTGGATATAGCAATATATTTATTTAGAATGTCAGAAGCAGAGTTTGGCCAAATTATTGGGAAATAGGCTAACGCCCTGCAGCATTTTACCACCTTTGCTTTTACATAAGGCCATCATTTGGAAACATAGCACGCTGATGCCTCCCGTTATTGCGGTAGCGTTTCATCAGCTGCACGCCGGCTCTCAGCGCCTCATTAAGTTGCAAACAGAGAACGTTTTCATTTTCCAATTCTCTTTCTCAATTAAATTAGAGATTCTGTTTTCACTATTCCTCATTAATAAAATAATTTTTGTTGAGAACAGTTTAAGATGTGATATTTCTTTGTATTCCAGGAAAATTTAAAGAATGTCATTGAAATCCAGAAACAGAAGTATATATTGTCTAGGACTTGCTTTGTCTTGGTTTATATGCCTAAGTCCGAGTAGTTTAAAATTTATAATTAATGTACTCTTTGAATGCTTAGAAATGGCATCTATTTTAGTTGTTCTAGTTTCATCTTGCATAAAATGGAGCGATTTCTAACTCAGGATTATGATGTGCTGCACATAAAACATTTGCAATGATGTCTGGTACTTAGGAAACCCTCAGTTATGACATTTTTCTTACTTTCTTCTTGGATATGTTCTTTGAAAAAGGGACTGTCATGGAAAAGCTTTGAGAAGATGGAAATATACAAGATAGGCTATCTCTGAAACATTTTTCTATAGAGCATTTGATTCTCTGTTTCATGTATATATTCATATATGCTAGCTGCAGTCATGCAGGCACAATTTGGATCTTGGGTTTTTTTTTTCCTTTTACACATGCAGTTATAAATTTAGAAAACTGGCTGTTTCCTCTGGACTAAATTTATTTATTTAAATTTTCAGTGCTTTAAATGCAAAATTGCAAGCATATGTACAAGTAGAAAGAAGAGTAAAATGAACCCTCCCATCCACCTGTCACTCAATTGCAGTAATGATCAAATCTAGTCACTCTTGTTCCTGAGTCAGTCTGGAATGCAAGGTTTTTATCTTAACTGTTCAGGTTCTCCAGCAATCCTGGCAAAACACATGCGGGTTTGTTGCTCATCTCTTCTAGTGACCTGTAAAGTCTGTAAATTAAGATGTGCTAAAGCATCACATGTTACTAATTGATGTTTTGCTAATATATTTAAAACATCTTACTAGTACCACATAATTTTTAGTGTTTTCAAAAAGAAATGTCTTTGAGAATTTGGTCAAAGGTGAATTTAATAATTGAATGACTAAATAAAAAAGTGGACAAACTGTTTTCAGAATTAGTAACAATTTCCAATTCCGTTTACTCTGTTCATTAACTTTGTTTGCAGTCTTTTGTTAGCCACATTTGATTTTGTGTTTTTAAAATACTTTTGATCATAATTCAGACTTTCAGCATTAATCACCTGTCTTAGGTGGCCTGTTTACAAAAGGGATTTTTAGGTTCTCCATTTGCCCTTAATATTGGGAATAGAGACAGAGTTTCTGTAGGACTCTGACAACATACGGCTTTACGAAGTTTTTTTAAATATATATATTTATCTTCTTGGCTTTCTTAAATATCATCAATGTCTTTTCTTGCTTTACGTATTTAGCAACTTAAATGTCATCTTGTCTGAGATCAATACATTTCCAACTTGGAGAGATAGTGAGAAGAGAGACTTCAGATTTTTAAAATGTGGAACAACACATTCTGATGGTGACCAGGTTTTAAGCTGTTTCTTCAGTAGACAAAAGTACTTAGGCTACCAATGATAAGCTTTTAATATGGATCTAAGATTGTCTCTGTTCTCCTTCTTTCCTGGTTGTTAGTCTTTGGAATTTCTTATGCACTCTTAAAATTATTTCATGTACTGACACA
The DNA here is from genome assembly GCF_024542745.1 of Macaca thibetana thibetana. Lineage (NCBI taxonomy): Eukaryota > Metazoa > Chordata > Mammalia > Primates > Cercopithecidae > Macaca > Macaca thibetana. Next base: position 170,964,425 of record NC_065580.1, read on the forward strand.
TTCACTTTCAGTGATAAAACATGACTGTATGACCAGGTAGGTAGGCTGCTTTTCAGATTCCTGTACTAACTGAATGGGCCCCATTAGCCCAAGTGAGAGCTAAACTTGTCACTCTTCCTAAATGTCTTCCTCAGCTGAGTGCCTATTTACAGTAATCTACTGCTGCTTATAGCAGATGCTATGATTTGTATAAGCTGTCATATCTGCTTGGAAGAACAATATTGAAAGGCATTGAGATACTTATTTTCCTCAAAAGCCCGTAATCCAACAACTATTTAGAATATCTTATTTAAGAGATAGGTTTATAATACCCAAAGGGAACTTAATATATTCTGAAAGTCCCTGATTGAATGGATTCTGACCTTAACCAGGAATATTAATTAAATGCTTATCAGACACTTACTGTGCTATCCCAGGGTTGGCCACTGTTGAGGGAACACCAGATGAATCATATTGTCCCTGCCTTCAAGGAGTGTATATTCTAATAGGACAGACAGCCCATCAGCAGACTAGGAGGTAGAAAGTGCTCAGGGATCAGATAAAGTGATCAAGGAAAGTGGAGGATGCAGCGGTAAGATAGAATGCTGTGCACACAGAGATTGAGGGGATCATGTGGTGGGAATTAGTTATGCAAGCCAGGCCTTTGTCTTGGCTTTTGTTCAGTTGGAAGGAGCATAAAACCACTAAAGTAGCTTATGTTTAGAAATAGGGCTTACTGAAGGGGACAAGGCATCTCCTGGAATCCAAATGCACATCCCAAGACTCACAAGAGTTAGAGGGCACAGGCAGGCCCTGTCAGATCCTGTCTCTGCTAGATCCAGTCATGTCTGTTTCTCATCTTCCCTTGTCTCTCTGGGTATTTCCCTGCTTTCCTTTCCTGGACTAACTGCTTCTTCCAGATGCCTAGTTTGAGTCCACCCATGGTTTTTTGGGGGGTTTTCTTTGTTTTTTTGTTATGTTTTGTTTTTGTTTTTGTTTTTGAGGCAGGGTCTCACTCTGTTGCCCAGACTGGAGTGCAGTGATGTGGTCACGGTTCACTGCAGCTTCGACTTCCTCGCTCAAGCTATCCTCCCACCTCAGCCTCCCGAGTAGCTGGGACTATAGGCGCAAGCCACCATGCACCCATGGGTGTTGACATGCCACCTGTGGCTCAGACTTATCCTCACCTCCAGTCAAATTTCTTCCTTATCTAGCAGCAGCCTTTGTGTGTTCATGAAAGCCCTTGAGGGAGAGAATGCTATGTACAGTTTGGTTTTCTTGGGCTCTCATGAAGTATAGGGATGGCACTGCAGAGTTGAAATACAGTCACTAATGAGTCCTCCTTCAGAGAGCTGAGGGTGGGAGCACCACATAAAAGGAGTTGGGGGTCAGCAGCCTCCTGATAGTCTGAAAGCCAAAGATGATGGATGTGGAGCTCCACGGGGAGGCTATAGCATGTCACATTATGTTTCCTGCCCTTGAGGAAAGCTTTTCACCAGGCAGGCAGTACAGATACGTACTTAATAGCAATGTGAGGTACACTGATAAATACCAGAAAACATTGCCTAAGAGGGGTTAGCATTATTTCACTGCGAGCAGAGGAGGTCTGTCCGTGTGGGGGGACCCTAATGGGCTTAGGCATTTGAAGTGTAGTCTAAGGGATCTTAGGTAAGAGTGTGTTTGGAACACAGTGTATGTATTTATACAACAAATGTTCTGTGTGGCTATAATTTAGGAAAATTTGTAGGAATTGAGGACAGCTTATTTTTCTACTAGCTGACAGAGAGCTGGGTTGGCTTCTGCTTTAAGTATAAGTATCTCAAGTCCTTTTTTAAAAAGGAAAATCAAGAAAATAGTCGGAATTGGGTTTCACATAAGAAACATTTTAGAAAAGAAGGGGAGTATGAGAGTTGGGATTTGCTAATGTGTGCTGTATTAGCAAATTGTTTGCACTGCTTGTCATATTAGCAATACATGTATGTTTTGAAAAACACATGCAAATTAAACAGCTTAAGGAACTTCTATCTTTATTTCCTATGTAAGATTCAAGATGCTGCAAAGAAAATATTAAAACACTGAACCAATGCTTATAATTATAGTAGTCCTCCTGTCTCTGCAGAGGATACCTTCCAAGACCCCCAGTGAATTCCCGAAACCTTGGATGGTACGAAACCCAATGTATACTATGTTTTTTCCTATGTGTACATACCTGTGATAAAGTTGGATTCACAAATTAGGCACAGTAAGTGATTCACAACAACTCATAATAAAATAGAGCAATTATGACACTCTGCTACCATCACTACTCTTGTGCTTTGGGGCCGTTATTAAGTCAAATAAGAGTTACTTTAACACAAGCACTATGATCAAGTGACCGATGGGCAGGTAGCATGTACAGCATGGTGACGCTGGACAAAGGGATGATTCACTTTCTGGACCGTATGGGTTTGAGATTTCATCACACTTCTCAGAATGGTACACAATTTAAAACTTATTGTTGGCTGGGCGTGGTGGCTCATGCCTGTAATCCTGGCACTTTCAGAGGCCAAGACAGGAGGAGCTCTTGAGGCCAGGAGTTTGAGACCAGCCTGGGCAACATAGGACAACTCTGTCTCTTTCTTAAAATTAAATACAGGCCGGGCATGGTGGCTCACACCTGTAATCCCAGCACTTTGGGAGGCCGAGACCGGTGGACCACGAGATCAGGAAATCGAGACCATCCTGGCCAACATGGTGAAACCCCGTCTCTACTAAAAATACAAACATTACCCGGTGTGGTGGCGTGCACCTGTAGTCCCAGCTACTCAGGAGGCTGAGGCAGGAGAATCGCTTGAACCTGGGAGGCAGAGGTTACAGTGAGCCGAGATTGCGCCAATGCACTCCAACCTGGACAACAGAGAGAGAGTCCATCTCAAAAAATAAATAAATATAAAAGAAAAATAAATCTCATTTATAGAGCTTTCCATTTAATGTTTTTGGACTGAAACTGTGGAAAGCAAAACCATAGATAAGGGACGACTACTATAATTATGATAAAAATCAGGAACTTCATCTAGCCATGAGGACATTTGTGTTTCTGATTATTTAAATTTTTATTCTTGACTAAAATGATGAACTATATTTATATTTATATCTTTAAATATAAATGAACTATAGTTACATCTTTATAAATATAAATGAGCTATATATTTATATTTTTATATAAATGTAAATATTTTTATATCTATGTAAACATAAAAATGCTTTTTTTCCTCTCTGGATGTTTACTGGGGTTATTTAATAAAAACCTAGGGCTGATATTGGGAATTTTTGTTGGGATTTTAAATTTTAACATGTTTGTTTTGTTTTTTGTTTTGTTTCGTCGTTTGCTTTCTGAGCTGGGAGCTGATTGTGCTTGTGGCAACTGCTTTATCTAAAGGGTCTTGCTTTGCTTCAGAAGAAATTTTGTTACCTTGATTGCTGATGTTCTCCCCCTTAAATAAACCTCAGCTCCGCCTCCCGGCTTCATGCCATTCTCCTGCCTCAGCCTCCTGAGTAGCTGGGACTACAGGCGCCTACCACCACGTCCGGCTAATTTTTTGTATCTTTATAGAGACAGGGTTTCATCGTGTTAGCCAGAATGGTCTCTGTCTCCTGACCTTGTGATCCGCCCGCCTCGGCCTCCCAAAGTGCTGGGATTACAGGCGTAAGCCACTGTGCCTGGCTTACTGCTTCCATTTTAATAGTTAGTACAGTAGGAAAACTACGCATGGGCTTTATGTGTTTTGTTTTGTTTTGTTTTGTTTTGTTTTGTTTTTGAGACCGAGTCTTACTCTGTCACCAGGCTGGAGTGCAGTGGTGTGATCTCAGCTCACTGCAGCATCCACCTCCTGGGTTCAAGCAATTCTCCTGCCTCAGCCTCCTGAGTAGCTGGGAATTAACAGGCATGCGCCACCACACCCAGCTAATTTTTGTATTTTTAGTAGAGACAGGGTTTCACCATGTTGGCCGGGATGGTCTTTATCTCTTGACCTCATGATCCGCCCGCCTCGGCCTCCCAGAGTGCTGGGATTACAGGTGCGCGCACCACCGTGCCCGGCCTGGTTCAAATTTTATAATCTCCACATCCATCTGCATATTAAAAATTGTCATTGTCGGTGTTAGAGAGAGAGAAGCTGAAGCACAGAAAATAACACGCATGTCCTAGATTTCATGGCGGGAACTGGAAGTAAATTCTGTGTTTGGCTCATCACTGTATAAAGTTCTAGAACTAGTCTTTAGGGAAAAGCCCCATCTTCATGGGTTTTAATTTGTCAATTTGCAATTCTACCTGCTTGGAAATAGTCAACCTAATCAGTTACTGCCCTGTTGCACCAACTACTACCACAGGAACCTGAAGATGGTATGCAACCAACATGAGAAACAGATCCTTTTCTCCTGGTCATCAATGTGTACCCTACAAACAATTTGTTGGTTTTAAACTGTATAGAGGGAACCATGATGTGAATGAATATGCCTGCTACTGGGTTTATAGAAAACCAGTGACTCCTGAGGAAATTCTCAGCAGGGTTGTATTTCAGTGAAGTGGCAGCTAGAACCCCTTTAGAAAAATGCAGTAACTCACACTTTACTGCACATAAAGTCGTGTCCCTCAGGGTGGACTCTCAAGTGTCATAGAGTTTATGACTCATGAGTGCTGCAGCTTTGTGATTTAATAAACAAGTAAAAATGGTGGGAGAATTATATTCCTGTACAAAAAGCCACTTCACCTTTCATTATATAGAAAAAAAGCCATGGGAATATTAAATTTTTAGTGGCATTTTTCAGTTGAGCATTTTCTGTGATCTAAAGTGCCTGCATTGAGATATTAAGATACTTAACAAAGGAAAATAAAGAGAAGTCATAATAGCTGGATCCCTCTGGAGCTAGGCTACTGTGGCAGTGGCTTCAAGAATAACTCTCTCAACACCCACCCCAGGATTCTGATTTAGAGATTTTTTTGTGTGTTCTCATAGCATATACCTCTACCACTGAATTTGTCCCCCGCTACACTGATTGATACCTTATTTTTAAATTTTGTTTTTAAAATAGATGGGTTTTTTTAGGGCAGTTTTAGGTTCACAGAAAAATTGAGAAGAAAGTAAAAGGCTTCCCATCGACTTGCTACCTCCACACATGCTTAGCCTCTCCTATTATCAACATCCCCCACACAGTGGTACATTTGTTACAATCGATGAACCAACATTGATACATCATTAGTACCCAAAGGCCATAGTTCCCCTGAGGGTTCAGTCTTGGTGGTATACATTTTTTGGGTTTGGACAAACGTATAATGATATATGTCTATCACTGTGGTATCATACAGAGTAGTTTCACTGCCCTAAAAATCCTCTGTGCTCTATCCGTTCATCCTCCCCCTGCCCCCAACTGCCCAAACCCCTGGCAACCACTGATCTTTTTAATCTCTGGAGTTGTGCCTTTTCCAGAATGTCATAGAGTGGGAAGAATGTCATATAGTATGGAGCCTTTTCAGATGGGCTTCTTTCACTTAGCAATGTTAGTGAAGTTCCTCTGTGTCTTTTCATGAGTTCATAGGCCATTTCCTTTCAGTGCTAAATAACATTCCATTGTCTAGGTGTGTACCCCATCGTGTTATTTATCCATTCACAGTGCTTTATTTTTTAACTGATTTTTTGGGGGTCTGGGACTAAGGTAAGGTAAACAAGGCACTCAGGAATTGAGATTAAGAATTTTTAATGTGATATTTTTAAAAATCAAAATTACTGCAAAAAAACTCTATGATGAACAAAATATCAACTTTTTAAACAAAGATTGAGTCACGCCGAGCCCTCTGAATGTCATGGACAATCATAAGCAAATTTCTGTGTATCGTCTAACTCTCTATGGACATTATCTTGCTCAGAGACCTTGCTCTCCCTCCAAGGAAGGCACTACTTCTCCTGTAGCCTTCTCAGGTCAAAGTTCTTTTCTCAAAATCCTCACAGCGTTGCCCCTACAGGTGGGAATGTCCTCTTTGCCTTTTCATTTTTGTTTCCAAACCACTCTTCCTTTCTCTTCCCTAAAAGCCTCCCCCACCTCAGCTGTGAAGTGCATGCTTTCAGACTAGATGGTTTTGCTCCTCCACCTGTTGGTCATCTCCAGACCTCTTTCTACCTCATCGACGTTCACCACTCAGACTTTGAAGATTTTAGCTCCTTCCTTGCTGTCATCCAGTGTAGCCACTCATTTGCTGATTCTTAAGTGATCCTAATATTGATCTCAGTGATCCTCCCAATATTCCAGTTTGTCAGTTCATGATTCTCACCCCTCCAATCACATTGTTTTCATCATTCTCCATCACCTGTTGCTTACAATGGTCATATTATACTCCTTGCAATGACCAATAACTACAACTCCTCCAAAATTTTAATTTCAATTATCTGACTCTGCAAGTACTACTTATTACCACCTCACTTTCTCCAGTCATGTACGCCACACATTCTTTAGCCCCTGGAGTGTGATCAGTGGACCCAGACTCCGCTGGTCCTACCACCTTTTACCTGTGTCTAATTCCCCTCATATTCTCACGTTTGCCACTTCAGATTGCATGGCCCAGCATTCTAATCATGCCCTTGCTTATACCATCAGATCTCTTTATTCATTGTTATTTATTTGGCAAAACAGCCACCCTGGTGAAATGTAAGATTTATGCAAGGGAATGCACATTGTAGAAATAGATGTTTGTGTTTGTGTTTTTCTTTCAAATCTCATTAATAAATAGAAGTGGTTTGATATTTCACAAATATGATTTAATCGAGTTTCACATTTCATTCTAAGTGCTCAGTAAACACCATGATTTATTCACAACAGTAATCAAAGCAAGGGACTGTAGTTAGTTATAGGAGCAAAGAGAATTCATGAATTTATCTAAATGACACCCTTGATAAATTTTTGATAAATTATATTCATGTAAGTTACTTGGAATAAGAGGAGAATTTTTATATAGAAAGCTTTCTGTGTGTCATATTCTGTAAAATGTTTGTCTGATTAGTGAGATCTAGGGGGAGGTTGAATTTAAGTAAAGATAATATCCCCAGCCATATCTATTGTAACATTTATTTAGAACATTACAGACTATTACCCCACACCAATTTATTTCACACCAAAAATCACCCCATGCTTGTAAGAATCCTCCTTTCCCCCTCTTGTTTCTATTTGAGCTCCCCTGAGAAAATATTTTCCGTCTAAATGAGTGCAATAAATTAAAAGTTGCATTGATAAATATTTTGAATGGAATGGCTAGATGCTTGTTATTTGCATCTTTTTCTTTCTACTGGTTTTTTTTTAGCTTGGTCAGAAGTAGAGCAGGCTTGACTGTTAGGGAATAGCAGTACAAGTTGAGTATCCCAAATTTAAAAATCCAGAGTCTGAAATGCTCAAAAATCCAAAACTTTTTGAGTGCCAACATGATGCTTAAAGGAAATGCTCATTGCAGTATTTTGGATTTTGGACTTTTCAGATTTGAGATGCTCAACCAGTAAGTATATAGTGCAGATGTTCCAAAATCGGAAAAAGTTGGAGACCTTGAAAGCACTTCTGGTCCCAAGCATTTTGGATAAGGGACGCTCCACCTGTATCTTACAGTGGAGGCTCATTAGATGCTTGTACATGCCAGCCCCTGCCTCAAATAACAATTGATTCTTTTTGTGTGCTCTCCCAGGTCTACCCTGAACTGCAGATCACCAATGTGGTAGAAGCCAACCAACCAGTGACCATCCAGAACTGGTGCAAGCGGGGCCGCAAGCAGTGCAAGACCCATCCCCACTTTGTGATTCCCTACCGCTGCTTAGGTGAGCCGGCCGGCCGTGGAGCTGATGTTGACTGGGGGCCTGGTCTTTAGGGAGGAAAAAGAGGATGCTCCTGGTAGCTCACGTACACAGACTTGTTCTTCAGCACGTCGCCACTCTGTGTTGTACTGTGGTTTGGACTCTTGCAGTTCCAGTCTGTGCACTGACACTCCAGGAGCAGTATTTTTGAGTTCTCTGCCTCAGAATGAATTTATCCAGGATGTTGATTGAAATTACAAATTCCTGAGCCAGTCCCAGGACTCCTGAATGAAAAATGCCTATAGTAGTGGATCCAGGAATTCTTATTTTACCGTATCCCATAGATGATTCTCATGAACTGGGGCCTTGTGTGTTTCTTCACATAGACTTTCTAGAAGAAAGAATCTAATGTGAAGCTGAAGCATTTTGCTAATTTCTAAAAAAGAAAAAAAAACTTTTTTACAACAACTACTCCTCTTATTTGGTGATAGTAGAGGAATTGGAATTGAGAAGGCTTTTTTTCTGCTTACATCAAACTGGAGGAAACACTTTGATCACTAATGTTTAATGTTTGTTTTGTCCCAAACCTCAAATTTACTTCAACCTTTTATTTTTAAAAATTGAGTAGTTTTATGTGGTATCGTGCTCTTTTCCTCTGGAAACTGTCATTCTCCATATTTAATCTAACTTGGTTATTAGTCTGTTCCTAGTTGTTGTTTTTGTGTGACCAGTCATTGCAGAAATCAAGTTCTTTGCTCTGATATCTTACATCTAGATGTTTTCCACAAGTGTATTCGTCAGTAGGCAGGTTGTAAATAAGGATATAGAGATTGTCTGTGGAGATTGTGGACGAATATTGATGTGCATTCTGATGACTTCTTATAAAAGTTAAAAGGAATATTTCAAAGAAAATCCAACAGCAAACCTAGAAAGTAAGGATAATTGCTGAAGATTCTGGAAATCTTTGTAATATGTGGTCAAAAATGAATGTCATAAGAGCATATTGATTGCTGTTCATTCATGTGCATAATTTGAGACATAAAATGAAAACACTGGGCGTTAGAATGAAGATTTCACCTGGTGAATTTACTTACAATGTAATTTATTCACAATGTGATTGATGAAGAGAGTGTAGAAAACTAGATTCTTAAACATTTGATAATTCAAGAGTTTCCTTAAAAAACAAAAACAAACAAAAAACCTCCAAGTGAACAAACAGTACAAGTAATAAAAATATAAAAAGTGTCCTCAGATCTCAATATCAAGTCAGAAGATTTTATAATATTATAATTACACAGAGACTGTCCAAATATTCGTATTTGTTGTGATACACTGTACTATGTACCATTTAGTGAAACAACAGCCTAAGAAATGTGGTTTTAAATAATTAATCTCATCTAACAAACACCTATTTGATAGTAAAGTTAATGACCTGTCCTCACCTTATGTTTTTAACCATTATGGAAAGAGAACCACTTGAAAATGTATCATTCCACTAACAAATAATTACAGAGCTGTGATGCACAGGCTGGAGACTGGCAAGGAGAAATGGAGAGAAGCCCATAAAATAATTCTTTCTCTGGGAAGGAGTTTATTCCTGCCAAGGCTTTGCCATCAGCCATTATCAGATTTCTCTTTCATCCTCCGAACAGATTCTGGACTCCTTTGATGTGGAGGTACATAATTCAAGAAGATGGGTCACTTGCGACATGTTAAGCAAATTTCCCCGTTCTGGTGTAGTGTCTGATGTGAAATGAGCATGTTGACACTAACTGTTCTTGACTACTACGGGACTAGATAATCATTAGCTATTCCTGTAGGTACTTGGCCTGTTCGAATCATTTTACCATATTTTCTCATTTTATGAATCACTGGTCCTTTTCCATTGGACCTGAAATTAGACCCTCATATGACAAGTAGAGCATATGTTGTCTCTTACTTTGTTATTAACCTTAGATTAGAATTAAGGAATATAGGCACTGCTTTTTTCTTAGGTAGTGGCAAATTTTCCAAAGATCTCAAATCCAGAGTTTTATACAGAGTTTATAAAATAACCTGGTAGAGTAGGCAGACTATGCCTTGTCTTTCCGGAAAAGGAATTGAAAAACAGGCTTTTCAATAGGGGTAACATAGGTAACATAGGTACGTAGGTGTAACTCATGTCCATTTTACTTGCACTTAATAGGCAGGCAGTGTTGGTTCTTAGTCTCTCTTCACAGGCTATACAGCTACCGAGATCCAGAGAGGTTGAATCTCTTGCTGTAACTCACAGCAAATAAATGGGAGAGTCAGTACTGCAGTCAGCACTACAGTCCAAGATCTCTTGATTATTGGTCCAGTATTTTTTACAGTATAAACAAAAATTTGTTTTAAAGCAAATATTAACTATGAATTAGAGACAATAAATAACACTACAAAAGAAACTCACAGCTATCGCTGTGTTGATAAAGGAGACAAGCATGACCTAGTACAGGATAAATCTCCATGTGATATGTTTTCTACTTTATAGTAGTAGTAGGTAACATTCTTACATATTATTGCTGCTTAACAAAGAATTACTGTTCAGCATTAACATAAGTATGCTCTAAAATCTCTGGACTGTATCCAAATACATGTTTTAGACAAAAGAGGTTTTTTTTGTTTTTTTGTATTTTTTTTTTTTTTTTTTTTTTTACTGACCTAGCAAACAAAATAAGATTGTCTTAAACATTAAGCGTATTAAAATTCAAAACAAAGCTTGAAGAGAGAAAAATGCTTGTTATGTCTTGCACGCAACCTTCCTAACCTCTTTATCAGATGAAGGATCCAGTGTGGCACTGGATTATTTTTCTGTAATGTTTTGCTTGGACATATGTGCTCTACATTTCTTGTCTGCATGGGGAAAGTATGTCAGGTTGCTGTTGCCATTTTCTTCCCATAGAGTGGCTAATTTCCCTTGAGAATCAGTTGGCTTTCTCAAAAATCTCACCCTTTGCTTTTGGTAGTACCTCTGCAACCAGAGGGGAAGATTCCTCTTAATCATGTGAACATTTTATTAATTCTCTCATGTGATTCAAGCACATCATTACTGTTACTCAAGGAGAATATTTTCTTTGCAAAGCTTTCAACCCTTTCCATTTGAATGACTTCTGTTCGTGGCGTAATAGATCCACTGTTGAAATTGGCACTTTCCTGTGCTTGTCTTTCACCAGCAAAGGCAAGGAACATTGCGTAAAATAAATTACTGTTGAATTATTGGGGCAAAGTCAGGTTAATAGCTTAATCCAAAAGAAGAATTACAAGTTACAGAATTTTACCTTAAATGTCATTCTGTTTCATTTTGTAATTAAGACTTTGCAGATATGTAAGTAGTAATGACCAGAAATCTAATCAGATATGGTCAAATGAGAAAGGTATTCAGTTCATGTTAATTTTGAATTTTATTGTTTTAAAACAATTTTAGGAAAAGCATGCCTTGTTTTCTAGGTTTCTTGGCTGCCTTTTACCAATTATCTCAGCTATCTTCTTTCGCATGCCAGGGTAGTTCTTTGAATTTATGTAAACAACAATTTTCTTGAGACACATCAATACAACGCAATAGTTAGAAATGTCACATGAGAGTTCACCAAACTTTAAAAATGGAGGTGAGGACAGAAAAACATTTTTATTGTAGACTTTAAGGATCTTGTAAATCCCTGCATGTAATCCAGTGTGCTAGAGAATTGGTGCCCATGGTGCCTCCTGTCCCCACCGACCTGCTCTGTGTAAATCCTACTAATTCTGAAGTCGTGGGAGATGCATGTGCAGGGGCTATACATGCACTGTGATGAGAATGGTACTTCATCATTCTCATTATTTAATGAGCCCAGCCTCTGCACACAAGAAGGATGCAAATTCTTGAATGTTCTTGATTGTTTACATCATGGTCTCATAAGGAATGACCAGAATTGCTGGGTATTTCTTCGTCAGGGAAGGCTAATCAGCCATCCTTGGAGAGACATCAGACTCCTTTATATGTGGCCTTCCCATGGGACCTGTGAATGGTCCACGTTAATCATGCTTCAAAACCAGTATATGCAGCCTGATTCTCAACTAAGTAAAAGAAAACATGTCAAGAAAAGAAATCTTACCAGTGTTTATCTCCAAACAGTGGGATTACAGGTGATTTTGATTTTATTTAAGCCCTTTTCTATGGATTTGAATGATAAATGAGTAGCTTTTATCATCAGCAAAAGATAGACTATGAAATCAGTACATATAATTTTGTATCTGTGTGTAGTACCATCGAATGGTAATAGAGAAAAGTAGAAAGACTTGAAAGTCGACACAGAATGATCATTAATTTGTTTTATCTCTTGGTAGTTGTACTTTATGAGCTTTATACATACAGTATGGGAAAATACACTTTAGTTTTAAAAACACCACGCTGCCAAATTAAAAGAAAATATGTTCGTTCATACGATCTTCAACAATATTTAAGCAGCGTTAATCATCACTAATTCTTCAGGAAGATTCGTGATCTTCCTTACTTTTTTTCCCTCCAAAATTGCATATGGCAGCCACATAGGCCAGAAGGAAGAATGGGAAGAGCTTACATTTATCTCATAGATTCCTTCTGGGTGAGGAAGACTTAGAAAGTGAAGCCCTCTTCCATTTGATTAAGCAAGAACACCTATAAAAATGGTGTCCTTCTAGATAGGTCATCCTCCGTGACTCACTGCCGCACTTCCTTGGCCCTGTCCCAAGTTCCACAGTGGCCTCAATCGCATTGGCTCCTGCTTGATTTGCTTTCTAAAACTCAGGACAGGGGATGAGTTGAGAAGACTGACTTTTTTAAGAGTCACATTTTGAAAAGAAAGAAGCGTAGTGGTGTTTCTTGGCTCCATTTCCAATTTTGTTGCTTTTCGTTTTAATTATTGTACCTGGTATTGTGTCCTCTTTCTGGGACTTTTAACAACGACTGTTTTGATTGATAAGAGCTGTAATAGTATGGGTGATTTATACTTCATTACATCTTTAGTTTTGTCTTCTTTACTGGAGTTGTATTCAGGTGTCATTAAGTAACAGGAGACATTGAAAAGAAACAATAACTTTTGAAAAACTGCTGTTATGGCTTATGAGTGGGCTTTGCTGATATTTTCTTGAAGCACAGAATTTAGCTATCTGTGTAGGTCCTAGATGACAGGTGAGAAAAAGAAACCCAACTTATTTGTCATGATATTGTCCCAAGGCTTGTTAGTAATTGCTTTGAAAAATGAATAGCAAGGCTAATGGACATCTCATTTGTAGTACATGCTATGAATTGCAAATATGTGCTCAAAAGAAATTTCTCTGATTACAAAAGTAATATATATTCAGTGTACAAAGTTGTGAAAATGTAACCACTAGCTAAAAATAATCAAAACCATTTGGCTTCCTTGCAGTCTACATTCTTTTCATATATGTTTTGCTTTTGTTTTTAGTGTTATATAATTGTTTCCTGTTTTGTGACTTGCTTTTTTCACCTAACATTTTTAGAATACCCTATCTGTGAAATTAAATATTCTTGGAGAGCATAATTTTTAATGTAGCATCACACCAGACACCGTAATGTGTTTACTCTTTATTTATGGTTATTTAGGTGGTTTTCTTTATTTTGTGGTGGTGTAATAGTTGTTATAAGTGATGCTGTGATAAACATCCTGGTAGATAAATTTGTGTTCAGTTGATTTTTATATAACAGTTATTGGCGGAATGCCTTGCAAATCTAATAGTTGGTGTAATAAAATATATGTGTCACATAATTGTATATGAAAATATGGAGGAAAATTTTAATACTGATTTATGATCCTGAGTTTAACATAAGCATAGATACCCCTACATTTAGCTATGATTTTTTTTTATTGATGGGGTAAAAGCACGTGTAATTTCTACTTAAAACCATTTAAAATAATTACTATTTAAATCTATTTAAACAATTTTAAATACTCCTTTTCCAAATTTCCACCTTAGGAAACAGTTAATTGAATATTCTCAGAGAAATAAGTCCTACAAAATTGACCAATAAAAGGTCAAACTTATGTATTCATTGTGTATGTTTTATTGATCACCCACAGTGTGAGAGTCCCTAGAGGTGGCTGAAATGTGGGCCCTCCTCTTACAGAGTAGATAGTGGGCATGAAGGGGGATGGAATTTCAGCTCCGGAATTTAAGGCAGACTTGACAGGAAGTAGCATTGTGAGCCAAGATCTCAAGGATAAGATTTCAAGGCAAGAAAGGAGATGTATTTTAGGTATTCAGACAGAGGGTCAACAAAGTCTTTAAGGTAGGAACTGAAAGGATATGTGTAGAAGAACATGGTTCACAGTTTTCAGAAAGAAGAGGTAATTGGTCATGATAAGAGTAGTAGTTTTTAAAAATCATTACTATTTTAATTCATTTATAATAAATACTTTTATGTTATAATTTTAAAGTTTATATCCAAATAATTGTTTTCAAGATGGTAATGAATGTATACTGCTTTTATGTATACACATAATACTTTTTGCTTTTTGGTAACTAAGTTTATAATTTTTGAGGGCAGAAAATATTTTTGTTTTTCACTTACAAAAGAAATTATTATTTTAACAAGAGTTTTTGACAGCAGTGCTTTATGCCAAAGGAAAATAAGGCAACATTTAAGATATCAAAGAAAGCAAATGCAAAACAAAGATTATTTATTTATTTATTTATTTATTTTTGAGACGGAGTTTCACTCTTGTTGCCAAGGCTGGAGTGCAATGGCGTGATCTCGGCTCACTGCAACCTCCACCTCTTGGGTTCAAGCTATTCTCCTGCCTCAGCCTCCTGAGTAGCTGGGATTACAGGCACCCGCCACCACACCCAGCTAATTTTTTGTCTTTTTAGTAGAGATGGGGTTTCATCATGTTGGCCAGGTTGGTCTTGAACTCCTGACCTCAGGTGATCCACCTGTCTCGGCCTCCTAAAATGCTGGGATTACAGGCATGAGCCACTGTGCCCAGCCAAAACAAGGATTGTATATTCAATCAAACTGACATGCAGATATGATCACATGAAATAAATATCAACATACAATAACTCACGGCATATTTTCACATTATTTTCCTGTAGAGTCTCCTAGAGAACAAGTTTCAGATAACCAGAATACCTAGAGAAAAACTGATATAAGGATGGGTAATGAGCATTAAGTAGAAACATAAAAACTAAGACTCAGTGATGGTAAAAAGTAGGATAATACAGTATTCCACAGCTATATGCTGTGACAATAAAGAGAGTCTGTAACTGTCAGGCCTCAGAGCCCAAGCTAAGCCATCGTGTCCCTTGTGACCTGCACATATACACCCAGATGGCCCGAAGCAAGTGAAGAATCACAAAAGAAGTGAAAATGGCCTGTTCCTGCCTTAATTGATGACATTCCACCACAAAAGAAGTGAAAATGGCCGGTCCTTGCCTTAACTGAAGACATTACCTTGTGAAATTCCTTTTTCGGACTTATCCTGGCTTAAAAGCTCCTCCACTGAGCACCTCATGACCCCCACCCCTGCCCACCAGAGAACAACCCCCTTTGACTGTAATTTTCCTTTACCTACACAAATATTATAAAATGGCCCCACCCCCATCTCCCTTCTTTGACTCTCTTTTTGGACTCAGCCCACCTGCACCCAGGTGAAATAAACAGCCCTGTTGCTCACACAAAGCCTGTTTGGTGGTCTCTTCACATGGACACAAGTGAAAGTAACTTTAATGGGGAAAAATGAGAAGAAGATGTGCATAAAGAAATGTTAACTGTTTTTATATTAATGGAGTAGTATTAGTGTGTAATTCTGAGCCTGGTGTGTAAGTAATGTGGCATAACGTAAGTGAATAGTTGTGTGATATTTTAATTCGATCATCCCATGTATTTGAGAATCAGAATTTTTGATGCGGAAAAAGAAGATTCACATGTAACATATAATCTATTAAAAAGATACCCTGTAGTCATGAGTTTGACTTCTAGGTATCATTTCTCAGTATAACATATTGTTGTAGATTTCAGATAACGTTTTTCCCCATAAATACTGTCCACTGCAGGCCTAAAAATAATGAAAAGGCCTAAAAGACCAACTCAGTAGCAGTAAACACCAGTACTGCACCTAGATTATGGTCTTTAGAAACCATTTTCCAATAAAAGACATCAATAATCTTTGGAAAGCAGGAATTTTTTTTTTCTTCTTTTTTTTTGAGACGGAGTCTCGCTCTGTTGCCCAGAGTGAAGTGCAGTGGTGCGATCTTGGCTCACTGCAAGCTCTGCCTCTGGGGTTCAAGCCATTCTCTGCCTCAGCCTGCCGAGTAGCTGGGATTACAGGAGCCCGCCACCACACCCAGCTAATTTTTTTTCGTATTTTTAGTAGAGATGGAGTTTGACCACCTTGGCCAGTCTGGTCTTGAACTCCTAACCTCATGATCCACCTGCCTCGGCCTCCCAAAGTACTGGGATTACAGGCATGAGCCACCACAACCCGGCAGAAAGCAGGAAATTTTTTAAAAGCTATTTTAATTAAGTCTTGTAAAACAAAAAAATGAGCAGAAAGAAACAAAAAACTTTAAAAAAACCTTAAAAAATGAGCAGAATCTTAGGAATCACCTGCGACTTTGGTTATTCATGCTTAGCCATTTCTGTAGGAAATTCCAGCACTATTTGAGTTAGACCACTAATTATATATGTGTGTTGTAGCTTTCTCCAAGAGATAATGGAATTCACAAATCAAAATTTTGAGATTATTAAGTGTTACAAGTGAAGTATAACCCCTGTCATTTGCTTTCAAATGAACAGCTAGACATATTTTGTGTTGATTTCTTAGGGATACTGCTTTTTTTGTTTGTTTGTTTGTTTATTGAGATGGAATTTAGCTTGTCACCCAGGCTGAAGTGCAATGGCGAGATCTTGGCTCACTGCAACCTCAGCCTCCCGGGTTCAAGTGACTCTCCTCCCTCAACCTCCCAAGTAGCTGGAATTACAGATGCACACCACCACGCCTAGCAGATTTTTTTATTTTTAATAGAGACAGGGTTTCACCATGTTGGCCAGGCTGTTTTCAAACTTCTGACCTCAGGTGATCCACCCGCTTTGATCTCCCAAAGTGTTGGGATTACAGGCGTTAGCCCCCATGCCTGGCCTAGATAGGCTTTTAGTTGATTTCCATATACAGTGTATATAGGGAGAAACAGACTAAGACAGACACTGGTATCCACAGAAGTGAAAAAAATAAAGTGAGGTATAATTTAAATTTCACACGGTCATGGTCACATTTTTCAGCTTTTTGCACCTATGTTATATAAAAAAGACAAAAATGCCTTTAGAGGCACAAGTTTTCAGGACTTCCTGAAGCTGTGTCATAATTTTAAAATGCCATTAAAAAATGCCATCAGATTTAATAACATATCAGCTGAACACTGTGGATTTCTGTTAACGTTGAGTCTTCAAAAATTTCTCCCTGTATTGGGAATTAGTACTGTTATGTCAGAGCTGGTGGTCTGAAATGTGAACCTTTCTGTGCCAGCCAGTAAACAGCTGCTTCTGCTTTCTAGCTGGGTAATTCAGTCTTGGAAATTATTAGATAATTCTCACACCATTTCGGCTTGCTGTTTTAACATAAATTTAATATGAACAATATTTTTAGCTAACCTCAAACTGTGTTTATTGTCGTGGAATTTTCTGTTTTATTCTGAGGTAAATGATTGCAAATGGTTATGATGAAGAATCAGAGAAGAAAGTGGACTTTCATCAAAGTTCTCTTTCTACTCCAGCCGCTTCTGAACATCTTTCTCAAGCACTGTGTTTCCATCAGTCCCTACCCCAGCAGAGAAAGGAAACAGTTTTCCCTTTTGTCTTTAGAACCCTCTTTTCATCATGTCATTTCCCAAAACAAATAAAAATCTTGAGATACTGTCTTGATTTTTTTTTTTTTTTTGGAGACGGAGTTTCACTCTTTGTTGCCCAGGCTGGAGTGCAGTGGCGTGATCTCGGCTCACCCCAACCTCCGCCTCCTGGGTTCAAGCAATTCTCCTGTCTCAGCCTCCCTAGTAGCTGGGATTACTGGCATGTGCCACCACGCCCAGCTAATTTTGTATTTTTAGTAGAGACGGGGTTTCTCCATGTTGGTCAGGCTGGTCTCGAACTCCCGACCTCAGGTGATCTGCCCACCTCGGCCTCCCAAAGAGCTGGGATTACAGGCGTGAGCCACCACGACCTGCCAAGTTTGATTTTTTTTTTTTTAATCATTCAAGCCAGTAAATAACTTTCCAGACAGCTGTAGTAGAAAAGAGAACTTGTGTGTGACAGACTGATGGAAGATTTTGCGATTGAGAGCTCTATGGTTAATGCCATGTGATAATTGTAGCCAGATGAAGAATATGAAATTTAAGGAAGTGTTTTAGAGTGGTACAGATAGCTATTATTATGATTCTTGGGGTGGAAGAGTAGCTTACATCCAACATAAAAAAAATGGCATTAACTGAATTAACTTCAGCCTTTGACATGAAACCCAAGCTCTCATTATGTTTTAAATAATGAACTACATTAAAAATAGTATATAAATATGTAAAATGTATTAGACTCAGACTTCTCATAATTATAGGGAACTTTTGATGTATTTCTTCCCTATGAAAAGAACTAAAGAAATGCTTTTGTGTGGACTTAAAATTTTTCAGTTTTACTACTGTGAATTAGGTACAGCATATCTTTATAATAATTCCAAATAATACCCATCAAAGCAGAACTGTTTATTTACTTATTATGAAGGGAATACTGAAATGAAATTAAGGAAATTTTTTCTCACATATTATATTTTTAAAAAGTTATTTGATGTTTGTACTTAAAGAATGGTTTTTTCAAAGCCAATTCTCATTTAGCATTGAGGAAAAAAATATGCTTTTTTTCAGGTACACAAAAGCATCATGGATGTAAGAAATGACATAAAGATGAATCTACAGTCTGGGTTAAGATGTATTTTAATTTCAGTGTCAAAGGCTGTTAGGAAATATTCAGATTTTAGTACTTGACACAGAAGGCTCTCGATATTTGTTTTAGTGTTCAGTCAAGGGATAAATTCTGTCGTCTTTCTCTTTTATCATATTAGTCACTGAGTGGCTTCATTAAACATTCCCTCTTCCATATCCCTTGATAAATATCAGTTTGGTGATGCATCCCAGGAGTGTCTGTCTGGTTTTTTTTTTTTTTTCCTTCTCCTGTCAGTGAGTCTTAGGCTTTGGCTTTGAAACCCTACAGTGAAGGGAAATCTCAGGCAACAGCTGTGCAACCGTCTGGAGTCCAGATTGGAGGAGACGAACAGGGCTGGTCCCAGGAGAGAGGCCTCCAGGAAAAAATGGCATTGATGCATTACCTTCCTTAAAGGATTTTCCTGTACTTAGCATGCTTTTTAGGGTTCTACTGGAGAGTTTGGGAAAGATATAGTATTGATGGGTGCGTAGAAAATGAGGCAGTTTTTTAAAATGGGGCAAATATTAACTGTAGACAAAGAAAAACCAAAAGTACAAAATGACAAAGAGTTGTAACATACAAAGATAAAAATATGCCCAAGTATGAGCATTCTGGCACTCACAATACAAATGCCATATACGGGGTAAAACTATACCAGTAGGATGGTGGGAAAGGGAAAGGGGTGGGCTCATGTTCCATGGTGGGAAGACCTACAGTGGAAAAATCAGGAGAAGAGCTATTTAAGCACAGAGTTTAGGGTGTAAGTTGAAGAGACAACTAAATGAGATGGCCATGAATGATTTTTATGACCTCCTCTTGTTATGGGGAAATCAATCAAGGAGGCCTATATTTGATGGCAGGAAGACGTTGAGTTTAAGGTTTCCAGACATTTTTTTAATCTGGAAAATTTCTTTTAAGCTTAGAAGTTGCAAGTCAAGTTACTCTTAAAGGCGTCCTAATTTGGTTGTCTAACTTGGAATTAGATAAAGCTAAACTGTGGTTTAACTGAGCTGAGTTTGTTTTATGCTATATCCCAACTTTACAAGATGTTTGCTTTTTCTTGGGTATAACTTACGATTATGCATATGTAAAATTACCTTTATGCCCATTTGACAGACTTTAGGGCTGAATTTCCCTGTGTAAGATGTTGCAGAGGTTGTACTTGTGATTGTTTTTACTCTAGGAACATGTTGATCTTCACTTCTTTAGTGATCGGGTGTTTGTTTAGGAACTTCAAACTCATCGTGATCAAAACTAGACTCATGCTCCCTAAATAGTCTCCCCTGACCACAAATCTGTTGGAAACTTCCAATCCTAATTAATAATCATAAACTTTTTAATGTAAGTCATATGGGGGGGCGTTGCTGTAAGCATAGGAGGTAGGGAGATGGTAGTGTGAGCTGGAGCATATGGTAAAAGTCGTTTGAAAGAAAGTAGAGCCGTGATGTGGATCCTGAGGGATATGTAAAGAAAATGAAGAGGTGTAGGTTTAAAAATGTTTATGGGGCCTGGGGGTGGTAGCTCACACCTGTTAATCCCAGCACTTTGGGAGGCCCAGGCGGGTGGATCACCTGAGGTCAGGAGTTCGAGACCAGCCTGGCCAACATGGTGAAACCCCATCTCTACTAAAAATACAAAAATTAGCCAGGCGTGGTGGCGGGCACCTGTAATCCCAGCTGCTCAGCAGTCTGAGGCAGGACAATCACTTGAACCCGGGAAGCAGAGGTTGCAGTGAGCCGAGATGGAGCCACTGCACTCCAGCCTGGGCGACAAGAGCGAAACTGCATCTTCATAAATAAATAAATAAATAAATAAATAAATAATTTATGGGGATGTTCCAGGGAAAATAGTGAGCCGAGATGGAGCCACTGCACTCCAGCCTGGGCGACAAGAGCGAAACTGCATCTTCATAAATAAATAAATAAATAAATAAATAAATAATTTATGGGGATGTTCCAGGGAAAATAGTTTGTGTTGGGAGCATTGAGAAATTATAATAGAAAATTAGAATAGAACGAAGGTAGTTCCTTAAAGTTGGAACACTTGTAGAGATTTTTAATTTGGAAAGACATTAATTCGTTTGATTATTCGATTAATAATCGATGTCCAGAAAATCTTATTCGATGTCCAGAAAAATATCTGTACATTCAATGTGGTTTTATTTGTACTGCACATGTCATTAATATGCTAAGTTACCTCTAAGATAACTGCTTTCTTAGTCTTTGTTACGCTGTAAATTCTGGGCATCAGGATATAACTTTTTATTATGTTAGCTCTTTTAATAGATGATGCAATTGGATTGGAGAAAAAACTGATTATATTCTGGAGTAACACTTTCATAGCCTGTATTATCCTGCAAATAGCTCCTGGTCATCTTTGAATTTTGCTAGCAAACTTGTAGGGTGATAGGTTGGAAGAAAGTATTATAATCAGTGGCTTTGAGGGCCTGATGAGAGGAAACAATAATTGTACAACTATACTGTGAATAAGTAGTGAATGATGCTGACGGTTAGCCCTTTCCTGCGGTGCCTAGACATTTGGAAATAACTGTTTTTTGTTCAAAATGTAAGCTCTTCGATAATTGAGACTTTTATTAATTCACTGAAATATTCCCAGAGCTTGAACATGTCTGGCACATAGTACATACTTAATAAATATATTATTTATTATATATTATATATAATTATATATTATATGTCATAAATTATATATTACATATATAATATATTATATATACACCTATAAAATGAATGGAGGATGTAGCTGAATATTGGAACAGGAAAGGGAAAAGAAAGAATAGCCCAAAGATTAGAAAGACTGAAGATGTTGAGCAGCAATTTCACATGCCTAGAAGAATTTCTGAGATTATGGCAAAATCATTTACTTTACTTACTCCTTACTGATCAACAGAGGAGGAGCAGGTTTTATGTAACAACCAAGAAGTAACATAGGGATCTCAGATGAGAAGAAACCAAGTGTCTTAGGATCTTGATAAAAAGAACATTAAACTCCAGAAATAGGGTTAAACCTATGCTACACATGTCTAGTAAAAAGTCAGTGTATCGGAGGCATCTGTGTTTAGAGATAAAACATACCATTAGATTCGTTTATAGTGGTTTCATTGTCCTTAGTTTTCAAGGCTAATGATAAAGACTTTTTTTTTTTTTTGAGACGCAGTCTTGCTCTGTCACAAAGCTGGAGTGCAGTGGCACAATATCTGCTCGCTGTAACCTCCACCTCCTGGGTTCAAGCTATTCTTTTGCCTCAGCCTCCCAAGTAGCCAGGACTACAGGTGCCCTCTACCATGGCCAGCTAATTTTTGTATTTTTAGTAGAGTGGGGGTTTCACCATGTTGGCCACAACGGTCTCGATAGCCTGACCTCAATAGATCCGCCCGCCTCGGCCTAGTGCTGGAATTACAGGCGTGAGCCACCACACCTGGCCTAAAGAATTATTTTTAACAGAAATCTGCTTCTAGGCCGGGCGCGGTGGCTCAAGCCTGTAATCCCAGCACTTTGGGAGGCCGAGACGGGCGGATCACAAGGTCAGGAGATCGAGACCATCCTGGCTAACACGGTGAAACCCCGTCTCTACTAAAAACACAAAAAATTAGCCGGGCGAGGTGGCGGCGCCTGTGGTCCCAGCTACTCGGGAGGCTGAGGCAGGAGGCAGGAGAATGGCGGGAACCCGGGAGGCGGAGCTTGCAGTGAGCTGAGATCTGGCCACTGCACTCCAGCCTGGGCGACAGAGCGAGACTCCGTCTCAAAAAAAAAAAAAAAAAAAGAAATCTGCTTCTAGGTATTATTTAGTGGTAATAGATTTTAGAAATTTCATATTCTTACATTGTACCTTAAAGGTTAGGATACTATTTATGAATGCTAAACATGAACTCCTGTCATCCTATTTTAGTGTCTTTATTAAATGATTACATGAATGTGGTATTTCAGTAGGTGATGTATTAATAGATGTAGGTACTCCCCTCCTAAAGCTTTAAGTATATTTATGCCATGAAAAATTTGGGGGGCATTTTCTTTATTTATTGATTAGGTACCTGTATTTTCAAGAATATTACCCAGCTTCAGTTCCCTCAAATATTTTCTTCTAGTGTTAACTACCTTGCAAGAATATGGTATAACATTTTAAAATATATTTTTGAAGGTTTGGATGTCACTGAAGATCCCCCTATTTATTGGATGGTATATTTATCAACTGGGAAGATAATTAGTTTCCCAATGTTGCCATGTTTTTATGAATAGGTCCTGTAGCTCTTGCTTTCTTGAAAGCTTAGAATTAATTGTAAGCCTTGAACTAATGATATTCTCTAAACATATTAAGATGAATAGGCTCATGTTCAGTATGTCAAGAAGTTGCCTTGTTTTACTATTTAAATAATTTGAGCTTAGTTTTCTTTTTCCACATTTGTTCTAAATTTTTAGGTGAGTCTAAATTCCTGGGCATCTGTGCACCTTATTTCTTCAATGAGGTTCTTTAACCTCATTGTATCTGATCTTTGACTTCATAAAGACCCTTGGCCTACTGACCCTGTATTTAATTTCACAGTATCAGTGGTATTTAGCCATCTCATATTTTTCCTCTTCTTTAGAGCTCCCTGGTTTCTCACTCCAGTCATTCAACTCTGTGTGTTCCTTTAACTTCCACCCTTGCTCTGTCTCTTCACCGCCATGCTTCTTTATATGGTAGTCAGAAGTTCCTGTGAGATCTTCGTAACCTCCAGTTCCCTTCACAGTCACCTGTTATCAGGCATCTGTTCCTTGAGCTCCAGGGAATGAGCTCTTTGCTATCTTTCTGGTTGTCGGACTCACTGGGCACTGTTGTGTCCTCCACAGTCTCTCAGTGGCATCGGGCCCTGTTGATGGGTGCATTCTCCCCACACTGATGTCATTCTGCTGCTTCTGGTTGTCTTTCCGCTGTCCTCCATTTTCCTTTCAGGCTCCCTTCCCACCCACCCACCTTTTGCAATATTTAGGATTCAGAAATTCCAAATATTGCAAAATATTTAGAATCAGAATTCAGAAATTCTAAATATCAGTGTTTAATAGGAGTCCCCTGGGGTTGTCCATCTTCTCACATAATACATGCTTGCTCGGAGATCTCATCAGTGCAGTGGTTTTTCAGAGGCCTGCACTGATGATTCCTGAGTCATTATGTCCAGGCCAGGCCTCATACATACTATTTACCGGTCCTCTTTCCGCAGGTGCTCCACCAAGAGTTCAGATGCAATGGGATACTTCATCTAAGATGTATACCAGTTCCTTATCAAAAAACGGCAACTTCAGGCTTCTTAGGTGAAACAGAGAACTCTTGAACATGGCATATGTCTATTATTCCATTTTTCTCTGTTGGCTTAGTGCTGAGTACCATTTGGGATAAAAATCTGTTTTGGGCAAAGGATAGGATTGTTTTATTAAATTCTCCTAGACCCTTGATTTTATGCAGAGAACGAATTAAATTTGAATGAGTTTAATGTGGAAACCCTGCTATTGATGCAGAAATCAACCTGATTCTGAACTATCACCAGAATCAAGTATTTTTGTTGTTGTTGCTTTCTGTTTTTTTGCTTTTGCTGTCTCTGCTGGTAAATAACAACTAGTATGTAAGAATCAAATGAAACAAGCATAAATCCCTAGGAAATACTTACGTATTCATTTTTAACGATTTGAAGATCTGAAGATATATAATTAAGTATAATCCTCTCAAAGTTTCACGTTGAAAAGTATTTCAAATACATCAACTTAAATATATTTTTTGCAAAATGTCTTTTTTTAAAAAAAAAAACAGATGTGGTCTCAGCGGTGTAATTATCATCTTACAGTGTGAGGAGAGCTTACAGTTGTACCAAAATTTATAACTGGGAAGAAGAGAATGTGAAATAATCCAGAAACCTAGAAAACTGTCCTCTATAGGAATACCAATTAAACAGCTACTAAAAATGAGTGTAAAGCGACAATATGGCTTTATCAAATGCTTAGGATCTGGAAAAATGCGCATATTGTCTGTTATTGATTGTTACAGTTCACGAATGTTCTTTTGCACGTGACAACTGTTGTCAAAGATGTCCTTTGTGCTTCTTGGTACAGCAGCTGGCTTTTTACCCCTCAGCGCTGTCTTCCCCCAGAGGCGGCCTGCTCTAGATGGCTTTAAAAATACACATCTTCCGGGGACTTACGTCAATAACCTACTACCCTGTTATGGAAACTTAAAAGCGAAGGCCCTGAAATACTCAGACAGTTTGAACATAAACCAAAAATGTAGTGAATCTCTAGAATGCCGTGTAATAGCATGAGTGGGGAGGAGGTCCTTCAAGAGAGGGAACTGACCTTTTTCTTCCTTGTGGGTGACCTTGAGTACACACTTTATTTAGTCATTAAATGGGTCACCTTAAGCTTAGAGAACGAAGGTCCTACGGCCTGTTGATTTTATCGTTGTCAGAAACTCTCTGCCTTTGGCCCCAAAATGGTAAATCACCTTTCTTAGAAGATTCTCATATCCAGATATTCTTACCAAATCAGAATCTTTTCTCAGCATTTTCTTCAAAAACCACAGTTCTGGGTTAAAACACCTCAGATCCTAACTATAATTTTCCTTTCATGTACATTTTAGTCATCTTTATAATTTTAAATCAAAGATAGGAACTACATTATTTGAAATAAGGGCTAACCCCCTCTAATTATAAGCATTAATCACACGCAGTTTTTTCATTTCTAAATGTTAAATATAAAAAGGGAGCTATCTCTTCTTCAAACACTTTCTGTTGCCTTCTGTGTGCGGCAGGACCTTACTTTGAAAGACTCGTTAAAGCTTAGTTGGATTTAAAGGCTGAGTTTCTGCTTGCTTGGAATGCTTGCTCTTCAAATGTTTGCTCCCTGGAGAGGGAAACTGAAGATGGAGTTTTCACATGACTTTGGATTGTTGACCTGGAAGACGTCTGGGGCAATAGGATGGGCTAGGGCACGGTTCCACTGCTTTCTGTTTCAGTAGCGTCAGGAAAGGAAGGCGGGGCTTGCTGTGTGCAAGCAGGAAAACATAGTCTGAAGATGTTTGAAGCCTGAATGCACTTTCATTTGATGCCTTGCTTTATTGCTTAAGAGAATTTTAAACTGCTGCATCCGCAAATGTGCTGCAGCCCATAATGACGGATATTTAAATGATTTTTGCATCTAAACAAATGCATTCACTCTTTGCCTGGTGTGTACAATTTGAATGACACTCGTGCTCTGTCTGGAAGGAACAGACGTTTTTCATTATGAAATTCAGTCAAGCAGAAAAGTAGCAAAGGGAGCAGAAATTTCCATTTACATCTATGATTGAAGTTGTAGTGATAAAAGAAGATGACTAAGTTGAAGAACAGCCTTGTTCTCGTTCTGCTATCCGACATGGGATCTTGTCACTTTGGTAATAGTTTTTAAACTTACGTTATTGAGGAAGGCTCTGATCAAAAGTCTCAAATTATACATGTTCTTCAACCTTAAATTTTTCTGGGTGTTTGGTTTGGTTTTTTGGTTATCTATAGATAGATTTGAGTATCTCTTTTTTTCCTTAAAATCCATTACTTATTAGTAATAAAGACTTAAGTGGTAGCTTTATGCTCCATTATCACAGAGATTCACCATACTTTTTAGTTTTTACTTATGAGCCTCAGCAGGTGTAGACAGATACCTTAGTTGCCACTGATAACATCCAGTTGCCACTAGATCAAGAAATGGATCAGAATTCTCCAGGGACATTTTCTGCTAAAGAAGAGTTGGTGATGATCTTCCTTTTGGAAGCCTAAATGTAGTTAAACCCTCTTCCTTAGAAGTCCAGAAATTCAATTATTTCAGC
This sequence comes from Macaca thibetana thibetana, assembly GCF_024542745.1. Lineage (NCBI taxonomy): Eukaryota > Metazoa > Chordata > Mammalia > Primates > Cercopithecidae > Macaca > Macaca thibetana. The sequence goes on from NC_065580.1 coordinate 170,991,008, forward strand.
TCTCTGTGGAGTGATGAGTCCTGCCAAATTGATTTACAATAATGAAACTAAGTCTCGTTTACAAATCTAAGTGGCAATTGCTAAGTCGACAGAGGAGTGGTAACAGAAAGAGAGATTCTAATTTATCTAGGGGTCTATCCGTGTTTGAACAGATTGTGTGATTTTTGAAACATGATTCAAAAAGGATGTTGATTTTCATTGAAAAGCTTGATGAATCACATATACTTACTTTGTTATTCTATTAGATATTATCTTCCTCATCCCTAGGTAGTGCTACCAGTACAGTGACAGAATTCAAATCCTTATTTTTCCTCTGTTCTAACAGAGCTTTGTAAACACATAGCAATGTTGTAATGCTTCGTAAAAGGGGGTGCCAGTTTCAAGTACTATATCCTAATTACCTCATGGCTAACTCTTTTGTTATTGTTAACAATATTGTTAACTCTTTTTGTTAAATTCAATGACATCTTTTTTCTTTCTCATTCTCTGTGTACTTTTTGCCCTAAATAGCTCTGCATCTTTTTAAGATACACGTTTGTTTTTTCTTGGAGGTTTTTAGTTAGAAAATGCCTGAAATATATAGAGCAACATTTGTTCCTCCGATGGTTAAATTACATTGTCTCCCAAAGTGAGAGATTTTAAGTCTGGACTATACCCAGGAGAATCTAAAAGAGGCACTAATAAGCTCTTGAAGAGCACAGTGGGGTGGTTGTGTATTTATTGAGTCTCACACTTAGGAGAGAAATAGGCTGGACCAAATGAGCCTGGGCATCAAGAGCACGTGGGTGGTCGTTGGTGATACACGCAGTGATGAGTGTGTGTGCTGAGGGTCCTAGACCAGGCTGGCAGGGAAATGAAATGAAGGCACTGAAGCCTCCCCTGATAACCACAGAGAGTGCTGCAGCATCCAGGACCTCGGGGTCATGATGAATAAGCTGGAGTGGATGAAAGGGAGAAGAAGGATGGAAAGGACGAGTTTCTGACCAAAAAGTGGTTTACTGGAGTGCTGTGTCTGAGTATTACATGATCTGAGTTCCATGAGGTCCAGCTTTGGGAGTGTGGAGAGTGAGTGGAGTAGAGGTATAGTCCCATGGTCTTCTGATTCACAGACATTCATCAGCGATAAGTATCTGTTGAGAAAGTGGAAGCCTGACATCGTGGGAAAGGGGGCCTGGGTTCTACAACCACATAGAATGTGTTCAGCAGGAGCCATGTTTTGGGCTCCTCATAGTGTTCAATGTTAGTTCTGTTCCCTTCTCTTGCTTCCACATAGGAAAGACTTTGACCCACTGAGGAATTAGTCATTGTCCTTTGGGTACACTTCTGGGATTTGATAATCAGTTGGGCACTGGATTCTAGTGCATTTGCTAAAAGTAATTAATACCCTGCAAATGGAAGCATGCAGCAAGCGCCTGGGAATGCCTAGTGAAAGGTCAGAATTGAAAGAGTGGAGGAGGCTGTTGACCTTTAGGCATGGATGATATGTCTAAGTGAGAAAGCAAGAAGAGTAGAAGACAAGAGTCTTACTTTATAATCAGAATTATCACAAGAGGAGCCAGTGAGAGGGAAAGAATGATTATCTTGAGGTAGATTGGTGGAAACTGGAGAAGATTGAATTTAAAGAAGAAAAGTGGGCCGAGTTCAGTGGCCCATGCCTAGAATCCCAGCAACTTGGGAGGCTGAAGCTAGGAGAGTTGCTTGAGGCCAGGAGTTTGAGATCAGCTTGGGCAACGTGGCAAGACCCCTGTCTCTACAAAAAATAATTTAAAAAAAAGTTAGCCAGGCATGTTGGCGTGTGTCGGTGGTCCCAACTACTTGGGAGGCTAAGACAGGAAGGTTGTCTGAGCCCAGGAGGCTGCAGTGAGCTATGATCACACCACTGCACTCCAGCCTGGGTGACAGAGGGTATCCCCATCTCTCTAAAAAAAAAAAAAAAAAAAAAAAGGAAGAACGTGATGTGGCAGAGTAGTCAGAGAACTTGAGGGCTGAGAAGAGACTGATGGCATTTGTTGCTCTTGATCTTGAAACAAAGTTGCAGATTGTTGGAGCAAGGCCAGATGGTAATAGGTTGGAAAGAACAAGTGAGGGGCATGAGAGTGACAGCCCGCAACTCCATTAAGAAGTTATCTGGGAAAATGCCTCTTCCTGTCTTGATTACAGCCTTCCTCACACATGGCTTTCTGAGCATGGTATGTGAAAATAGCATGCTGTATATCTTTACCTTCCCATATGATTTAAGGTTTTGGTAATGATTGGTGGTTCTTTTGCCTCACCGTACACCAGCCTGGTTGGTATTTTGTCAGCGATTATGTGGTTTTTAAAAAGGCCTGTGTATAACCTTAATTAATTGCATCTCTAAAATCTATCGGGCTTTGAGTTTTGTTTTGTTGTTGTTGTTTTTGTTGTTTGTTTCGTTTTGTTTTGTTTTTAATAAGGCAGAAAGAAAGGAAAGTGTTAGGTGAAAGCAACCAATGAGAATACCTGCATTTTGAAGAAACAAAGTAGGGCATTTAGAATTATCTCTACCGTATCCGCTTTTTCAGCTCCTCTCTCGGGATACAGAGGACTGAACTCAGCTAAACTAGGTTCAGGTCTAAAGGAAACCTTAAATTCATTTCTGTATTAGAATTAATCACACACCTATAAATACAATTTATAATATGAGAACTGCAACAAGAGAAATGGGGGGAGATGAGCAGTTTGCTGACCAATAGGGTTAATGATGGTAACATAGAATCCTAGTGGTATGCCTCCCATTGACTATTAATGACGGTAACGTAGAATCCTAGTGCTATGCCTCCCATTGACTAAAATGTGTGTGTTAAGATAGCATGGCGCATAAAACAGTGTACTGCAGTGTCAGTGTATTCAAGCTTATGGTTTCTCTGCTTGGGTTTGTATCTTTGGCTTTAGATTTTCTCCCATAACCTCAACCTGCCCACGTTCAAGTCGCCACTCCTGGAAATATATTCTTGATCTCTCAAATCTGATGCTAAGTCTGTCTTGCCCAACGGTGGCCTCTAGCCACCCATGGCCATTGAGTATTTGAAACCTGGCTAGTCCAAACTATGCTGTGAGTATTAAAAACCCACCAGATATTAAAAAGTTAGTCTGGTAGAAAAAAAAAAAAGAATGTAGAATGTCTTAATGATGATTATTTACATTGATTGCATGTTGAAATGATGAAATTTAGGATGTACTGGGTTGAAGTATATTAATAAAATTAATTTTACCTGTTTCTTTTTACCTTTTTATGTTAATGTGGCTACAAGAAATTTTAAATTAGGTGTGTGGCCTCTATTATATTTCTGTGAGACAAAGCTGCTCCAAGCTGTTCTGGTCCAGAACTATGTCTCGGTTCTTTTGTATCCTTCATGGACCTGCGTGGAGTGGTATTTAGTAATACTCAGCAGTAGCAGAGATGATCTCTTAAGATTATCAAATTGTGTTAAGTTTTAATTTTTATTCTTGCCTCTCATCCTATGTGCACCTCTCTGGCCAGGAGGCATTTATAATACCACCTTTTAATATTTGGAAATCACTTGATCCGCTTGAGTCATTGTGTTGTTTTCAAATCTAGAACTCTTTCTGCCATATTTTGTAACTTCTATAATTAAACAAAAGGCGAACCCAGAGCAGCTTGGCTCTTAGGGATGTGTGAAAAGGCGCTCAGTCCTTAAGATGGTGCCAAAAGTGACAAATCTATGGGATGACACGCAGGTTTATGGAAGAGAAGCATGAAAATTTTTATTTTTTAAAAGGACAAACCAGCTAGTCACCAAAAGACAGATACTTGATTCTACTTATATGCGGTACCTTTTTGAATTTGAAGAGTCAAATTCAAAAAGATGGAAAACAGAATGGTGGTTTCCAGGTACTGGAGGTGGTGGAATGGGGAGTTGTTTAACGGTGTGCAGGGTTTTAGTTTAGCAAGATGAAAACGGTTCTGGAGATGGAGGGTAGTGATGGTTGTATAACGATATGAATCTACTTAACACTAAACTGTATAATTAAAAGTGGGTAACCAAAGAGTGTCTTACAGAGCAATCACTTGTAACTTAAAAATTTTAAAAACCTGAAGGAGATTAGTTATAATGGGTGATCTTAAGTAGACCCTAACTGCCCGAAGGAACAGCTGGATCACATCGCTTGAGAGCCTGTTAGAAAAGCAGACTCGGTCCCACCCTAGACTTGTCCAATCAAAACCTGCGTTTTAACAAGGCCCCCAGGTGATTCATAGGCACTTTAAAGCGTGAGAAGCCCTGCTCCTAATGTCATTTGTCAAAGTGTGATCCATGAGCCGCCTGAGTCAGAGCCACTCTGGGGAGTTCTGTTTTCAGGCGCGTCCCAGAACACATAAATCAGATCTGGGCTGTGGAGCTAGACAGAAGATGAATCTTGCAGACTGATCAAGATCCTAGATGATTTTGAAGCATGGTTTGAGTTTGAGAGCCCCTGATCTGGAAAGCTTTAACAACTATTACTCTTACAATTCCATCTTTAATGGATGTTGGAATTATTAAATGCTTGTAACAAGAAGTCCCGTTATTGATAAAATCAAGAATATGACTAATAATGCAGTCAAAAAGAGGCAACAGAAAAAGCACCTATAACTTGTCTTGGGTTGGTTAATGAGGAAGCTGTCATTCAAAATTAGTAGACTATTGTAACACTTCTTGGGGTCCTGAACATTGGAATCAGAGTCGGGTTTCAGAGTTGAGCTGTTTCTGTCATTAGCTTTGTGCAAACCTCATCAGGCTCAAGAGTCCTCATTTGTAAAGGGGAATGAATTCTCTGACCAGTTAGTTTACATTCCTGAGACAAGGTTAAATTTGGAAAGCAAAGAGTTTTCAGTATATATGTGATAATTTTGAAATTCTTGAATTTTTAAAAAAGAATTTAAATGCCGCATTACTTAAATTTTTTTCTAAAGAAATAGTCAAACCAAACCCTGTCTAGTTATTAATAGATACCGCAGATGAGATGCCTGAGTTGGTAAGCTCTTTTTTTTTTTTTTGAGACAGAGTCTGGCTCTTTCGCCCAGGCTGGAGTGCAGTGGCATGATCTCGGCTCACTGCAAGCTCCGCCTCCCGGGTTCACGCCATTCTCCTGCCTCAGCCTCCCGAGTAGCTGGGACTACAGGCGCCCGCTGCCACGACCGGGTAATTTTTTGTATTTTTAGTAGAGATGGGGTTTCACCATGTTAGCCAGGATGGTCTCGATCTCCTGACCTCGTGATCCACCCGCCTCGGCCTCCCAAAGTGCTGGGATTACAGGTGTGAGCCACTGTGCCTGGCCAGTAAGCTCTTTTTAACTCTAGTTATTTTCAACTACAATAATTTTATAGACTTTTTTTTAAGGCTAGAATGTTGATGTGGAATCAAATAGGTATGCCTGTATGTATGGTGGATGCATCTGACAGGGATCACTTGACTTGAACATGCCCTGACAATGATCCTGTGTGGCAGGCTTACCTGCATCCAAGTTCTGAGTTAAGAAATCAGGAGCGGGCTGGGCGGGGTGGCCGGTGCCTGTAATCCCAGCACTTTGGAAGGCCGAAGTGGGGCGGATCATTTGAGGTCAGAAGTCCAAGACCAGCCTGGCCAACATGGCAAAACCCCGTCTCTACTAAAAATAGAAAAATTAGCTGGGCATGGTGGCGCAGGCCTGTAGTCCCAGCTACTTTGGAGGCTGAGGCAGGAGAATTGCTTGAATCCGGGAGGTGGAGGTTGCAGTGAGCCAAGATCACGCCAGTGCACTCCAGCCTGGGCAACAGAATGAGACTCTGTTTCAGAAACAACAACAACAAAAACCCAAAACAAAAAAACAACGAAGAAATCCAGGAATGGCCAACCCAGAGAGCCATTCCTTATCTGTAAGGAACATCTGAGCCCTCATCTCCTTCCATGGAACATGGGCCACGCCGGGGATTGAGACCGTTTGTTAAGAGTTAAGTGAAAGTTGCCAGGTGGAGATTGTTAGGGGCAGGGGTGTTAAGTGAAAATGCTGTAGAGAACACATGCCTTTTGCAAGCGGCTGCGGTTCTTCTGTCCGACCCACCACCACTGGACTCTCTCCCCTGTATGCAAGCCCCCAATAAAACCCTATGAGACATAGAGTTCACTAGCTCTGGGGCTCTTGAACCTGGTGCCATCCACATTGGAGTCAATAGGAGTTTGGCATGACACCTTATTCTATGAAATTTTATATGAAGCCATAAAATTTTCTTTCAAATAGACTTTATATTTTACAACAGTTTTAAATTTACAGAAAAATTGAGAGGATAGTCCAGAGAGTTTCCATATGCTTTGCATCCGGTTTTCCCCATTGTTAATATCTTATATTAATAAGGTACATATGTTGCAGTCAGTAAACAATTTTGATACCTTGTTACTTATTCACATGTCCTTACTTTTTGTCTAATGTCCTTTCTGTGTTCCAGGATGCCATCCAGGAAGGCACATTATCTTTAGTTGTCAGGTCACCTTAGCCTCCTTTCCTCTTGGCTGTGACAGTTTCTTAAAGTTTTCTTGTTTTTTAATGACCTTACTGGTTTTGAAAGGTACTGGTCACATAATTTGTAGGAATTGTCTCATGCTTTGCCTGGGGTTATTGGTTTTAAGAAGGAAGACCACAGAGGTAAAATGCCCATTTCATCACATCATATTAAGAATACATATTTGTCAACATGATACAGCCCTGTTGGCATTGACCGTGATCACCTGGCTCTGGTGGTGTTTGTCGAGTTTCTCCACTTGAAAGTTATTCTTTTTCCCACTTTGTGTGCTCTACTCTTTGGAAGGAAGTCGATTTGCACAGCCCACAATTAAGGAGCAGAGAATTATGCTTCATTTTCTTGAGGGCAGAGTGTCTACATAAATTATTTGGAATTCTTCTGTACAGGAGATTTGTCTCTTTTTTCCTATTTATGTATTCATTCAGTCAGTCATTGAGACTCATGGATATTTACATTGTACTTTGATTTATAATCCAGTACTACTTTATAATTTTTATTGCTCAAATTATTCCAGCTTTAGCTATTAGAAGCCCTTTCAGTTGGTTCCCATGCCCATTTGACATAGCCGTATATTTTTTTTTCTTACAGGATGCTCCAGTCTCATCTTGCATATTTTTGCCATAATCCTAGAATCAGCTGTTTCTCCAAGGAGCCCTTGTTCCTTTTATTGGAGAGTAATGTTATTGGAGAATAGTATTAAAATCTGGATGTTAAGGATGCTCATTGCCACTGGAGTTTCTTTGCTTTTAAGACTTCTCAGTTGATAGAACAAGGCAATGTATTTGTCTATATTCACCCTTGTGTTATGCAGATGTATAAATATTTCTATAGCTAACTAGTTGTATTTATATTAAGCTCTAATATCTAGTCTATATTAAGCTAAATAAAAGTTCATCCAGATGTTTCCTACTCTAACATATTACCACACGGACACTTTCTCCTCCTTGGTTATCTATAAATTCTCACTCCATCCACCATCTATGTACTTCATTGTTCAATTTCAGTATATGTGCATAGCAGTATCAGAATTGTTACCCAGGCTGGGTATGGTGGCTCATGCCTGTAATCCCAATACTTTGGGAGGCTGAGGCAGTAGTGGATTGCTTGAGGCCAGGAATTTGAGACCAGCCTGGGCAACATGGCATAACCCCGTGTCTACTAAAAATACAAAAAAAGTGCTGGTCGTGGTAGCATGTGCCTACAGTCCCAGCTACCGGAGAGGCTGAGGTGGGAGGATCACCTGAGCCCAGGAAGTCAAGGCTGCAGTGAACTGTGATCGTGCCATTGCACTCCAGCCTGGGAGACAGAGTAAGACTCTTTCTTTAAAAAAAAAAAAAAAAAAAAAAAGTTAAAATATGTCTTTTTAAAAGCTGCAAGACTGCTAACATTTATTTATTTATTTATTTATTTATTTACTTATTTATTTTTGAGGCGGAGTCTCACTCTGTCACCTAGGCTGGAGTACAATGACACAATCTCAGCCCACTGCAACCTCTGTTTCCCAGGCTCAGGCGATTCTCCTGCCCCAGCCTCCCGAGTAGCTAAGATTACAGGCACCTGCCACCATGCCCAGCTAATTTTGTATTTTTCGTAGAGACGGCGTTTCACCATTTCACCATGTTGGCCAGGCTGGTCTTGAACTCCTGGCCTCAGGTGATCCGCTTACCTCGGCCTCCCAAAGTGCTGGGATTATAGACATGAGACACCATGCCTGGCCATAAATACTTATTTTGTTCCCTTTTTTTTTTTAAGTAAATCCTTTGCCCTATTTTTATTATTTTAAGTCCAGTGTTATTCAGAGCCTGGGTTAAACACTATTCTTTTTTTTTTTTTTTTTTTTTTTTTTTGGAGACAGAGTCTTGCTCTGTCACCCAGGCTGCAGTGCAGTGGTACGATGATCTTGGCTCACTACAAAGTCCGCCTCCCTGGTTCAGGAGATTCTTCTGCCTCAGCCTCCCGAGTAGCTGGGACTATAGGCATGCACCACCACGCCCAGCTAATTTTTGTATTTTTGGTAGAGACAGAGTGTCACCATATTGGCCAGGCTGGTCTCCAACTCCTAACCTCGTGATCCACCCACCTGGGCCCCCCAAAGTGCTGGGACTACAGGCATGAGCCACCACTCCCGGCCAGCACTCTTCTGTCCTGTACTCACTTTGCCATCTACGTATGTATATTGGATGTATATGAGGCTGGATCTGTACTTGGAAAAGTTGGAGAGATGATTTAGGTAAAACTTTTAGTTTTCACTTCTTTTGCCTTTTTGCTTATCTTGATCCATTTAGTTTCTGCCATCTGGCAAATAGTTCTCATCTGAAGAATCCCATCTGTTAGTTCTCACTATTATCCGGTAATAGTTACAGTGAAATGCTGGTGACGACAACAGCCACTTTTTAAAAGGATGTGTAATTCACCCTCGTGTCCTCTTTGAGAACCCAGTAACTGCCCACACTCTGAAGCTAAAACCATAACAGTTTTATCACATGGAAAGTTTGTTGAGAAATGTTTGCCTGCTTCTGTGAAGTAATTGTCCCGTCTCTTGAGTACAGATGCCTCCCAGGAAAATTTTTCCAGCCTATTTGTTAATGCAAAAGTTACAAAAGATCAGTATATAATGAACACGTTCAAGAAAAAAAAATTTGCGAAGAGTCTGAAATGGTAAAATAAAAAATCACTTAAGAAAACATTTATCTGCAGCTATCATTTTCATATACACATATCTAGTGTATATAAGTTAGTAAGTACATAATTCTGGCAAGTTCTACCTGTCTACACATCTACACAGAAAAATTAGGAAAGTCTTGTCCAGACTTTTCCATCATCTTCAGTATAAAGCATCTTCTAGCTGTTCGAATAGAAAAAAGCTGGATTCTTGACTCCTTTCTATTTGGTTCTTTTTTTTTTTTTTTTTTTTTTTTTTTTGACAGAGTCTCGCTCTGTCTCCCAGGCTGGAGTGCAGTGGTGTGATCTCGCGATCTTGGCTCACTGCAACCTCCACCTCCCGGGTTCACGCCGTTCTCCTGCCTCAGGCTCCCGAGTAGCTGGGACTACAGGTATACCCGCCACCACGCCTGGCTAATTTTTTTGTATTTTTAGTAGAGACAGGGTTTCACTGTGTTAGCCAGGATGGTTTCAATCTCCTGACCTCGTGATCAACCCACCTCGGCCTCCCAAAGTGCTGGGATTACAGGCGTGAGCCACCACGCCCGGCTCTGTTTGGTTCTTTAGATCTGACCTTGAGACAACATCCAGAATCTGAGAACTACTCACCATCTCTACTGCTGTCATCCTGGTCCAAGTCATCGTCATCTCCCACCTGGATTCATGCCAGAGCCCGCTTCCTGGTCTTCTCACTTCTAGTCTTGACCCCTAGGGCAAGAATGATTAGCTTAGAAAACCATCCCAGAGCCTTCCAGCATTACTCCGAGTTGGACAATGTTTGAGGCCTGTTTAAGTTGGACGGTTGGACTGTTCAGAGTTGGACAATGTGTAAGGCCCCGTGCAGTCAGCTGTGCCTGTCCTGTCCTGGCTCTCACTCACTCACTTGCCTATGGATCTCCTCCACATCATTTCTCCACGACAGCACTGATCTCCTTGCTCTTCTGTGAGCTCACCAGGCATGCATCAGCCTCAAGACTTTGTGTAGTATTTATTGCTTCCTCTGGGTAGAATATTCTTCCCTTTGATTCTGAGTATTTTGTTCCCTCACTTCCTCAAGTCTTCACTGAAACGTCCTATTTTCAAGTAGGCATTCCCTGACCACCCTATTTAAAATTTCACCCCTCAGAAAAAACATTCAAAAAAAAACCCATCCCCTTTCTCTGCTTTATCTATGTAACATTTATTGCCATCTAACAGACACTATATTTTATGCTTTTTTATCGCTTCCCCCCAGGATCATATATCATTTTATTGGTTTTGTTCACTGCTGTATTCTTAGCACTGAGACATAATTGTAAGTATGCAGTGAAGAGTTAGTGGATAAAGGACTGTGACTGCCAGAGGGGACTCAGGAAACACCCCCTCACAGCCAGGACCCTCACTCAATGCAAGAGTTGAAAGAGGCGATCACGCTGATTCTCTGCTTCTCCACTCGTAGGGCCTCCATCCCACTGTGTTGATTGCTGTCCTGTATTCACCTCATCATAAGCAGTACTCACGTGCCAGACAGTACCATGTCATCTCTGCGGGGCCACAACTAGGTAGTGATGGTGTAATGAAAATAAAACCCCAATGTCTTCAGTAGGTACCAAATGGGTGATTAGTAAATGATGAAGAGTAGCTGTTGCTCTTTTGATTACTGTGATGATTATTATGAGAAACTATGGTGGTTGATGAGATACTGGGGAGAAGGATACTATTAATATATAATTTATTGAGCAACTTTGTTCTGGGCACTGAGTTGAGTGCTTTATGGATATTAATTCATTTAGTTCTGCCAGTTCTGCCATTTACTCTATGTGTGACCTGGACTGTTACATAACCTCTCAGTCTCACCTTCTCTTTTTTTTTTTTTTTTTTTTTTTCAAAAACACAGTCTCGCTCTGTCACCCAGGCTGGAGTGCAGTGGCACAGTGCCAGCTCACTGCAACCTCCACCTCCCGGGTTCAAGCGATTCTCCTGCCTCAGCCTCCTGAGTAGCTGGGATTACAGGCATGCACCACCACACCTGGCTAATTTTTTTGTATTTTTAGTAGAGATGGGGTTTCACCATATTGACCAGGCTGGTCTCGAACTCCTGACCTTGTTATCCGCCTGTCTCGGCCTCTCAAAGTGCTAGGATTACAGGCTTAAGCCACCGTGCCCGGCCCTCACCTTCTCTTATAACGTGAGATCATTGTAGCTGCTTTGGTGTGGTTCTGAGGACAGTGAGAGAAGATGCACATGACGTACTGAGGGTAATGGCAGGCACATGGTTCAGAGTTACTGACACTACTGATGTTTTATCTTCACCAGGCAGATCCGGGCCCATAGCACAAGGAAACCGAGACTTTGGCGTTTTACAGTAATTCCAGTGCCAGAACACTTCCCCCGCTTTCTTGAATCATCTTTACCTCTTGAGAGATGAGGAAGAGAGGGCGCACCTTGGGCAGAAGTCCAAAGACCTCAGGCATTTTTGGCCCTTCATTCCCATGATTCTGGCCAACATCATTTTAGTCCCCAGCAGTTCATAGAAATATTGTCTTTTAATCTGATATTTGAATAATCTGTGTCTTGAAGACCCTGCATATGGCTCTGGAATCTTTTACATTAATCTACTCAATCCCACTCTGACGCTCAAAACTTTAGCAGTCTGGTTTTTTTTTTTTTAATTATTTTAATATCTTGATTTTAAACATTTATTTTTAGAGATAGGGTCTCTCTAAGTTATGCAGGCTGGCCTCAAATTCCTGGGCTCAAGTGATCCTCCCACCACAGCCTCTCAAATAGCTGGGATGACACCCCTAGGTGCCGCCATCCTGGCAGCAGTGTCAGTTTTGAGACATCTTTCCCTTCTCATTTCTCCAAGTGTCTTGGATTGGGGAGTTACTGTGGTTTTAGTTGCAGTACTTTTTACTCTGAATTCTGTCTTCTTCCTGGAATTCTGTCTGTCTTTTGAAAAGACAGCATAAAGAAATCGAAAAATATACTTTAAATTCCATAGCGTGGGAGCCTCTGCTACTCACCTGTTTGATATTCATTCCCATTTTTTCCTTTCTAAAAGAATTCCAGATTTTTTTTTGTTCAGGGTGACAATGCCCTCTGCTGAAAATACTTTCACAGATTCCCTTGCAGGTGTGTGTAGCCAGATCATAGTAATGGCATATATGGCCTCAGTGGGATTTGCTGAGGAGTATGTCCCTCCCAAGTAACAGAGCAAAGCTTTATTAGAGGAAAATAAACAACAGAAAACCTTTCACCTTTGTCTTGTTTCCCCTGCCTTCTGCCTGGAACTTGGACACAAAGTCTTGAATTTCTATGACCATTTTGTGACCATAAAACACGAGGATAAAACCAACGTGCTAAGGATGGCAATACAGAAAGATAGGAATACCCTGGTCCCTGATGGCATCATGGAATGTCTGCGGTGGCCCTAGCTTCAATGTCACTTCTTAGGTGAGATACACAATCCTACCGTGTGTTTAAGCCAGGTTTGACATGTGGTCTGTTCTCTGCCGCCGAATGCATTCCCAGCTGTTCTGTGTGGCTTGCTAGCTCATTTAAGTCGAGTTTTATTGTCAAACTGACCACATTGTGGATTATAATATTAAAGTACTTCACAGTCTAAAAGTGAACTACTTTTGTAAAAGCCAAAGGAAATGGGCCAAATGAACCATTTTGAACAGAGTTTAAATGAGTGAGTTGAGTTACCACTCTTGGATGGAGAACTGGAGACCTGGATTTTCAGTCTAGTTCTACTGCCAGTTGGCTCTGTGGGCAAGTCACCTGACCTGGGCTCTTTTCCTCCCATCTGCAAAATGAGGTAATTTGAGCTAGACAGTCCTCTCAAAGACCACCAAGGAGCTAGCAGATTGAGGCCTGCAGACTCCTATTGAATTTGCCATCCTTGTTCACCTTGCCAAGACTTCATAGCCAAGAAGACAGACCCAGATTTTGTTCATTAGCTTTGAAAACTCCCTTTCAGTTGTGGGGGGTGTGTGTGTGTGGTGTGTGACATGTGTTTTGAATATAAATTGTGAATTGTTTAAGCAAGAAACCAGGTTGTATGTTTAGCAATAAGCATGCGTAGTGTATATTGACGAATTTATCCGCTGGAAATAAATGGTGCCAAATTTCCTGAAGTTTGCCGTAAACAGGAACATGATTTCTCATTATGATGCTTAATTTGTTTTGGTCTTTGATCTCTTATACCAGAATTCTGTTACGAACTTTTTTTACCTGAAAGATCAAAGCAAATAAACAGAAGCATTTGTAAAAAAATAAGGTATACGTGGCTGTGGAGAGAAACTCAGGTATATACGATCATAGTCTTTTTAAAATTAACAAACTTTGTTTTTAAAAACAAAGTAGTATAAGTTCACAGCAAATTTGAGTAGAAAATACCGTTTCCATATACCTGTTGTCCTAGCAAAGATTTTTAAGTACAATATTTTTTAATTAAAAAAAGAAAATATAAACCATGCGAAGCCAGTTGGTGAAAAAGGCTTCATTATATTTTAGCACTCTTAACTCTTATTAAAAATTTTTTAAAACAGATTTTTGCAGTTGAATCACTTACAATTTCTGATGTGTAGCATTCTAACATGTTTCATCAAATTTTAAAAGTAACATAAGCAGTGCTGTCCACTGCTAAATTTTATTTTAATGTTAGAATACAGTGAAGTTTTTGTTTTGCCATTAGTCCTGAGAGCTTATTAAATAACCAGTTTTAATCCTTTAAAAAACCATTGTCATTTTGAGGAACACATATTTCTTAGCTCTGTGCAATATAAGAAACTAAGACATCTTGGCAGTATCAAATGAAATGTTTTGCAAGTTAGAAGGTTCAGTAGCCACTTATAAACATAATGAACGATTGTTATAGTCAGACTAATGCAGAAATACAGGTGTTGGGGGCAGGGTGGGTGGGTGAGCAGACTTGGTCCACAAGTAGTAGTTTGCCAACCTCTGTCCTAAACACAAGTTCAAGAATATGGTTCTCTTGGATAGATTTTCTGCCAGATGAAAGTAAGAATAACATCCTTAGCTAATGAACTCCTAATATCCAAGGCAACTTTTATTTGATACAGGCTTTTAAGAAAAACTTGTTTACCAACTCCTCATTAAAAATGCTCAGACTGGCTGGTCATGGTGGCTCATGTCTGTAATCCCACACTTTGGGAGGCTGAGACTGGCAGATCGCTTGACCCTAGGAGTTCACGACCAGCCGGGCAACATATCTAGACCCTGTCTCTGCAAAAAGTAAAATAATTAGCTGGGCATGATGGGGCACACCTGTAGTCACAGCTACTCAAGAGGCCGAGGTGGGAGGATTGCATCACCCCAGGAGGTCGGGGCTGCAGTGAGCCCTTGATCCAACCACTACATTCCAGCCAGGGTGACAGAGTGAGACCTTGTCTCAAAATACACAAAAAGATTAATGCAGTACATGTCCTTTTGGTGAATAAGTAAATATGTCTTGGTAACTTTAGCTTTGCATTATGATCTAGTCCTCAGCAGATTGACTAAGGGCAGATAAAACAAGTTGATTTGGTGGTGGTGTTTGGCACTTACTGTCTGGTTTATGCCCCCAAGAACTCTGGCAGGCCAAAGTCGAGTGGATCTGATCCCTGCTCTGGCTCTTCTCACGAACTGATTTAGTAGCTTTGGGCCAGCATTAATTTTTTTAAACTCTTTGACCTATTTGTACATGATAGGCATGTAATTTTTCGAATAATTACTCATTAAATAGAAAAGCATCACTTCTTAGTTTGGACATTTGCAAATACGGCTGAGCAGAGCTGACAGATGAGGTGGGCATCTTCAGGTCATAGGTCACTTGTGGCCTCCTGTAACCTAGAAAATCGGGATGCCTCAGACATCAGGTGTTCTTCCAAGCAGCTAGGGTTGGTCCCTGACCTCAGAAACCCTGAGAGCCCTCAGAAACCCTGAGAAATGCACCTGGGAATGGTATTTGTTTTAGATGAGATTACCTTTACTTTCCATTCTCCAGCTCTTCTTGTGTTTTTGTGTTTTCTTTTACATCATCCTATATAAAAGAGAAATGTGATATCATTTGCATTACCTTGTTATTTCTTTCCTTGTAATTTATATCTTAATGCTTATCTCTGGGGCTAGGTTATAATCTCCCGAGGTAGGTGGCCTTAGGTTTCTTGGCAGAGATTCCTCCCCTGGGAAGTGAGGGTTATAAAAGAACCTGTGATGTGGCCCTGTGGAGCCGCATGGGGTGGGTGCTCAGTACTCACTGATTTCTTCCCTGCAAAGTGACACCTGCAGTCTTTGGGGTATCATGTCTCATAATTTTTGCATTCCCTGCAACACACACTATACTGCTATGGGCGTCGTTGATCATTTTAAAGACTTAAGGAATGACAAGATACAGTGCTTATTCTCCCCTATGATTTGCTTAGATTTTTATCTAAAAAGTACTTACTGAAATAAGTACTTCAGTATCACGATACATCTTATGTGTTTGAGCTAGAAACAGACTAAAGTTTAAACACCTTTATGAGAATGCAAAGTTACTTCCTTCCCCTTCTTAGGGCTTTTCATCCCTCTTTATGTTGCATTTCAGGAAGTGTCCTGTAGCTTACTATGAAGGAAAGACATTGGTTCCTGTCTTTGCTGGTGTGTGGACAATCTGTATTCTTTGCTCCGTGGGAATTGTGGGTTTATGTGTATTCTTGCATGTTTTGCTGGAAGGACCACAGTGACCTACTTGGTGGTCTCCCTGCTTTCATGGTTTCACTATGCTGGTCTATCCTTCACTTAATTATAGAGTTTCTCTGGGGGCGGGTGGAAACTTTTGGCCTATGTTGCTTCTTCCAAAATGGCATCCAAAACCTAAGCCTCTTTAAAATTAGAGTCCAACATGCTTCCCCCATGCTACTTCCTTCTGGACTCCCTTTGCCACTTCCTTTGTGCTCCAGCCATGATGGGCTGCAAGTACGCCTTGCTGGTTCTTTTCTCTTTCTTTGCACAGAGGCTCCCTCATTTTGAAGGGTCTTTTGCTACCCATCCATCCATCCATTTGGATTCTATAATAGAGTTCTTCATGTTTGCCAGAACTAGGCCATTGTGGGGGTATAATGGCAAGCAAGACAGATTCCTGTTTTTTTTGTTTGTTTTTTTTTTTGTTTGTTTGTTTTTGAGACGGAGTCTTGCTCTGTGGTCCAGGCTGGAGTGCAGTGGTGCAATCTCGGCTCACTGCAAGCTCCACCTCCTGGGTTCATGCCATTCTCCTGCCTCAGCCTCCTGAGTAGCTGGGACTACAGGCGCCCGCCACCACTCCCGACTAATTTTTTTCGTAGTTTTAGTAGAGACGGGGTTTAATCATGTTAGCCAGGACGGTCTCGATCTCCTGACCTCGTGATCCACCAGGCTCAGCCTCCCAAAGTGCTGGGATTACGGGCGTGAGCCACGGCGCCCGGCCAAGCAAGACAGATTCTATCCTTATATCATGAAAGTTCAATTCATTTCCCATGTGGCATACTACTTCTCACCATTCAGATTCATGTTATTTCTTCTTTGAGGTTTTTCCCACTGCACAGAAGATATTGGCCTGGCACTTTCCTCATCTCTATTACAGAATTTAACTTGTTCATTCATCAACAGATATTTATTGCCTACTAAGTGCAAGAATCTTTGCTAAAAACTGGGAATATTGCAGTGAACAAAACGAAAATTAAGTTTACAGCTTACATATAATGTGCTAATTATCCGTCTTTTACGTTAGACTGAGTTCATGTAGGACTTTATGTAATATCTTTATATCTTCAGTACCAGAAGTGCCTGGAAATAATTTTCATGATATAAATTTTCTTTAAAGATATAGCAAAAGTCTGAGGAACAGTTTTCAGAACTAAAATGAAGTAAACTCTCTCTTTCTCTCTTATGCGCGTTATGTAAACATATATATAAAATACAATTTTGGGGTTTTTGCCTAGGAAGTAGAAAAATGCTAAAATTTCTATTTTATTTACAAGCAGATTAAAATGTCCGAGAAAGAGAAGTAGACAGGGATTTCTATTGATTTTGCTCAAATGCTCACCTAGACAATGTCAATATTTGTATTTTACCCCCTGTTATAATAGAATGGTAATTGGTTCTCTAGTTAAGCAGCTTTTTAGGATTAATTTTGAAGCAAGAGATTCAGATTAATTAAGGGAGAATTTCACTGCAGCATTTAGGAATTACTTTAACCATCAAATTTGGTGTGGCAAGAAACTGAGTTGCTTAAGGAGGCCAGACATAACATTCTAAAGGTAGTAGGGTCTCGATTGGGTTGCTTAGGCATTGAAAGGCTGTTTTAACTTGTCTTGAAGTCTGTCTTTCTTTGATGCCTTCTCTGCGGTAAGAACACTGTGATACAGATGGAATGACGGGAAGTGGTTTTCCTTTCTTTCAGTTGGTGAGTTTGTAAGCGATGCCCTTCTCGTTCCTGACAAGTGCAAATTCTTACACCAGGAGAGGATGGATGTTTGCGAAACTCATCTTCACTGGCACACCGTCGCCAAAGAGGTACCAGCCCATAAATTCTTTCTTATTGCAAAGTGAAGATTTCCTGGGGACATACCTAATAGCATTTTAGAGGGTATTTTGAGGCAACAGCTATGTTAATAAGTTATTTAAGAAAAAAACCCAATGCTACTATCTGTAAACCAGATTTTAGTTTTTAGAGTGATTTTAGGTTCACAGCAACATCGAATGGAAAGTAAGAGTTCCCGTGTACCCCCTGTCCCCACACATGCACAGCCTCCCCATCCGTGAATATTTTTAAAAAGTCAAAAATAGGGCCAGTTGAACTAGATTCATTATGTGCCTGTGTCGTGTTTCGCAACTTAAAAATAAAAGTGGTCTGTGCCATGCCTTATAACTTAAAAATATAATCTTTAATAGTCACAACTTTAAAGTTTACCCTTCAGACTATTTTTATTCACCTGTTTTTTCTTTTGTCATATATAATTTTTTAATAATTTAACCTTTTCCCCTGTTATCTATTAGTGAATACGGTGGTAGAACAGTGAGGTAGCTTGTTTGTACCAGCCTGAAAGCTCCAGTTAGAATTCAGTTTCTAAGTTATCCTGTCCAATTTTATATACGTAAGGCCACGCATACTATCTTGAGTTTTCCACAGGGTGAGTCTGACCGAGCACTTGGTTGACCTCTGCTTTTGGCTAAGCCAATAAAAGATACAAGATACTTAGCATGAAAAGGCCACTGTGTAGTGTGACCACCTTCATAGCTAGCTGTGTCCCTTTGATAGTTTTTCTAATAATTTCATATAGTTTATTTGTGGTAAGATCAGTCTACTAGAATTAGGCACCTTTGTCAAGCTCCCTAGGGCTTCACTTGGGTCAATTTTGATCCCCTGTCCCTCCCCGGCACATGTGTGGAGACATTTTTGGTTATCACAACTTGAGGAAGTGGTGTTACTGGCATCTGATAGTGTCCAGAGGCCAAAGGTTCTGCTAAACATCCTACAGCCAACAGGATAACCACCCTCCACCCCCAAGAATTATCCAGTCCAAAACATCAGTAGCGCTGGGGTTGAGAAATCTGATCTAGCTTAGCTTAACCATTGTATCCTAGCTTTATAGCTGTTAGGCAGAAAATACCACTGAAGATTTAGCATTATTTGTTGCCGCTTACAAAATAATACATTTGGATTCACTGTAGAATAAAATTTTCATTATATAAAAATGTGTTTTGGAGGTTTAAGAGCTTGCTGAGTTTAAGAAAACCAAATAAGTTGAAGTCCAGCTACCTATTTGATAACCTCATTTTTTATTCCTTCTGTGTTTTCATAAGAAAAATCCTTTGTCTCTAAGAAACAAAAATGACTCCCGTAAGGTCAAAATACAGTCTCTAATATTTTCATTGTTTACCTTTGTGTATTGAATTATTAATCCTTCATTTATCACTAGTGGCTGCTCTCAGAGCTTTATGCTAATCTAGATTTGTGCAAATTTAGCAAATCCCAAAAAACAAAAAAACATTCAAAGAGAAATCTCTAATGACTGTAAGTTCTGATGCATAGTGGCTGCAGGGGATAATTTCTTCTCTTCCCAGGATTGTTTTAGAGTAACAAAGTGAACCAAGAGAGTCAGAATTTCTAGGATAAGGCAGGTCCATGTGAGAGAAACTTCCATCTGTAAGGGAGGTAGGAGTGAGCTGGGGATCTACCTGGATACACGAATTAAGCTAGAAAGCATTAATTCTCTGGTATCTGTTCGCCAGTGGAACCTTCTACATCTTATTTCTCAATTAGTTTTCATTCCAGTTGTTCGTATAAACCTCTATTATATAACATCATGGTCTTATTAAATAAATAATAATCTTAAGAAAAAAAAAGAGTACCAAAGCGTAACCCATGCTAAAAAAAAATCCTGTTGTGAATTCACTCAAAAAGCAAATGATCTTTTCCTTTGTGAAATTGGTTCCTAATATATTGGGTCTGCCTGTTGATTATTTTATGTGGAGTTTTCTTACAATGAAACACATCTACTCTACCACTCCCTGTTTTCTCCCCACACTTTGTAGACGTGCAGTGAGAAGAGCACCAACTTGCATGACTACGGCATGTTGCTGCCCTGCGGAATCGATAAGTTCCGAGGGGTAGAGTTTGTGTGTTGCCCACTGGCTGAGGAAAGTGACAATGTGGATTCTGCTGATGCGGAGGAGGATGACTCGGATGTCTGGTGGGGCGGAGCAGACACAGACTATGCAGACGGGAGGTAAGGTGGCCTTTGTGTTCAGCCTCAGAGATGCTGAAACATCGTGCACAGAGTATTTGTATCCTGTAAATGAATCTTTCTGTTTATCACTAAAAAGGTCTCTGCCCACTCCCATTAAAGTCTGCTGTTATGCAAAAAATCTTAACTATCACTTTTTATGGCATCCTGTTGAATTAATAATAATGTCAATCACCCATCACAGAGTTAGTTTTAACTGTTTAATATTAAACTTGGGATCAAAATCCCACTGGTAGCTATCATAGGTTACTGGTGGTTCTAACAGGGAGTTGAAATAATAATGGCATTCTGTTTTGGTCATTAATTTTTAAATATTTTTTAAATGCTATCTGGGATTGCCCGTCATTAGTTCAAGGTGAATTTTTGTTAAGAAAGGTTTGGTTTGAGATTTTGGGGGTTTTGTGTGTGGATGTGTAAGGTTTTTTTTTTGCGGGGGGGGTTTTTTTTTTGTCTTTTATCATCTTTTCCTTCATTGTGGAAGTCAAAGGCATTAATAAATGCTTGATGCTTGTTAATTTTTTTTAACTACCTTTGATTTCATGATTGTAAAGAAATCTGTTTTCACCTCTTTTTCTTATGGAGCTTAGTCCCATTACTTCTTACCTGATTCTCATTCTTTTTTTTTGAGACAGAGTCTCGCTCTGTCGCCCAGGCTGGAGTGCAGTGGCGCCATCTCAGCTCACTGCAAGCTCCGCCTCCCGGGTTCACGCCATTCTCCTGCCTCAGCCTCCCGAGTAGCTGGGACTACAGGCGCCCACCATCTCGCCTGGCTAATTTTTGTATTTTTAGTGGAGACGGGGTTTCACCGTGTTAGCCAGGATGGTCTTGATCTCCTGACCTCGTGATCCGCCTGCCTCGGCCTCCCAAAGTGCTGGGATTACAGGCGTAAGCCATTGTGCCCAGCCCTCATTCTTAATTGAAGGCGAACATTTATATTCAAATCATAAAATTATAAAATGAGAATCTTTGGGTTGGAAATGCCATCTGGTTCAGGCATTGATTTCATGCTGTCTCATCCCCTGAGGTGGGATGATTGTATCACCTCTCTTTTTCCTTCAGTATTCTCTCAGATGTTCCCTAGAGCTACAGATTTCCAAACAGGACTTTCAATAGGACTTGTAAGTTTATAATCACCAAACTACAGGATGCTTGTTTTTTTTCTTTTAATTTCCCGTGTAATGTGCTACTAGGGCCCCCACAGAGTTTATTATCTATATCAGCTAGAACACTGGGACCACAGTCATAAACTGAAGGACCCAGGCAAACTGGGTCATATGGTTACCCCACCTATTACAGTCTTCAGTGATGATGTCACTGTCCAGGTTGATATTCAGTTGACATGCTCGCCAGCTCCTTCCTAGTTACCTTCATTTGTGTTCCATTTCAGTACCTGAACACAGTCATGCTTTAGACTCTCAGATTGCTCAGAAATATTGTACCCATAAGGTTTCTAGTTTTGATATTCCCCTCTGACCATGATCTTCCCTCATAATCACCTCCCCAGTTCAGGCTTTTAGTCCATTATCCTCTTTTTCCCTGCCTGCGTTTCTAATCAGGATGGAATCAATGGATAACCATTCTTACCTATTCCATTGAACATCCTTGACTTGGCTGATACCCTTCACATTTTCTAAACATATTTTTGTCAATTCTCCATAGCTAGAAAAAATTAATTTTTTTCTTTAGTTGCTTCTGGGATTTCTAAAGTATCAAGTCATGTAACCTTACCACTTAATTCCATTTCTTATTCATGCTGTAACATCAGCTGGGATCTTAATGTTACTAGATGCCCCTAATTATCTCTGTCTTGATGACCTATCGTCTTCCCCATAGCAGTTGATCCAGGCCAACTTCATTCTCCTTGGTTCCCAGCGTAACTCTCTCTCATGCTCTACATATGACCCCTCCACAGTCATCCATTGTGAATTTCTGCAACATGGTGCCTGACATTTGGTAGGTGCCCAGTACATGTTTGTTGAATAAACCAATGAATTTTCTCCTGTCCCTCAGCATCCCTTGTACCTTCTTCTATTCCCTTTGTTTCCTGTCTTCCCTCTTACGATTATGTTCTGCTGGACTCTCAATCATCTCTTCCTTTCTTGCATTTTCGGTCTCCCTCTCCCCCACACCTCCAGGCTTCATCCACTGTCCTCCCAGGTAATTATTTCCCATGCATTACTATCTTTCTACTATGTGTTTTTAATCCTGTTGGCAGTTGGTAGGAAATATTTGATGGTTTATTCTACCCGGAGAAAAGTCCAGATTCCCTTGCACGGCATCCAGAAGTCTCTTACGTGGCTTCAGCCTGCATTTACTTTTTTTTTTTTTTTGTGACGGAGTCTCGCTCAGTCGCCCAGGCTGGAGTGCAGTGGCCGGATCTCAGCTCACTGCAAGCTCCGCCTCCCGGGTTCCCGCCATTCTCCTGCCTCAGCCTCCCCAGTGGCTGGGACTACAGGCGCCCGTCACCTCGCCTGGCTATTTTTTGTATTTTTTAGTAGAGACAGGGTTTCAGCGGGTTAGCCAGGATGGTCTCGATCTCCTGACCTTGTGATCCGCCCGTCTCGGCTTCCCAAAGTGCTGGGATTACAGGCTTGAGCCACCGCGCCCGGCCCAGCCTGCATTTTCAACCTTGTACATGCATGCATGTCACTCTGTCTCCTGGCGCCCTAAAACCGTTGACCTTTTCTTTCTCTAGGCTTTCGTTCCCACCATTCCGCCCCATCTGAAATATTTTTCCTTTTTTGTCAGTGGGGTTAATGTATGATAAAGATATTTGTCAACTCTAAAGTGCCACATCTTATGACCCATCAAAATCCTATATATTTGTAAATGTTCACCTGAAAAGATGCGTTCTTTACAAGTGCCTTGCTCTGCTATGCAACCCTTGCTTTACCTTTTCTTATAAGACCATAGCATATCTTCCAATGAATTGTAGTCCTATCTCTTTTTGTCTGTTAGAATCCAAACTATAGTTTATGTGTCTGGTATGTCTTGCACATAGGTCCTCAATAAATATTAGACAAAGTGAATTGTATATTTAAAATTTTTTTTCATAGCTTTTGGTAAGGACTTTGTGGTCCAAAGTTGGATGGTATAGCAAACTTGTCCAACTCATGGCCCAGGATGATTTTGAATGCAGACCAACACAAATTCATAAACTTTCTTAAAACATGAAATTTTTTTGCCTTTTTTTTCTATAGCCCCTGTTATAGAGGTTCCCATCTTTTAGAAAGAACTGTCCAATACAAATGTAATGTGAGCCACTTTCTTTTTCGTTTTCTTTTTTCTTTTCTTTTTTTTTTTTTTTTTTTTTGAGATGGAGTCTCACTCTGTCACCCAGGCTGGAGTGCAGCGGCGTGATCTCAGCTCACTGCAACCTCTACCTCCCGGGTTCGTGTGATTCTCCTGCCTCAGCCTCCTAAGTAGCTGGGATTAAAGGTGTGCGCCAGCGTGCCCGGCTAATTTTTTTTTTTTTTTTTTTTTTTTGTAATTTTTGTAGAGATGGGGTTTCACCATGTTGGCCAGGCTGATCTCAAACTCCTGACCTCCTCATCCATCCATCTTAGCCTCCCAAAGTGCTGGGATTACAGGCTTGAGCCACCACGCCCGGCCTTACTTTTTCATATTCTGATAGACAATTTAAAAATAGTAAAAAGAAACAGGTGAATTTAGTTTTGGCAACATTTTATTTAATCCAATATATCTGAAATACCATGTGACCAATATGAAAAATTTAATAAGATAGTTTACGTTCTTTTTTTTTGTTTCTTTCTTTCATAAGAAGTCTTAACACTTCTTTTAACATTTAACAGCGGCCGGGCGCGGTGGCTGACGCCTGTAATCCCAACACTTTGGGAGGCCGAGGCAGGTGGATCACGAGGTCAGGAGATCGAGACCCTCCTGGCTAACACGGTGAAACCCCGTCTCTATTAAAAATACAAAAAATTAGCCAGGCGTGGTGGCGGGCGCCTGTAGTCCCAGCTACTCGGGAGGCTGAGGCAGGAGAATGGCATGAACTCGGGAGGCAGAGCTTGCAGTGAGCCGAGATGGCGCCACTGCACTCCAGCCTGGGCGACAGAGCAAGACTCCGTCTCAAAAAACAAACAAACAAACAAACAAAAAATTTAACAGCACATCTCAATTCCAACTAGCCACATAACTGTGTTTGATAGTTACATGTGGCTAGTGACTACTATATTTGGACAGTGTAGTTCCTGGATGACTTGAAATTTCTTATCACTCTTTATTTTTCCATTAAGACAAATGGTATGTATAACCTAGTGATGTTTTCTAAGGTTGAGCCACTGAATTTTTATTATTATTTTTAACTATTCTTGTTTTTAAAATTTTTAAAAATTGGTTTGGATTCAATATAATTAGAATATGAGGTCACTTGCAACGTTTTATTTTTTTAACTTCTTTTCCTGTAGCCCTGCAGGCAGACAGGCCTTCTTCCTCATGTGGGCAAAGCCAGAAAGGTATTGCATCACTGATCCACACACAAGCTGGGCTCCTGCCAACTGGCAACCTAGGAACCAGCCCTCCTTTTGACACTTGAAATGTAAAATCAGAATAGAAGTTTAACATACATGACTTGAAACATCTTCAGGGGATGCTACATGACAATTGTTGAAGAAGGAGAAACACGCTACCATTTTCCTGGAAATGGTATTTGATTCACAGTATTTTGTTGTTTGGTAGTTAATGAGACTTCTTTTTATAGAAGGTGAGTGTTTTTCTATTGCTGGTGAGGCATTTAGAGAAACATTCCTAGTGGGATGAGCTCTGTTTTATGACCTCATTGAAAAAGAGGTATGAAAAAGAGGTAAATCTTTAACATAGGCAAAACAAGTAGTGTTTCAGAAATTTATGTGTAAATTACCAAGTATATATTTCTCCAGTGTTGTAATGGTCATGTTCTCAGATCACCTCAGAATACCTATTTCTGCAGTTTGTAATGTATAAATAATCCAGACTGTTACTAATATTATGTAGCATAATGTTAATAAGAATAATTATGTCCATAATGTTAATAATATGCAGACTCCAGCTGCCATGGGTAAGAATATTTTCCATGGGAAAATTCACTTGGAAAGCTAACTTGTAAGACTAGCCAGGTAGGCAGCCTAGCCCTGGAGGCAGAGCTGCTCCTCACCCGAAACTGCAGAATCTGATGGAACCCAGTGTTCCATGGGGGTTGCTGAATTCATAAAGCAAATGAAATGTTAGAAGACCCTCTAATTGTTGTAGAGTCACACTTTTCCTCTTGCAGAGGAGGTACTCACTTTTTTTTTTTTTTTTTTTTTAGGAAACAGAATCTTTTAATTATTGATGTATTTTTTTAGGTTTAGGTTTGCACACAATAGTGAGAGTATGCTGAGCGGTAACCTGATGTATCTTTCTGGATAATTAGATGATTTTTTTTTCCTATTTCCTTTAAACTTTTTTTTTTTAAAGAGCTGCTTAAGATCTGGAGGAGTGATTTCCTTTTGACTGCATCTTATCTTCTTTGAAACTGTGTAACTCAGAAGAGTTTTCTTTTTTTTCTTTTTCTTTTTTTAAGATGAAGTTTTTGCTCTTATTGCCCAGGCTGGAGTACAGTGGTGCCATCTTGGCTCACTGCAACCTCTGCCTCCTGGGTTCAAGCGATTCTCCTGACTCGGCTTCCCAAGTAATTGGGATTTCAGGTGCTCACCACCATGCCCAGCTAATTTTTGTATTTTTAGTAGAGACAGGGTTTCACCATGTTGGCCAGGTTAGTTAATGTTACTCTCTGGTTTTGGGGGCAGTGATATGTTTTGGCTTTTTTCCCACCCTTGAATCATGGGGGCAAGTCTTTCCCATGCTGTTCCTGTGAAGTGAATAAGTCTCACGAGATCTGATGGTTTTAAAAAGAGGAGTTCACCTGCACAAGTTCTCTCTCTTTGCCTGCTGCCGTCCACGTAAGACATGACTTGCTCCCCCTTGCCTTTCACCATGATTGTGAGGCTTCCCCAGCCATGTGGAATTGTAAGTCCAGTTAAACCTCTTTCTTTTGTAAATTGCCCAGTCTTGGGTATGCCTTTATCAGCAACGTACAAATGAACTAATACAGCTCGGGGTGGCTTGTGTGGGTGCGTATGGCCGTGTATGCAGGTGTGCATTGGAATATACAATTCTGTATTGAACCCAGTTTAAACTTCATCAGTTCTGGTGATTGCTGCAGTGTCACATATGGCAAGACATCACCTTGCCCCCTCACTACACCAGAAAACCAGGCCAGCACCATTGACTGTCTGGATACGGTGGGCCCTTTATATTATTATTATTTTATATTTTTAGATTATTTGGCAAACAATTTACAGAACTAAGAATAAAGGAATAGTGAGAAATAACTATTAGCAATTTTAGTAAGAGTTAACATAGTACATATTTTAATTTTACAAAGAATTTAAATATAGTGAACCCACATTTTTATTCTGTATTTTCCCAGTTTTGAAGGTATGGATTTCTGAAATGAGCATTATCCTTTGGAATGCAGCTAGCTGCTAATCACCTGCCATGCACGAACCTGAAATGTATCCGTCTTACAAATCCTGCTTCTATATTTCAAATACATCTCTATTAGGTTCATCATATTTCTTGGTCTTTTTTTAATAGTTGCCATTTCATTTAATTATTGTAAAAATTTGAGATATTTAAAACATTGACAGCTCATAATTTTATTGAAGAGAGAATATAGCCATCTTCCCTCAGGAATAAAATGTGTTCAAGTTTGGATTTGTAAACAGCTATTGAAATGATCAAGCCAGTCTTTTTTCCCCCCCTTTTTTCTACATTATCTCTTCTAATCACCTTAGAGAGATTCCTGCCTTGGGCATATGTCTACTTCCTAATGGTATCAAATAAATGTGTTGCACAGACATAAAATTTGTTGCATAAGCATCGTAAAAAAGGAAGGAATACTGTCACATCATTTTAGCAATGATGGTTAATGTTTTTGTCACATAATATTGAGTGATGATATCCTTCCTGTTGAATGACTAAGTGGATAAGAATACCATATTTTCATTTTATTCTTAGAAATACATTGCTCAGCCAGGCGCGGTAGCTCACGCCTGTAATCCCAGCACTTTGGGAGGCCGAGACGGGCAGATCACCTGAGGTCGGGACTTCGAGACCAGCCTGACCAACATGGAGAAAGCCTGTCTCTACTAAAAATACAAAATTAGCTAGGCATGGTGGCACATGCCTGTAATCCCAGCTACTCGGGAGGCTGAGGCAGGAGAATCCCTTGAACCTGGGAGGCAGAGGTTGCAGTGAGCCAAGATTGCACCATCGCACTCCAGCCTGGGCAATAAGAGCGAAGCTCCACCTCAAAAAAAAAAAAAAAAAAAAAAAAAAGAAAGAAATACATTACTCACTTGTCAATTCTTGAGCTTGAGAAAATTCGTCTAGGATATCATGTGAAGGCTCATAGCCTAAGGTTTTACTTACGTGATCAATTTCATTCTTCTTCTGGTTTATCTAATTGGCAAAATGTCTCCTTCTGTCAGTTTTTCCTGTTTGCCAATATGTGGAAAATGATTTTTGACTATATTCAGTGGGTCTCTAGACTTCTTTTTATTATGCTTTTTAAAGAGATGGGACCTCACTCTGTTGCCCAGACTTGAGTGCAGTGGCTGTTCACTGGTGTGATTATGGTGCATTACAGCTGCAAACTCCTGGGCTCAGGTGACCCTCATGCCTCAGCGTCCCAAGTACCTGGGACTATTCAGACTTTTTTTAAAACCATCTTGAAAGATGATGCAATACTTTGGGAACACAGCAATAAAAATGTGGTAATTTCCCTATTGCATCACCTTTCTAGGCAATTCTGTCATTCTTTCATACTCATATTACTTGGTCTTCTTTAGCACAGTTTTTAAATAGTTGATGGCTAATGATGAAATAATTCTTGGGATGATAAATATTTTGTAACATAGGAACAAAATGTAGGAAAAAGATCGAGATTCATAATATATCTCAGACTCATGGTTAAATACAAGCTAGAATGAGTTTTATTCAATTAAAATTTTCTTTGTCTCTATGAATGGATAAAAGTAAGAAATATCAAGCCCCACAAGTAGTTAGAAGTGCTCAGAAACTCAAAAGGTAAAATTGTTTCCAAAGGACCCTGATGGTATTCTAAAGGTTAACAGACTATCCTACTTACCAAGAGTTTACATTTATTCTGAGGCCTGTACAACCTGATATAGGAAAATACTTGACATAATTTTCTATAAGTTAGGTAGTTAGGTGCTCAACAAGTATTTGAGTTGAATCACATTGGCATTCACAAACACATACACCTACATAGTCATTTTAACTTCAGGTTGATATATGTCACCAAAACTAACTGGTCTTTAAAAAAGAAAAACTCGGCCAGACGTGGTGGCTCATGCCTGTAATCCCAGTACTTTGGGAGGCCGAGGCTGGCAGATCTCTTGATGTCAGGAGTTCAAGACCAGCCTGGCCAACATGGAGAAACCCCCACTCTACTAAAAATACAAAATAGCCAGACATGGTGGCGTGCGCCTGTAATCTCAGCTACTGGGGAGACTGCCAGAGAATCGCTTGAACCCAGGAGGTGGAGGTTGCAATGAGCTGAGATTGCACCACTGCACTCCAGCCTGGGCGACAGAGCAAGACTCTGTCTCAAAAAAAAAAAATGAAAAGAAGAACTAAGGACTATCATTCTAGACGTGCAGTAATTAAGTAAAATTGCATTAGGAGTCTAATATAATGTGATAGGTCCCATGTTTCATTACTTCCATGGGCAGAAGAGGGATGGCTACTTTATAAATAAAGGAAAATTGTAACAATAAGAAAGAAAAGATGAAGTATGAAATATTTCCAACTCAAAAATAAACTGTATCTGAGCATACAGAGATACAAAATGTCACCTTTTTCCTCCTGTATAATGAAGGGCACTAAACCTCTTGAGCCTTTGATATGTTTCAGATACTATATTAAAGTGATTTTTTTTTAAGAGACAAGTTCTTGCTCTGTCACACATGCTGGAGTGCAGTATGTGTGGTCAGTGAACCTTGAACTCCTGGACTCAAGTGATCCTCCTGCCTCAGTCTCCCAAATGGCTAAGACTATAAGCATGTGCCACCTTGCCTGCTGAATTTATTTTTATTTATTTTTTATTTTTTGTAGAGACAGGAGTCTTGCTATGTTGCCCAGGCTGTTTGCAAACTCCTGGCCTCAAATGATCCTCCTGCCTGGGCCTCCCAAAGTGTTGGAATTACAGCCATGAGCCACCACGCCAGACCAAGGGGTGAAATCTTGATAACAATCATCAATGCAGTCATCATAAAAGACTTGCTCAGGCTCAATTTGTAGGTGGCACAGTGCTACATCTAGTCAAAAGCCAATTCAATTATGGTCATTGTGCTCTGAGAACTTTTCTCAGAAAATAATAACCAGATGGTGTTATAGATGGTGCATTTCACGAATACATGATTTGTAGTTAGTGAAAACTTGTCATTCAATCATGTAATAAATTATGCACATACTGTCTTCCACTTAGCTAGTGATGTTGAAACATTCATAGCCTTACCTGATGAGCTCAGGCTGTCATGAGAATTTATGTCTATTCATAGGTCAGTACTTTGTCTTTAAAATTAGATGAGAGAGAAAGAGAGGCTCTATTTGACTATATATCTTTTTATTTGTATCTCCGGAGTTAAAAATTTTTGAATATACAATCTTTCAGCTGCCTTTCTGCATTGCATTTTAAGAAATGATATTAAATGCTCAAGGAAAAAAAAACCTAACAACTTTAGAGGACCGTGAAGTGAATCATACAAAAGATAAATTAAAGCTTTATATCTTTGCCAGTGGATGAGTCAAGTAAGAGTGGATTTAATGAAATGGCTCATGGCTTTGAGGAGCAGCTGTCATAATGCTGGGTTGGCAGCTTCCAGGACTGTGTGAGGCTTTCCGACTGTTATGTTGAAATAGGAGAACTCATTTGAGAACGACGAATAGGAGAATAGCAGAAGCTTGCATTTTCTCTTGAGGGAACTGGCTGCCAGTGTTGAGGTCTTACTAGAAATGCTCGATTCCTGTATTGGATAAACTTGGACTACATGTATGTCAAGAAGAAAAGCAAAACATTTTTATAGCCTTAAGCAGATTACAGATGTGTGGCCAAAGCAGTGGGGTTTGTTTTTGTTTCCAAGCAGGTAATGACTGGAAGAGGAGATGCCTCTGCAGTGCAGGGCTTGAGTTGCTGCCATATGAGCTACATCTGGCAATGAGACTGTGCTTACTGAGACCTAATGGCATAGGCTGCCCTTGTAACAGGATATTGCTGAATGAGAAATACTGTATGATTCATTTGTAAGAGTTATTTGGAGGGTTGGATTATTCAGTGCTAAGGATTCTAAGCTACTGATGCATAGACTCTTTTCTTCCCCCCCAGTATCTTTTAATTAAACTGTGCAAATTCCCTGGCTTACAAAATAGTAGGAAAAGAGGAAGAAAATACAGATTCTTAGAATTTTAACTGGTTTCTGGCAGTAATACCCCGAAACATTAACTTCTTGTTGAAAACAACATCTGGATATTTGTATCTTCAGTGTAAAACCCCTAATTTAGATAGAACTTTCCATTGTGACATGGAAAAGTAACCCTTTAATTAGTTAATTTTACTGTGGCCTCAAAATCTACATATTAGCATATCAAGCCAAAAACTGTTGGCTTTACTTGGAAGCCATGTGGTTTAAACTAGTACCAATAACTTACCACAAGGAACTCAGCAAAATTATAAGTCCATGTTTGTTTTGGAAGGAAGGCAATTATTAAGAAAATAATTTAGAGATGTTCAAAACTATTTCCTTTGAGTAGAGGTAGAAAAATCTGTCCCAAGTGGGAGCTAACTAGGTTCCTTTTTTGCCTTCCTTGTTTACAAAGTAACACTTTTAGTTTACAAAGTAACATTTGCAGTATCCCCAGTGTTTAAATGTAAAACTGTAGGTGGTGGACTAATGCCACTTAGCCGGAGCCATGATCGCATGAATTTTTAATATATATTTTTGTATGGAGTGAGATACTGGGAGAACAGTCTTCATTAGCTTAAACTCTAGAATGTACTACTTGTTTGTTTGTTTGTTTGTTTGTTTATTTATTTTGAGACAGAGTCTCGCTCTGTCACCCGGGCTGGAGTGCAATGGTGTGATCTCAGCTCACTGCAGACTCCCCTCCCAGGTTCAAGCGATTCTCCTGCATTAGCCTCCCAAGCAGCTGGGATTACAGGTGCCAACCAGCATGCCCGGCTAATTTTTATATTTTTAGTAGAGATGAGGTTTCACCATGTTGGTCAGGCTGGTCTCGAACTCCTGACCTCAAGTGATCCACTGGCCTTGACCTCCCAAAGTGCTAGGATTACAGGCATGAGCCACCACGCCCAGCCAAGAATGTACAATATTTTTAAAGAAATGCGATTTATTACTATAAAATACAAGTTGAGCATCCCTAATCCAAAGTCTGAAATGCCCTAAAATCCAAAATGTTTTGAGCACTGACATGACAACAAACACAGAAAATTATGTGACCTTATGTGTTCAACGTATACAGACTTCCTTTCTGTAACAAAAATTATTAAAATGATGTATAAAATTGCCTTCAGGCTGTGTGTATAAGGTATTTGTGAAACATGAATGAATCTTTTGTTTAGACTTGGGTCCTGTCTCCAGCATGTCTCATGTATATGAAAATATCCCAAAATTTGAAAAAAAGTCTGAAACCTGAAACACTTCTGGTCCGAGGCATTTTGGATAAGGGTTACTCAATCTATAAATATAGTAGCTCAAATTGATTTTGTAAAGCATTCAAGTTATTATTTATAGTATTTTAATTTGTATTATTTTAATATAGCAATTTGTTTTATGTATTTATATAAATACATTTTTTGCAATTGAGCAAATTTAAAAAATTAAGTGATTCCTTCAGATCTACGTTTTATTTTCTATTCGTTATCAATGTAATAAGTAAAGGACACACAGATCATCTGATTGTGTTATCAGACATTTGAAGGTGCAACGATGGATGTTCACTGTTGTACTTTGTTTTGTCATGTAAATTGTTTTAAAGAGAAGTGGATGTTGAGCATATAGCAGGCCTCATGTGCTTGTGGATTGGTGCATTGTTTTAGGAATGTGTAATTCTGGAAAAGATATGCCAAGGGTATTCAAAAGTATAGTTGGGTATTAGAAAATTATTTGAAAATAATCTTTATAGCATAGCACCATTTTATTTAGATCAACAGTAATTCAAGCAGTATACATAATCTCCATAGCCTATAACCGAAGTTTTCTTTTGCATTTGAGATCACTGTTTGCTGTTGGTCGAATTTGGTCTTCCAAGATTTTCTGCTTAGCGTCCTAATTGCCAGCCTATGTGAAGAGCTGTTACTTATGGTCAAACCAGGCAGTAAGGGTTTGCTTCTATCTTTTTATCAATTCTTTCAATGCTAGTAGTCATGAGATGAATGTAGTTGGATACTAAAATGTTAATACGTGTTAGCTAACAAACTGGAAAATAGATGAATGACATCATGAAGGAAAGGGCAGTATTGCACTTACAGTGATTTCTTGATGATAGAACTAACCTGCCTAAAAAGACATTGGGTGGAAACAGAAACCAGGTGTAATAGATGCATCCAAGTAGTCAAGGAAAGAAAAGACCTGTAAGTTAATAAGATGATCTTTGCTTCAAAAATATCTTCAGAGGTTTAAAATGTGCTTTACCCTCATATATATAATATTTTTGAGCCTACTTCTTTACCTCATACATGGGGAAAATTGCAATAATCTGTATCATGGTATTTGCTTCCAAAACGACTAATCGATGTGAATGCCTATCAAGCTGGTAAAGTTTACAGTGGACTTGTTTATAATGCATAGATTGGAATTGTTGGGGGAGCAGGCCAGCGGCATGGGGTGTTTTTTGTTTTGTTTTGTTTGTTTAAGTCTGTCGCCCAGACTGGAGTGCAGTGGCACAATCTCAGCTCACTGCAACCTCCGTCTCCTGGGTTCAAGCAATTCTCCTACCTCAGCCTCCCAAATAGCTGGGATTACAGGTGCCTGCCACCACGCGCAGCTAGTTTTTACATTTTTGGTAGAGACAGGATATCACCGTGTTGGCCAGACTGGTCTCGAACTCCCAACCTCAGGTGATCTGCCTGCCTCCCAAAGTGCTGGGATTATAGGCATGAGACACCACGCCTGACCAGGGTGATTTTTTTTCTTAGCCAAATCACTTCTTTACCCGTCATCTCATACTGTTGAATACAGAGACTCTCCTTGGGGCTCAATGACGAATCTCCCACCTCCTTTGATAATCATGGCTATTATAACATGTTCCCTTTTTAATTATTTATTTTAAAATTATTGTAGGGCTCGTAATCATATTCAATAATAATACATAATGGCTTCTTAAGCACTTTCTAGCTTAGATGAGGTTGAGAACATTATTAAAATTAGTTTTGGTAGTAATCAAGTAATGATCATTCTTATTTTATGAATTTAAATATGTAGGAGGTTTTTTTTTTATTTTAGGGAAGCAAAAAGGACTAGAAAGTATGATTTCTCATGATTAGGAAACTGCTATAAAAATGAAGGTAGAATTGATTTGGGCTCTTTTGGAAATAGAAATTTAAATAGGTATTCAAATAGCAAAGTCGTTTTACTTGAAAACTTCTATACTTTTTAGGACCTTCAATTTTATATTTAAATTATATTTTCAAAATGGTTTTAGAAGAAATATTGTATCTTAAACTCTACTAATAAGTAAGGGAAGACATATCAAAGGTTTGATCTTTTATCTCCCAGAATGTTCTATTCATTTGTTTCCCATTGTATATTATTTGAATGTTAA
Organism: Macaca thibetana thibetana; assembly: GCF_024542745.1. Taxonomy (NCBI): domain Eukaryota; kingdom Metazoa; phylum Chordata; class Mammalia; order Primates; family Cercopithecidae; genus Macaca; species Macaca thibetana. Next base: position 171,024,848 of record NC_065580.1, read on the forward strand.
TGGTTAGCCTCAAGTGGTTTGCAAGATAATTGTATAGCTACTATTATTGGAAAACTGGAGCCAAGGGTTCATACATATATTAGAAGTGGTAATGAAGCACTTTGGTTTTGTTTACAAGGTAGTCACAGGATAGCAATATTGCATTTAATGTAATAAAATGATGGTGGAACTAACTGCAGTGGAACAGGATGCTGAGACCACAGTTACAGCATCTCTAAGTGCCTCCTCTAGTTATGGTCCGACCTCAGATATAACTCATTGGTGTTGAAACATGCCTAGCAACATTTAAGCATAGACCGTTCATTAAAAGGTAGCTTTTTAGAAATTTTTATTTTTAAAAATCGACATGTAATAATTGTACACATTTACAGGGTACACAGTGATCAGATCAGACTAATTAGCATATTCATCTCAGCATGTATCATTTCTTTGTGTGGGGAACATTCAGTATCCTGCTTCTAGCTGTTTGAGATTATGTCATATATTACTGTTAACTGTAGTCATACTACAGTGCCGCAGAGCACTAGAACTTACTCCTCTTATCTAGCTGTAATTTGGTATCCTTTAACAAATCTTTCTCTATCCTCGGTTACCCGCTACCCTTCCCAGCCTCCATCATCCTCTGTTCTACTTTTTACTTCTATGAAATCAACATTTTCTAGCTTCTGCATATGAGAGCATGTGGTGTTTAACTTTCTGTTTTTGGCTTATTTCACTTAACATATGTCCTCCAGTTCCATCCATGTTGCTTCAAATGACAGGATTTTATTCTTTTGTATGGCTTAATCGTATTTCATTAAATGTGCGCGCCATACACACACACCACACACACACACACACACACACACACACACCACATTTTCTTCATCCGTTAGTCTCTTAGGACACCTAGGTTATTCCATACCTTGGCTATTGTGAATAGTGCTGCAGTAAATATGGGAGTGCAGATACCTCTTTTAATATACTGATTTCCCTTCCTTTAGATAAATGCCCAGTAGTGGGATTGCTGGATCATATGGTAGCTCTATTTTTAGTTTTTTGAGGAACCTCCATACTGTCCTCAAATGGTTGTTCTAGAACAGAGCTTTTCTACCTTCCTTCCATTCGGGAATCTTCTTACTCAACATGCTTGTTAGGAACTTGGCTATGTATGTCACATCTCTCTGTCGCAAATACTGTGTCTAGGACATCTGCAGTCTTTGGCTATGACCATGACTCCTAAAGTGCATGATGCTTTTGCTGTCATCAGTATTAGTTGACAGGCAAGTAAGATAGTACTTCTCCTCATAACCCCTTTACCTGCCCAGCAGAATACCAGTACAGACAGACCCAGATATCTCTGGACTCAAGAATCCAGACATTTATAGGACAGGACTTTTTCTATAAATCACCTTAAGATTAGTAAGTTCTTAGAATTGATTACCTTTGCCATTTCTCAGAAGCCCTTTGTCTAATGTAACTTGTGTGTCGCTGTCATTTGAAGCCTGTCTTTCCTACACATTCTTTACGCAGGCTTTAGGAGATCCCCCCCACCCCACCTTTGTTGTTTTGACTATCCTGTCTTGGCTGTTGTATTGTTTTGAAATTTCATCCATTGAATTCCTGACCCTGGTTATCTCTTTTCAATTATTATAGTAGTTTTCTTTTGGGCTCGCTCTTCCTGATTGCTATAATCCATGCCCTTAACTTTAAATACCAGTTGTAAGTAGCCTAGGCCAAGGTTTATTTCTCTAGCCCAGACTCTACCTAGTTATTTCATAGGCATATGAATCCTAATATGTCCAAGTGAGGGTTCTTAATTCCCCTGCTACCCACTCCTCAGTGTGATTCTCAAAGCTATTCTATCTCAGTAATGGTCCTACGCCCCCTCTTAGAGATTATTGCTAAGAACCTAGAACTCATCATTGTCGCTTCTGCACATCCTGTCAGTTCTGAATTTATCCATCTCTCTCCGCCTTTTCCAGTACAGTCCTAGTGTAAACTCCCATTGTTTCTTGCTGGAGTTATCTCAGTATCCTGCTAATCTCTGCTGTCGTTATCTCTCCCCAACACACTTGCCGCTTTCTTCTCCCACACTAAGCCATTCTCTGTGCAGCAGCCAGGATGTAGAGTGTTTATTTACATAAAGCAGATCCTGGAACCCCCCAATTTAAGTTGCATTCGTGGCTTTCCAATACGCTTAAAAACCAGGTGCACAGAGAGAAAACAACGAAGCCTTATTTGGCTATGCTGAGGATAATGATAACGGGTAACAACACACATGTAGTTTGTGTCAGGCCCTCGTTTGACCTCCCACATTCCTTATAGGTATTAGGGCATTTGACCCAGCTCCTCCCTACTTCTCCAGTATCGTCCCCTGCCTCTCTTTCCCCCGACTCTCCCCTGCTCAGTGTCACACAAGCCCATGCGCCCAGCTTTCCAACCCCAAGACTGACAGATCTCATTGTCTATAATGGATCTTCCAAGGTCCCACCTTCAGCCTCAGTTTTGTTGCCATCTTCCCAGAATGAATTCCCTTGATCATTCTGTTTTCTGGAGACAAGGTCCTGCTCTGTCACCTAGGCTGGAGTGCAGTGGCATGATCATGGCTCACTGTAGCCTCGACTTCCCTGGCTCTAGAGATCCTCCTGAGTAGCTGCGACTACAGGCCACACCTGGCTAATTTTTGTTTTCTTAATTTTCAGTATAGACGAGGTCTCACTTTGTTTTGTTGCCCAGGCTTGTCTCAAACTCCGGAGCTCAAGCAGTCCTCCCACCTCAGTCTCCCAAAGTGTTGGAATTATAAGCATGAGCCACCATGCCTGGCCCTGAACATTCTTTTCTGAAGAAAAGACCCCTTCTTCATTATTCTCAATCTTAGCAGCCTATTTACTTCCATTCTGAAACGAATCACATTTTGGTGTTTTATTGGTTCATTGTCATTCTCTCCCCCCATAGAATGTAAGCTCTCTGAGAACAGGGAGCTTATCTTTTTCCCTCTTGGAACCTCGGATCCAGCAGAATGCCAGACACTTAGCAGCCACTAGCATTTGTTGAGTGAATAGCTTTTCATACACAGTTTTAAACCTTGTTCCTGATTAGGCTCTCTAATCGATAATAGATTTATCAAATCTAATCAATAGTAGATTTCTTTTATTGATTAGAGAGACTAATCAGGAACAATGTTTTAAAATTCTCACATAGATCTCTGAATTGGAAAGCAGTCTCGAATTATGCTTGTGGGGAGAGAGGGGAAGGAAGGAGGAGGAATGGTATAATTAGACTTTGGAAGGCTAGATTTTGTTTCTGCTTAAATAATAGTATCACAATAGGACATATTATCCATGCAGAAAGTGAGTGGGCATCTGGTCTATTATCTGTGGTCTTTCAGGAATGGCAGCTCTTTAGTTTAAAAAACAACAAAGAAGTGCAGCGCTATTTATTTAATGGAAATAGAAAAGCAGTGCCTGTGTATTAGTGGCTCACATTTTTTGTTCTTTTTTGTTCTTTGTTTTCAGCTGTCTACTGTATGCCTCTCCAGCAGGGTCTTACAGAATCTCAAATCTACCATGATCAAAGCCGAACCCATTAGCTCCATTTCTTAATTCCTGCTGTATCCTCTGTTACCATTAGTAACTATTCTCCAACTCAAAGCATCAGATTCCTCCTCTTACTCACTCCCCCTTCATCCCCAGAGTTACCAGTTCTGTGCTGTTATTTTATCCAGATTCTCAGTAGGCTTCACAAGCATCTCCTTCACATCCCACCTGTCACTCCTCCACCTGTCTGTCCTCCATGCTTCTGCCAGCTCATGCTTGTTGTAATACAACTAACCTTGCCACTCTTCTGCTTTAAGCTTTTCTACTAGGCTCTGCATCACTAGTAGATAATGGTCCAGACTCCTCAGCTCATGAAACAAAGCCCTTCATAAAAGAGCAGAGCTGCAGCTACAGTCAGCTCCCTTCCCACAGTCCACCCCCTCCTCCACCACACTGAGAATTGGCAATTCCTGCAGCACTTATATTAGTCCATTTTCACACTGCTATAAAGAAATAACCAAGACTGGGTAGTTTATAAAGGAAAGAGGTTTAATTGACTCACAGTTCTGCATGGCTAAGGAGGCCTCAGGAAACTTACAATCATGGTAGAAGGGGAAGCAAACACATCCTTCTTCACAAGGCGGCAGGAGAGAGAAGAGTGAGGAGCAGGGTGGGAAGAGCCCCTTATAAAACCATCGGATCTCCTGAGAAGTCCCTCACTGTCACGAGAACAGCATGGGGAAACCACTCCCATGATCCAGTTATGTCCCACCAGGTCTCTCTCTAGACACGTGGGGATTATGAGGATTACAATTCAAGATGAGATTTGAGTAGGGACACAGCTAAGCCATATCTCTCTTCATCTGTTACAGGTACAATTCCCTATTTCTGCAATGTCTTTTTTGCTGCCTTTGTAGATTTCTATTCGTCATTTCCCAGTTTACCTGTTAGCTCTTCAACAGATTATTCTTCACTCTGTCCCTCCCAAACTCCACCAATGAACATTCTTTGTTCATCCCATTATTGTCAATATGCACATCACTGAAAACACTGTTTTATGCTTGTTTACATCCCATCTCTGCAGGGCTCTGAGCCTGTGGTCAGCAATTGGGAACTTACTACGCATAGCGCCCAGTAACGGATAGCTTTTTTCCTAAAATAATAAACCCCAAGAAAAACATTACATTTCAAAAACAAATAATATTTTTATTTATACCATTTTCAAAACCTAATAGCAATAAAAAGAAAAAATTATGTCATAAATATACATTTAAGCTGTAGTTAAAAACAGCAAATAGGCACAGTATTTAGCTCTTATCACGTGCTGTTCTGAGTGTGTTATTTACATCATTGGCTGTTCACAGCATCCTCTGAGGTGGTTAATGTTTCCATCCCATGTTAAAGATGAGGAAACCAAGTCACAGCAGGCTAAGTGACTTGTTCATAGTCACATCAGCGCTTGCAGGTGGCAGCACTGAGAATGAAACCCACATGGCTGAGCTCTGGAAAGTCACCATTAATCACCACACTAGACCTTCTCTCTAGGATCTACATAACTAGAACATTCAATTAACTGGAGTACATTTAAGTGTAGTCTTTCCTTGAGAAAAGAAAAGAATTCACAAATTTCATAGCCTCATCATCCCTTGTACATTTGTGGCATTGTACTAGGAGTGTCTATTTGATATTTGACCCTACACATTTCTCCGACGCCAACCAACCACAGATACTTTAAAAAAAGATACTTAATACTTACCAAGGCAAGAAAGTGGGCTTGTTGGAAGAGGAAAAATGTTAGCTCACTAATGGAAAATTCAGCTAAAAGTCTTACCTCTTCAGAACATGCTTTTCCTAAAGTTCTGGCTAGCCCAAGAAGCTCCATCACCTTTACCTTTATAATTCAATTTAAAGTACTTTTCTACTTACTTCAAGTCCTCAGAGCCCAGAGGCAAGGAAGGCCTTAGGCTGTAGACCCTGTAGCCTGAGCCATATGGCTTCGTCTCCTGGACAGATACCTGGCATATTCTGCCATTGAGGGTCAGCGGTGCAGATGTGTCTGTTTTCTCGAAGGAATGGGGCTCCACTTACAAGTCTGGGGCAGGACAAGGTATTGCTGCATTTTGGGGAGTGTGCTAGAAGAAGGAGCAGAGTTTGTTGTTTTTGCTTCCTGATATGGACTGGCTGTGTCTCCATTCAAATACCAACTTGAATTGTATCTCCCAGAATTTCCACATGTTGTGGGAGGGACCCAAGGGAAGGTCATTGAATCATGGCGGCTGATCTTTTCTGTGCTGTTCTCGTGATAATGAAAAAGTCTCACGAGATCTCATGGGATTATCAGGGGTTTCTGCTTTTGCTTCTTCCTCATTTTTCTCTTGCTGCCACCATATAAGAAATGCCTTTCACCTCCCGCCATGATTCTGAGGCCTCCCCAGCCATGTGGAACTGTGATTCCGATTACACCTTTTTCTCCCCAGTCTTGGGTATGTCTTCATCAGCAGCGTGAAAACGGACTGATATACTTTCTTAACAGAACCACTTATTTTTTCACAAAAAAGAGGGGGAGAAGCCCAGAAACATGCAGCTTCTCTCTTTTTTCTAAGGAATAGGTCTTCACAAAGTGCTCCCAAAAGAAAAGGACCAGGATTTTCTATTGCTTTGTGGCCTTCCTAGAGTGCTTTGTAGCCATTTTGGACACAGACCACCTATAGCTGTATATTAATTCTCATGTGTGTGGACACAGTAGAAGGGGATGCCAGGCACACAGTTCTTGCTGCCTTGGCACCTTTTCAGGGCATTGTCTCTTACTACCTTCTGTAGAAACTGCAACAGCCCAGCCAACTACCAGCCCCAGCCCACCCCCTAGCTTTGCTGCTTTCATTTTCTCCATAACACTTGTCACCTTGTCATGTTCTACTGTAACATTGTTGTTTTGGTTTTCTTACATCTCTCTCTCCCTGTAGAATGTAAATGCCAGGAAGGGAGGGAATTTTGTCTGCTTTATTCTCTGCACCATCCCCAGACTCCGGAGCAGGCCCTGGAACTCAAATATTTGTTAGACAGCCAAAGGTCATATACTTCTAACTCTCCACCCAAAATATATATGGATCACCCATCCTTAGTAGCAGCTAGACCTTTGGAAATGAGGAATTTGCTCGTTCACAGTTTTCTGGCCTAGCATCTGATTAACCAAACTTTTTCACATGTCAAGAATTTAAAATGACTCCAAAACTTTTTATGACCTTAGGTGCTTCTCCTTAATTCTAGTTGGTTCATAAAGCTGTCAGGACAGTAATCTGCTTTTGATAATATATGGCTTTTCTTGCCTCCAGGATAGCCTTTAAAAAAGCAATTTAGCCTTTTGCTATAATTATATTCCAAATTTAAGTCTTGCCAGAATATCGTTTTCCCCCTTTAAACATAGTTTTTATGATGCCGGGATATTTTAAAGAAAAGTTGAGACAGGAAGAATATTTAAGATGTCAGTATATGTCTCTAAAATCTAAGAACATTTTTCTACAAAGTCCAGATGATACCATCTCACCCACAAAATTAACATAATTTTTTAATACCATTGGATACCATGTCCATATTCAGATTCTCCCTGAGTTCCAGAAAGGTCCTTCACAGGTTTTGCATATCACATCTTATCCGGCACCAGAGCCAGCATCTTACATCCTTAATTCTTAGGATTCAGAATAGCACTTTTTTTTTTTTTGGAGACAGAGTCTCACTCTGTCTCCCAGGCTGGAGTGCAGTGGCACGATCTTGGCTCACTACAACCTCCGTCCCCGGGTTCATGTCATTCTCCTGCTTCAGCCTCCCAAGTAGCTGGGACTACAGGCCCCCGCTACCACGCCCGGCTAATTTTTTTTGTATTTTTAGTAGAGTATTTTTGTATTTTCACCATGTTGGCCAGGGTGGTCTCCATCTCCTGACCTTGTGATCCGCCTGCCTCAGCCTCCCAAAGTGCTGGGATTACAGGCGTGAGCCACCATGCCCTGCCCCAGAATAGCACTTTTTATATCCTGACACTGACTTGCTGAAGAAGCTGTACCAGTTTTCCTATAAACTGTCCACTCCTTGGATTCGTCTTAGATCATGTCCTAGGGGTATTGTTTAGATTGTTGCTCTGTTGGTAGGATATTCATCTTACCCTAAGCGTGTACTGAGATAGTGGAGTAAAGAGATTGTCTTTTAAAGGTTCTACCCAGGAACTGCTAGTTTACACAAAAGCTTGCCTTTAGTGCTTCTCAGATCTCTTTTCTTGTTTCAGTAATTTTTTTTTTAAGAAATTCACTAATTCACCAACATAAACGGGGCAGGGTTCACAGGAGCATGTGTTAAGAGAAGTTGGTTTGACTTTAAAGGGTCATTTTTACAATCTGTTTTTAGACTTTACAGGTCACATACATTCTCTGTCATGTATTGCTGTCATTTTTTGTTTTGACCCCCTTTCTTTTATTTTTATAATCCTTTAAAAAATGCAAAGCCCACTCTTAGCTCACCGGATGTCCAAGAACAAGTTGCGGACTGAAGTTTGCCAACACCTGCTCTGTGCCACTGCTGATTTGCCATTCTTGGAGCCCTTTTTTTGTTCTTGTCAGCCGATTCCCTTTCAGGTGCTCGGGTTTCCCTGCCTCCTGTCACCGGGCCTTTGCACATGCTCTGCCCTCCCTGCCTGGTGGAGAGCTGTCTTTAGCCTCTGGACTTCATTCACTTTGGACCTTCTTGGGGTCACTTTTCAGTCATGCCTCACCGGACACCTGGAATCTGGTTAGCACTCACTCTTTCTTTTGAGTCTCCTAGCTATATGTAATTGTTATCAGAGCAGTGATTTTACATGTATACAGGTGCTGAGGTCAGTGTCTGGCCTTTTGGCTACTTGCCTTGTGAGCTACCCTTGCTTTCCAGTGTATCCCTAGCTCCTGGCCCAGTGTCCAGCCTCCCAGCTTCCACTCGTGTTTTCCCTAGAGGCCACTCTGTGCGCAGCAGCCAGAGACATCATTGCAACTTACATCTCATTGAGGCATTCCAGTTGCTATGAGAAATATAACCTTACTGGGTAACACGATGCCTGTCCGTCTCCACCACCAGATCTTATACTTCCTCCCTCATCTGCTACTCCCTAAGCTCAGTGGCCCTTCGTTGTTGTTTTTGCTGAACGTGCTAAGCTCTTCCTCATTCCTGGGACTTTGCACTTGTTCTTACCTCTGCCTCAACCATTTATGCACCTTCTTGGTTTTGCCATACCCGACTTCAGCATTTTCAGTTCACATGACTCTTCCGTGGGGCCCTTTCCTGACCACCCTGTTTGAAATGCTACCCATCTCCAGCACACGTCTATCATAGTCATTCATTAGCAATTAGCCCCATTTCCTTTCTCTATAGTACTTTTCCATAATTTTTTTTTCTTGCTTATATTACACCTCCCCAACTAACAGATAGATTCCAAGAAATTGAGTGCTTTATCTTCACTTGTGTAGCCTCAGTGCCTGGAATAGTACTGGCACTTGGTAAAGCACAGTGAATATTGTCGATTGAATTACTAGGGGTTGGCTTAGAGAGGTACTTAATGGAATGACTCAATGGATGAATGAATGAATGCATTGCCACTTTTTTGCTCATTATCATCAATCTGTACATACGCCTTTCAACTCAAATATTTATCCATTGGCTAAAGAAAAAAATACCTGAATGCCCTTGTCTCTGCAGTTTACCCTTCCTCACTGTTAAAACTCAGTGCCTGTGTAAAATTTCATTGTATTTTATTTACTTGTTATTCCACTTGTGCAGTATGTGGATATTCCTGCCTCATCCCCACAGCCACCTATCACTTCCGGCCAGCTCAGATGCCTCTGGCTCACAACAATCACTTCTCTGTTGAATTTCTAAAGCGTTTAATCTGCAGTATGGCTGTTAGTCATACAGCAGTTAGTGTAGATTCTCTTAGCCACAATAAGTATTCATTAAATGTGTAAGAATGGTGATATAACCTAATTTCAGATCAAGGTTGTGATTTATAGCTCATTCTTAATCAGCTGAGTCATGACTTTATTTATTTATTTATGTATTATGAGACAGAGTCTCACTCTGTCACCCAGGCTGGAGTGCAGTGGTGTGATCTGGGCTCACTGCAGCTTCTGCCTCCTGAGTTCAAGTGATTCTCCTGCCTCAGTCTCCTGAGTAGCTGGGATTACAGGCATGCATCCCCACTCCCCGCTAATTTTTTGTATTTTTAGTAGAGAGAGAGAGTTTCCCTATGTTGGCCAGGCTGGTCTCGAACTCCTGGCCCCAAGTGATCCGCCTGCCTCGCCCCACAATGTGCTGGGATTACAGGTGTGAGCCACCTCCTCAGGCCTGAGGCATGAATTTTTGGTAGTCCAGTCGTGTGGTTATCTTCCTAAAGCTTGAGGCCTTAAACTCAGGGCCCCAGGTGGGCTTCTGAACCCTCTGCAAGAAATGCCTTTAGCTGCAAGTAACAGGAAACACTTTTCAACCTTTTTACTGATTTGTTTAGAGAGAAGTACACATAACAGGTAATACAACTATGCAACATTTTAAGACCACACAACTGGATAGCCAGCATCCGGACCAGAACACAGAGCCTTGCTGGCCCCTAGAATCCTCTCTCCTGACCCCTGCCAGTCACTGGCCTTTCCCCTGAGCTCTATTTGCCTGGAGTTTGCTTGTTTTCATATTTAATTCAAATGGAATTAGGTGATGTGTCCTCTTGTGTTTTGCTTCTAATGGTGCCTTTATGTGGGAGAAGTACTGGCTTTTTCTTACTTTGCCCTCCCTCCCCTGAAACATCTTCCTAATTTAATAGGAGTGATTTCAGAAACTGCTTTCCTTTGGGACAAACTGACTTCTCCAGCCATTGCACCTTCCAGTTTAGACTCTGGCAGTTTGAAGAGCTGAGGCAGCGAGAAGGAGAACCATCTGTTTATCTTCTTGAAACAACGGCTGTAGTTTCTGTCTCTTCCTGTCTCTGGGAGCCTCTAGACTCTTTTTCCCCGTTTCATATCCACACAGAAAGAGTCTGAACCTCTTCCTGCGGAGCCTTCCCCTGGTTGGTTGCATTTCGGGAACCGACATTGGTTGTCTTCCCTCTTCCCTCATCAGTGCAGTAGTTTAGATCTCATGATTGTCCACAGTCATGTAACCATGAGAATCAGAGCTCTCTATCCCTGTCATTTCCTCCCTGTTTGTCTATAGCAGGAAGAAAAAAGTCCGTCTTAACAGAGACTGTGAAGGAATAAATACAGACTTCATTGTTTTAGAGCAGTTTTAGTTTTACAGCAAAATTAGGCAGAAGGTACAGAGATTCTCCCATATGCTCCCCGTTCATACACATGCACAGCCTCTCCCATGATCAGCATCCCCCTTAGAGGGATTTGTTATAATCAGTGAACCATCATTATCACCCAAAGTCCATAGTTTACATTAACATTCTCTCGGCATTGTTTGTTCTGTGAGTTTGGACAACTGTATAAGACAAGTACTCACCATTATAGTGTCATACAGAGTACTTTTACTATCGCCCCAAACCGCTGCATTCCTCCTGTTCGACTCTCTCTTCCCTTTAACCTTTCCAAGCCACTGATCTTTTACTGTCTGTGTAATTTTGCCATTTCTAGAATGTCATATGGCTTTCTTAGAAAATATAAATGGTGACTTCTTTGGCATGACTTTAATAAACAAATGAAAATTGGTGTGAGAATCAAAATCTTTCACTCTCTAAAGGGACTATCAGGCGGCACCTGCACGTGGAATTATATCAAAGTCAGCTTTTATTTAGAAACAGAAGGAGAGTCATCTTTGTGATGTCGTTTCTCCTTCACCCAAGTAAAATCTCGCATGCTGACACATAAAATTTTATCATGAGTGATTTATTTCCTCGGAGTAATGTCCCTTTGACCTTATTAAATTCAGATGCTCTGGGGACGGTCAGCATTTTCACACAGTTCCCTCATTCTGTAAAAGTGTTTCTTATTGGTGTTTAAAAGCTGTAAAAGCCCCCCGCTATAAATTGATAGCCATTAAAGTCTGCGAATGTGGTATGAATATTCCACTATGTTCCCAAGTGTTTATTTTATTGTGAGTTGTTAGTTGATTGCTTGTAAGGAAATTGTTTTATGATGCTCAGCTTTGTATTTCCACAAACTGCTCCTTCCTTGCAACTTCTTAAACTGTGATGGATCAGCTTTTCAAAACAAGTCCACAGGACAACAGTCTGTCCGGCATTTGAAGAAGTGGTGGAAAAGTCATTTTTTTCCTTTCAGTGTTTCTAGCTATTCATGAAAACTGCAGTTAAAAGTTGTAATATTGTGTTTGTCATTCTTTGGGAAGATGCAGCATTATTCAAACGAAACCATGTGCTCTTGTTTTAAATAGTGTCCAAATGAGTAATTGAATTCATGGACGTCTAAATTTCATTCCAGAAATCAAAGCTGTGGTAATAACAACTTGGACCTGAGTTCTCTTAGGCCAAATAATTTAATTCCTTAGGCAGATGAACTATTTATTACATGTCTCTGTTTCTGGTTATTATGCCAGTAAATTGCTCAGGCAGATGCAGGGATGGATGATGGGCATATAATTCACTCTTTTTCACGGCTAGACACACACCAGAATGCAGATCACACTAAACAGCTGTTTTTACAAACATGGTTTCTATTCAGAGCTTTAAGAGCCACATCCAAGTAATAACAAAGAAGCCTGGAAGAGGAACCTGGGGATACCAGGATCATGTTTTCACCATCCCACCTGGAAACACGGTGCTATCCTAACCCTGGATCGTACACTTGGACATCGTCATTGCAGTCATGGTTCAAGATCACGTGTATACATCATGATTTAAAGAGAATACTGGTTTGATTTTTCTTGCTGACTTTCCCTGAATTTTCCACTTAAATTGGAAAACAGCACCAGTGCCCGTGATTTGATTGAATAAGTAAGAGATCTCAAACACAGTAAATTAACTGATGACATGCATTAGGTCATCTTTCTTTGATTCACTAGTAACACAACATAGATATCACATAGAAAAATGCAGACGCAATATACTGAGTAAAGCTTAGGGCAGCTGAGCAACTGTTAAGTGTAGGATTCTTTTGAAATGTTGCCCCAAGTAGTAAACTTTTGTGCAATAATTTGGGCAGTCAAAAAAAAATCGGTTATTTCCACCTCATTTATTTCTACGAGGAGATAAAGTCTTCCAGCATCTGATTTTCAATGCCAGTATTTTCTGTTTCTCTGTTCTCCTATTTCTTCCTGGTCTTGTGGAAATGTTACAGTAACTGATTAGGATTTTCTCTGTATTGACACTTCATTTATTAGCATATGAATACTTTGCTATTAATAAATTGTTCTGCTTAATCAGTTTCTTTTTATTCTTTAGCCACATGCTTTCAACTTCTTCGGATGTCATCACTTAATATCCTTTCATCATATTTAGTCAGAATTAGAAAGGCGTTCCACTTAGGGGTCATACACATTTTTTTGGAACTTTTACAAACGCCCTTTATACTGTTCTTGTATCCTATGTAATGACAGTCATGTGTTCCGTGGGGGGTCATACACATCTTTATACAACTTGTATAACACATGCTTTAAATGCTGAGTTAATCAGAGAATTCCTGCCATTGATGGATTCATCTCTGTAAGTATCTTTCCCTTTCACTCTGAGTAAAACTGCTTGTGGTGGTCCTGCCAGACTTTGAAAGCCTTTCAGGTTTGTAGAGGAGTCTTCCTTTCTATTGTCGTAGATTATGGAATCATAGTGTTTGTTTGTCTCACGTGTTGGAATCTGATTTCCTACATGATGCTTTGCTCCCACTACAAGTCCAAGGCCTCATGTGGCTGATAGAAACACCTGGGTTCCTATCACTTTTCTCAATGATGAGCTTCTCCTTCTTGGCCAGAATCAACTCTGTGATAATAATTCCCTTCTGCTCGCTCTCTCTCTCTCAATCTCTCTCTCTCTCTTTCTGTCTCTCCCTCTCTCTTTCCTTCTGGGGATATTATAATGTCAGCATAGCAGCTTTTAATTCTGTTACTATGGTACTTCTCAAATAGACCTGTGGCAGCTGCCCCGGAGAAGTTGAAACCACATGCTACATCTCGGTCTTTCTCCTGTATTGGTTTTGTGATCTGATCAAGGACATCGATTCCTCTAGTCCCGCTAGGTGGTATATAATAGGTTTTTACTATTTCATACTTCCTGTTCTTATCTTCATTTATCTTCTTTCAAATACTGTCAACTATGCCTGCCTTGTCAGGTACATGATTTCCACAAGATTTCCTAACAGGCCTTTTTAATTTTGTTCTAGACATGCCCTTCTTTCGCCATCCAAATTTGCTAATTTTTTACACACTATGATGCATCAGCATGTAAATGTTTAATACCATAAATATTATTTCTGATCTTCTTCCCAATTTCACTGAGTTACTGGCTATCTCTTGCCATTATTCGCAGCATATTGCAGTGGATCTCAGAATATTATCCTCTGACCACCAGCATCAGTATCACCTGGGAATTTGAAATGCACATTCTCAGGCCCCACCAAGGCCTCATGATTCAGAAACTCTGGAGCTGCATTAGAAACTGCCCATGGTACCTGGTGATCTATGTTGGTTTTTGCTTGTTTGTTTTTAAAGAGATGGTGTCTTTGTCTCCCTGGCTGGAATGCAGTGATACAGTCATAGCTCACAGCAGCCTCGAACTCCTGGGCTCAAGCAGTCTTCCTGCCCCAGCCTTCTGAGTAGCTGGGACTACAGGTGCACACCACTAGGCCTAGCTTTTTTTTTTTTTTTTTTTAAATTTTTGGAGACAGGGTCTCACTGTGTGGCCCGGGCTGGTCTCAAAGTCCTGGCCTCAAGCTTTTTTCCTACCTCAGCCTTCCACAGCGCTGGGATTACAGGCATGAACCACCACACTTAGCAGGTGATCTGTGTTTCACTAAGCCTTCCAGGTGATTCTGATGCTTACTGAAATTTGAGAACCACTGAAATATTTGGTATTCTGCAAAACATAAGGAATTAGCAAGCGTAGGGTGCACAACTAAATAGTTTCAGCAGGCATCCCTGTCCACAGGGCATTGCAGATTGACTTAAGCCAGTTTCACCTTCCACCTCTGTGTCCAGTTTAAGTTCTCAATTGCAGTTTTTAAACCAATTTGCACCAGCACATACTGAGTATCTGCTACCGTGCAGTGTGTTGCGGCTCTTGTATGTACACTATGAGAAGTAATTCCCGTAATACAGCAAACTCAGTTTTGGTGTCCACCCCGCCCCGCCGCTGCCGCTTTTTATGATGGACTGCATTTTTCAAAGCAGTTTTAGGTTTACAAAGAATTCGAGCAGAAAGTACAAAGAGTTCCCTCTACCTCTCACTTCCCCACTCCCCCACAATTTCCCTTAGATTAACATTTGGCCTTAGTATGGTACATTTGAACCAATTTTGATACATTATTATTAACCAGTGTTCCTGTTTTAACATGGGAGGGGCTTTTTGTGTAGTATAGTCTATTGGTTTTGACAGATGCATAATGCTGTGTATCTATTATTACTTATGACAGTATTGTACAGAGTAGTTTCTGAAAATCCTCCGTACTCCACCTATTCAGTCCCTTCCCCACTCTCCCTGAACCACTGGCAACCGCTGCTCTTTTTACTTTCTCCGTAATTTGGCCTTTTCCAGAATGTCCTAAGGTTAGACTCATAAACTGCAGAAACTAAGAACTGTGCCCAAGGATAAAAATGTTTGCAGACCCACTGAGCTGGGATTTATACTTAGACCTGCTGGCTTTAAGTTTTGGGTGTGTTTCTTCTCAAATTGCCGAACTTCCATGCGGACGATTTTCTTTTCCTTCCCTGAAATTGGTTTAATTGACTTTTTTCTGTTGTTTGTGTTTGCCCTCACAGTGAAGACAAAGTAGTAGAAGTAGCAGAGGAGGAAGAAGTGGCCGAGGTGGAAGAAGAAGAAGCCGATGATGACGAGGACGATGAGGATGGTGATGAGGTAGAGGAAGAGGCTGAGGAACCCTACGAAGAAGCCACAGAGAGAACCACCAGCATCGCCACCACCACCACCACCACCACGGAGTCTGTGGAAGAGGTGGTTCGAGGTAATCCACTGTTTGCTTGGATTCCCCCATCCCCAAGGTAAAGAAAGTGCAATACCAGAGTTTGAAATAGCCACCCGAGCACCACTGCCTACCCTAATCAAAAACATTTTGTTTTTCAAAAGGATTCTTATGCTTGTTGAAATTTTTTTGGTTTAACAAGCAAACAATTTCAAATAATGTGAAATCTTTATTATACAGTTTGTTTTGTACCTTGTATATGCTACTTGGCAAATCCCAAGTGATTTTGCTAGACTCCACCCAACCAGGTGGTCATCTAATTTGACAAACACTGAGTTAGGTGATTCGCTGATTTGTGTTTGTTACATGATATTGTCTGTTACCACCTAGACTATGAGCTCCTTGAGGGTAAGGACTTGATTTTACTCAGTATGGCACAGAGTGCCTGGCTTGTAGTTTTGATAAATCTTAGTCGAGTGAGTAGTTGTGATTATATTTCATTGAAAAAGGAGATTTGGGCCAGGCACAGTGCCTCAGACCTGTAATCCCAGGACTTTGGGAGGCTGAGGCAGGCGGATCACCTGAGACCAGGAGGTTGAGACCAGCCTGGACAACATGGTGAAACCCCATCTCTACTAAAAATGCAAAAATGAGCCGGGCATGGTGGCAGGCACCTGTAATCCCAGCTACTTGGGAGGCTGAGACAGGAGAATTGCTTGAACCCAGGAGGTGGAGGTTGCAGTGAGCTGAGATCGTGCCACTGCACTCCAGCCTGGGTGACAGCAAGATTCTGTCTCAAAAAAAAAAAGAGTATCACATTATTTTATGCTATGAAATTTAACCGAGGTGATTTGTGTGGAGATTACATTGTTTTATTGGGGAGTATGACAGTGCTTTCTTCAAGAGGTAAATATAATATTAATGTCTTAGACTTTGTCTATTGAATTACTGTTTGTGTTGCAAATATTGTGAACTAAAAGTCGTTACTTGTCTCCATGAAATAAAAACAAACATTCAGTTGATATTAAATGACCAAATGTTACAGAAACAAGTAAACTGTTGGACTGAGTTCCTTAAAGAGTATGCATTTGTTCCTTAAAGAGTTCTGCCTTTTGTATCTGCCATTTACTTGGCAGATAGTAAAAGATGCTTCTAGAGCTAGATTGAATATGTACTTACTGAATTTTAATGTATTGCAAATGCTTGCAAAGCTCACCCACAAATGTTACGGCATTTACAAAAAGTGGCTTTCTCTCACTTTTAACTAAAGTTTAATGATTTCAGATTTATTGTTCTATTGGAGCTTAACATGGGCTACTTTGTCTGCCTCAGCTATATTCATAGTTGTCTCTGTAGTGTTTTCTTCCCTTTGTTGCATTTTTTACAACCTTATTAAGATGTAATTTACATATAAGATTCATTTGTTTTTAAGTATATAAATCAGTGGCTTTAGGAAATTTGCCAAGCTGTGCAGCTATCACCATAATCTAATCTTAGAACATTTTCATCACTCCAGTAAGATCACACATACTCATTCCCAGTGAAGCCCTCTACTCACCTCTAGCCCCAAGCAACAACGAATCCACTTTCTGTCTCTATAGTTTTTGAACCATTATTATAAGTGGGATCATATAATATATGGTCTTTTGTGTCCGACTTCTTTCAGTTAACACAGTATTTTTGAGGTTCTGCATTTCTTTAACTTGTAGCTTTTAAAATTGAGACTATTCTGAAATAAACAGGGTTAGCTTGAAATTTATTGAAAGTTTTACATGTTCTTTAAAAAAAAGAACATAGAATGCAAGATGGATTGTTTAACTTTACCAATCCCTACTTAATGGCAGACAGTTTCTCACTCATTTTAGCACATAAGTAAATGTGCTAGTAAATGCACATTTTGTTTGAACCACCATTTTTCAAACACTCAAACATCCTTTCTCAGGATGTTTTTCATACACCTGTTAGGGCCAACTGTGGCAGATCTGGTCAAATGAACTTGTTAGCCTGATGCCTGTAGCAGGGAGGGACAGCTTTTCAGGGCTTCTTTTCTTGAAACCTAAATGAAGTGTGAATACAAATTCCAGCAGCTAGTATCCTGCAGTGGGACTGAAGTCCGTGTGATCTCCATGAAGCTAGCTGTTTATATAACAGTTAGCGTCCATTTACTGAATATTAGATTTGGAGCACCTGCTTGGCACAAGCCATTTCGCTTGGCTGCTTGGAATGGGTGAGCACATATAGGCCAGCTGACCCTGGTGGATGTTAAAATCTCACAGGAAATAGAAGTCAAAGAAATACAAAGCCATCTGTGTTGTAAGAAATACGAACACAGAACCTACTTCCAAGAGGAAGAGGGAACTTCTGGACTGATCAGAGAAGGTTCCATGGAGAGCCTGGCATTTGAACTAGAGCCAAAAGTGTGGGTGGGTAGCGTGTCTACCAACGGATTTTGCTGTAGAGTCGTCAGGAATAGCAAAGCAAATATGGCGCCCTGGAAAGGCATATTCGAGAGACAGGATTGGTCCAGTTTAAGCTGGAGCAGATGTCTTTTAGGTTGGGACCAAAATATAGAGACCTTCAGTGCCAGGCTGGCAAGGATGGGCATTAACTGCAGGTGATTAATTAACAAATAAATATTCAGAACCTACTGTGCACTACAGGTTTTTCCAGTAGACAATAAAGAGATTTTGTTTCGTTGTTACTACTGTTGAGGTAACAGGTGAACAAGGAGTGACATCAGTTATGCAGTACAGTGAGAGGATGCCACATCAACTTAGGCCCATGTTCTAGAACAAGACAATTCTCTTGAGGTAAAGTGGTCTCATTATCGTCTGCATTAGTCCAGTTCTTTTTGCTTGAGTTTTACAGGTAGCATTATTTGATATTAAGTCGAAACATAGAGGGACGTAGATGTTGTGTTATTTCCTGTAGAAAGACGAAGGCAGTTAAAAGAATTTCATTAAAAAACACTCCAGGCTAAAGGCAAAAAAGAAATGACCCTTAAAAAATAACAAGTTAATAATGTTGTTGGCGAGAAGAGCAATAAAAGCAACCTTCTGAAAGCAAGATACCTGGTCATTGAGAGGTACCAACTGTTAATGCCCCAGAAATAGAATCTTTAATGCAAGTCCATTCATTCCACCTCAAACTCCTGAACGAAAGCTCTAATTGAGGCAAGTCTTCCTGGGAAAGTCGGCCTAACAGAAACATGTTATGGTCTGTTGTGCCCATGTGAGATAGTTTTTTGTACTTGTAGCTAATTCCAATAAAGAAGTAGATGTTTTTAGAGGGTAACATTAAAGGAATCAGCAGCAAAGAGTCCTTTTCCTCCTCCTCATTGTTACAAAAGGTGATTTGTGGTTCTTCCCTAATTGAGAGCAATGGCGATGCCATAGGTGATGACTCATTTCTTAAAACTCTAATTATAAGTAGCTTGCTTCTGTGTTCAACATAAAAATGAGAAGTGACTTGCAAATATGAGATAGTGCAGGGAGGCTTACCATCTTGTTTTCAGTGTTAGTGTTTCAGTACCCAGAAGAAAATGTGATTTACAGCCATCCTTTCTAAGAAAATTGTTTCATCATTACCAACATGTTGCTGCTGATACCAGTCCTTCGTGTGCTTCATAAAAAACTCAATAGTTTCAAAACCATTACAATGTGAAAGAAATGGAGGGAAGAAAAAGAAGACATTTCAGCATAGTCATAAACTTCTCTGCCATTTTGTGTTAGAATCGATGATACCCAAATGAGAAGATGTTTGCTCTCTGTTACTGATTCCAGTAGAATAAAAGTATTGTTTAAAAGTCAGCACATCCGCTGCACTCCAGCCTGGGCAACAGAGTGGGAGCCTGTCTCAAAAAAATAAAAATAAAATAAAAGTGAGCACACGATTGCAAGATCTATCCAGTTCGGGGGGTTCGTTGTCATCTTTGGTTGTTAAAAAAAAAAAACTTGGATAGTGTTGGTTATTGGTCTAATGGAATAAGCCATTAGCGATTTGAGTAAAACAGTGGTATATTTAGACACTTGCTCCTAATTTTCTGTTCTTTGAGAAGGATTGTACTTCAGAAACCCAAGTTACCAGGGTAGTCTTGATTGAGGCATAAATTCTAAACTCTGATTGAATATGGGTATTGTAATAAATGGCACAGTCTTTTATTTAATCTAGCCAATTGTGCCTGTCCAGAGGAACTGGTCATTTTTTCCTTATGTTCACTTATTCAGCAAATATTCATTGTACCCCTGCTGATGGCTAGGCTCTTTGCTAGTGTGAAAGGCATCACGGGGGCAGAGCAGACAGCATTTTACCTCCCGGGAGACGAGCAGATTTTGGAACCCTTTGTTGCAGATATAGATTTTCAGACTCACCATTCCTCTTGCCCTTTCTTTTTTTTCTTTTTTTCTTTTTTTTTTTTTTTTTTTTTTTTTGACACGGCGTCTTGCTATGTTGCCAAGGCTGGATTCAAACTCCTGGGTTCAAGCGTCAGCCTCCCGAGTAGCCGAGAGAACAGGCCCCCTGTGCTTCAAAGCAGTGATTCTGTCTTTAAACCTTGTAACTATGCTGTGTGGTGAAAATTTTACTTCCCCATTTAAAGCCGAGATCTCTAAGGCCAAGAAAAAAAATTTTTTTAATTGCCCCAGGCCGGGCGTGGGTGGCTCACGCCTGTAATCCCAGCACTTTGGGAGGCAGAAGCAGGTGGATCACGAGGTCAGGAGATCAAGACCATCCTGGCTAACACGGTGAAACCCCATCTGTACTAAAAATACAAAAAATTAGCTGGGCATGTTGACATGCGCCTGTGATCCTAGCTACTCGGCAGGCTGAGGCAGGAGAATCACTTGAACCTGGGAGGCAGGGGTTGCAGTGAGCCGAGATCATGCCACTGCACTCCAGCCTGGGTGACAGAGCAAGACTCTGTCTCAAGAAAAGGAAAAAATAAAATAAGTTGCCCTGGGTCACGTAACTGGTTAAGTGATGAAATCAGAATTTGGACCCGGATAGGCCAGGATATTTCTGCTACACTCATATCAAAATTACACTTTTTATTTTCTTTATAAATACACACAAATTCATTTCAACCTGTGTTCCCTTGTAAATGCATATTCCTTTGATATAAGCATATATTCATCTATTATTTTACACTGTGCATTTCTGAACTTTTAGAATTTTTACTTAAATTAAAGTGATTAGGCTGGTGCTGTGGCTCACGCCTATAATCCCAGCACTTTGGAAGGCTGAGGTGGGCAGATCACCTGAGGTCAGGAGTTAGAGACCAGCTTGGCCAACATGGTGAAAGCCCATCTCCACTAAAACTACAAAAAAATTAGCTAGGCATGGTGGCACATGCCTGTAATCCCAACTACTCAGGAGGCCAAGGCAGGAGAATCATTTGGACCCAGTATGCGGAGATTGCAGTGAGCTGAGATCACGCCACTGCCTGGCGACAATGAGCAAGTCTCCGTCTCAAAAAAAAAAAAAAAAAAAGTGATCGGGGCCCACAAATAAGAGTAATGATCAAAGGTCAACAAATTGGGGCCAAAAATAGCCTGATTCCTGTTTTCTGCACAAAAATTGTATTAGGACACAGTCAATCCCATTTGTTTACGTATTGTCTATGGATGTTTTCATGCTTTGGAAGTAGAGTTGAGGGTTGCAAAAGAGATTGTGTTGCCTGCAGAACTGAAAACATTTACTATCTGGCCTTTTCAGTAAGCATTTGCTAACCCCTGATTCTCACCATAAGATGGTGACTGCGAAGTTCTTTCTATTTCACATACTGCCGTATCAAATTAATTTCTTTTGAGGTAGGTTTCTTTTTTGTTTGTTTGGTTTTTTGTTGTTGTTGTTGTTTTTGGTTAGAGACAGACTAGTATAGTGTTTGAGAGAATTTTTATGACCTTGGACGAGTTAAATAACCTGTTTTTTATGTGTGTAGTATAGATGGTAATGTTATCTTGCATGTTTCTTGTGAGAATGACTTTAGGTAACCTATGTTAAACACTTACCATCGTGCCCAGTAGGTGTTCACTTTCATTTACAGCTCAAGCTGTCCAGATTCAAATCTTTGCTCTACAAGCTACTAACTGTGTAAATTTGTATAAATCAAATAACCTTGAATCCTCATTGCTTCTCTTTGTAAAATAGGGATTAATAAGACCTATCCAATATTTAACTATTTTGTGAGGACTAAATTAATTAATCTTTAGGTAACACTTTGCATAGTTCCTGGTATACAGTAACTGCTCAATTAACCTTAGTTGCTCTCTTAGTTATGGTTATAATCATCATTCCGATCCTCCATTGGCATTTGAAACATTAGCAAACTAATGTTTACTACTAATCAGGAATGTTGAAGGTAAACCAACAGGTTGACTTTTAATTATAAAAGGCATAAATGCAACCTATCCATATCTATTAGTATAATAAAACTGATATTTACAGAGAACATTATGTTATAATTAAAAGAAACAATTTCTTGCTTAAAATGTTTTTTTGTGAATATGTACTGTATATTGAAATATCTGCAGTTAAATTTTAAGTCCAGCTGAAAATTGAATGAGATAGTATTAGATGCCACCACGTTTCAAGGTAGAGTTTTATTTCTTGCAGGTGTTTTAAACCTTGTGGGAGTTCTTCTATTAAGTGGACAGATAGAGACACTGATACAGATGACTCTTTAACCATCTCATGTGATGATAAAAGCTAAAAGGTTTGATCTCAGTATTGCTTGTATTGGGCTAAGTGATTGACCTTGGCAGAATTCAATTATTTTTCTTCTCCTTCTGGTGACCATTAATCTGGGAGAAGTATCGTTTAATTTACTGCTATACATTTCAACAATATCCACAAGGCACTTCTAGGCACCAGACATGGCATTGGTTGCTGGGGGCACAGAGATGGGAACAAAGTGGCTTGCTCAGGTTGCTTCTAGCCATATCTGCATAGGGATGAGTCTTTCAGGCCTGCCTAGGATGGAATTTTGGCAGCATGGAGAAGAGAAAGTGCTCAGTCTGGAACAAAAGTTTTCACCTACTACATTGCAGAGAATTTGGCATATCAGTAATTATAAAGGAAGAATAGGGATTTACTGGGTGATAGAGCACCAAATAGAATGAATGCAATACATACTTGAAGTAAATCATAGTGACTTGTATTGATCTCAAGGGGAGAAGAAACAAAGCTTAGCTTACTTCTCACGCCTCTGTTGTTACCTGTTTGTAATGGACATGACACTTACAAGGTATCTTATAATTCACTAATGGGATTTTTACTTATGATTCACATTTAACTCTCCACAAAGTTCCGGGTAAACTGTGAGCTTGACTTGCTGTGAACCCGAACATGAACTCACATACTTCAGCTGGAGGCCTCAGTAGCAGCATGCTGTACAAAAATGAAATTAAAGTTCCAGGGAGTATTTGGGAGCAGGGCAAAAGGGTAATGGCTCCTCCTTTTACAGCAAGCATCAGGCCTTTACGTTTGTATTTTGAAGATAGAGAGGATGCACTTCTACTCCTGGCCCAGGCTGTAGCATGCTTGCTAGTGATGTCAAGAGAACCAGTGTCAGCACTGGCCATAAATGTGACAGGTAACAGCCTGTTATTTTGTGCCCCATGTCACGGCAGCCATTGATTCCGAGGTGTTTGATACACACTTTGATAGAGGCAGAGTGAAGCAGGACGTTGACAAGCATCTTTCCATGTAGTTTAATGGTCTCAATCTAGAAAGCCCACTCAGATAATCAGGTTGCTTAAAGTGTGATGAGACTAGGGAATAGAGCCATATAGAAGTGTGTGTGAGAGAGAATTCAGTGGTTTACTATATTCACAAAGATACGCATTTGACACCAGCCTGGGCAACATAGTGAGAACCTGGCTTTACCAATTAAAAAAAAATAAAAAATAGAATAACAGAAGTAATCAGTAGAAGGTATTTTAATACAATTATATCTAGATTTATTAAAAATAAAATTGTAGTCCAATTTAATTAAAGGCTAGAAACTAGATTTTTAAAGAATAATAGTCTTTCTTATGTTTTTCCCCAATCAGTTGCTTAAAAAAAAAAAACAATGTGCAGATGCCTCAGGCACAACAACTGTACTCAACTCAAGAATTTGCAATTAAGAGAAAAAAAAACCAAACCTAAAAGAAGAAATCCAGCAACTCAGAGGTTCAGGTTCATTTAAACATGCATACGTTTTCACGGGCACACTTTTTTTGTTTTGTTTTTGTTTTGTTTTGTTTTGTTTTGTTTTGGAGATGGAGTTTTTACTTGTCGCCCAGGCTGGGGTACAATGGCATGATCTCGGCTCACTGCAGCCTCTGCCTCCCATGTTCAAGCGAGTCTCCTGTCTCAGCCTCCTGAGTAGCTGGGATTACAGGCGTGCACCACCATGCCTGGCTAACTTTTGTATTTTCAGTGAAACATGTTGGCCAGGCTGGTCCTGAACTCCTGACCTCAGGTGATCCACCCGCCTTGGCCTCCTAAAGTGCCGGCATTACAGACGTGAGCCACTGCACCCAGCTGGGTACACCTTTTTTTCGGTTTTGTTTTGTTTTGTTTTGTTGACATGGAGTCTCACTCAGTCACCAAGGCTGGGGTGCAGTGGCATGATCTTGCAACCTCCATCTCCCGGGTGCAAGCAGTTCTCAATTCTCCTGCCTCAGCCTCCCAAGTAGCTGGGACTACAGGTGCATGCAACCACACCTGGCTAATTTTTGTATTTTTGGTAGAGACGGGTTTCACCATGTTGGCCAGACCGGTCTGGAACTCCTGACCTCAGGTGATTTCACCCGCCCCAGCTTCCCAAAGTGCTCGGGTTACAGGCGTGAGCCACCACACCCAATTGGGCACAGGTTTTTAGCTAAGCCATACGTCTGATTAAGTAGTGTCAGATTCCTTGAGCAGGTAACAAAGCTGTGGATTTGAATGGAAGTCTTTAGTTCCCTTGTAGAAAAATGAGTTTCCAAAAGCAGAGTGGAATACAGCCTAACCATCTGCTTCTCTTAGCCTTGAACCATTTTGCCCTCCTGAAAATTCATCTTTGGTTTCCAACTACCTCTTCCAATGTGCCTGACTTTTTGTGATTCTGTTAGAAGAGTAAAAAGTCAAGGGGAGGCAAGAATGAATGAATCTCATATAAAAATGATGCTCAAGGGAACCCCTTAGTTTTCAAGACAGCAGCCCAAATTGTGAACATCAAGAGACTTCTACAGTGTAAAAAAAATGTTTAAAGGCCAGGCGTGGTATCTCACAGCTGTTATCCCAGCACTTTGGGCAGCTGAGGCAGGATGATCGCTTGAGCCCAGGGGTTTGCAAGCAGCCTGGGCACCATAGGGAGACAAAAAAAAAAAAAAAAATTGTTGTGCTGGCTGTGGTGTCACAGACTTATAGTCCCAGCTACTCGGGAGGCTGAGGTGGGAGGATCGCAGGAGCCCAGGTGAGGTCAAGCCTGCAGTGAGCTGTGATCACACCATCACACTCCAGCTTGGGTGACAATGAGACCCTGTCAAAAAAAAAAAAAAAAAAGGTTAAGGCAGAAGAAACGTTAAAGTTACGCTGTATTTAGTTGATAATAATGGTAAGACTATTCAGATGTTTTAACTGTGAGGGTAGGATTGCCTTTTTCTTAAATTTTTATATGTTCTTACGGGGTATAATTTCTAGACAGAATATGCATGTATCACAGAATATGGATGGCAATTTTATATTGCTTGCTCGTGACTTTAGGTTCTTGATGTTTCATGATAGGAGCAAAGAAAGGTCTTGCTTGCCAATTCCTATGATTGCATCTGTTCTGGAAATTTACTAGCATTTGTTACCCAGGATTTCTGAAGTGCTAGTGACTGCTGCCCAGTAGTATTGATGGGCAAAATTACTAAAACGCATCACGAATCCTTCTGGTGTTTGCTTGGGCTATGGCAGGGTTTCTGGACCTCAGTACCATTGGTATTTTGGGCCAGATAATTGTTGTGGATGATTGTTCTGTGCATTGTAGGATGTTTAGCTGCATCACTAGCCTCTACTCAATGCCAGTAGCACCCCCAAGTTGTGACAATCAAAAATGTCCCCTGGGAGGGAGTAGCGGATAGACTCTCTCTGGTTGCAAAACACTGGGCTATGGTGTTGAGATCTGCAGTGATGAGCGGCTTTAAATATGTGAACAGAAGACCGGGCACGGTGGCTCACGCCTGTAACCCCAGCACTTTGGGAGGCTGAGGTAGGCGGATCACTTGAGGTCAGGAGTTTGAGACCAACCTGGCCAACACGGTGAAACCCCGTCTCTACTAAAAATATAAAAATTAGCTGGGCATGACGGTGGGTGCCTATAATCCCAGCTACTCGGGAGGCTGAGGCAAAAAAAAAATCACTTGAACCCGGGAGGTGGAGGTTGCAGTGAGCCGAGATCGTGCCACTACACTCCAGCCTGGGCAGACAGAGTGAGATGCCGTCTCAAAAATAAATAAATAAAGGTAAAAAAGTGAACGGAGAAACACCCGTGGAATACTATGTCTCATCTCCCCCTCCCTCCCCACAGACGGAGTCTCGCTCTGTGGCCCAGGCTGGAGTGCAGTGACATGAACTCAGCCCACTGCAATCTCCGCCTCCAGGGTTCAAACGATTCTCCTGCCTCTGTCCCCCGAGTAGCTGGGATTATAGGCGTGTCTCACCGAGACCAGCTAAGTTTTGTGTGTTTTTGTTGTTTTGTGTTTTTTTTTCTTTGATATGGAGTCTCACTCTGTCACCCAGACTGGAGTGCAATGACACAGTCTTGGCTCACAGCAACCTCTGCTGCCCAGGTTCAAGCGATTCTCCTGCCTCAGCCTCTGGAGTAGCTGGGATTACAGGCACCTGCCAACTGCGCCTGGCTAATTTTTTTTAAAATAGTTTTAGTAGAGACAGGGTTTCACCATGTTGGCCAGGCTGATCTTGAACTCCTGACCTCAAGCGATCCGTCCATCTCAGCCTCCCAAAGTGCTGGGATTACAGGCATGAGCCACCAAGCCTGGCTGGTCTCATTTTAATGTCAGCTCTAACTTCTATATCACTGCTTTGCACATTATAGATAACCAGTGAACATTTTTTATTGTACAAGAACAAGTAAAATAAACAAAAATATGCCAAAGCAAATATGATAAATACACATTTAGTAAGGTAAAAACAAGTATTTGATAAAATGTGTCATGTAGTCTAGTAGCTTTATTTAGACACAGAAAAACAACATAAAATGTTGACTTGAAACATTGCGTATGCATATTTACCATGTAGACAGTGAGATAGGGAGGTAAACCGCCTTCCTAGTTTTTTTTTTTCTTTTTTTTTGGTTCAAAAGGAATTCACTCTCCCCTTGTCCACTGTTACAAAATAGCAAATGGTGATTGGCATCTGTGCTGTAACCAGGGACACTGCTGTTCCCAGCTGGAGTCTGGGTTCTTTGCCTGCTAGGGATTGTGACAAGAAGCCAATTAACATGGAGAGGTAGACATGCTCAGTCTTCCCCAGAGAAGGTCATAAAACAGCAGGACCATCCTTCTAACACATGACCTACATCTAGAGGCCTTCTTTCTTTCTTTTTTTTCCCCCTTTGGTTTTGTTTTTTTTTTTTTTTTTTTTTTTTTTGGTTTTTTATTTTTCTGGTTTTTTGAGACAGAGTCTGGCTCTGTCGCCCAGGCTGGAGCGCAGTGGTGGTATCTCGGCTCACTGCAAGCTCCACCTCCCGGGTTCACGCCATTCTCCTGCCTCAGCCTCCCGAGTAGCTGGGACTACAGGCGCCCGCCACCACGCATGGCTAATTTTTGGTATTTTTGTATTTTTGTTAGAGACAGGATTTCACCGTGTTAGCCAGGATGGTCTCAGTCTTCTGACCTCGTGAGCCACCACTCCTGGCCTCTTTTTTTTTTTTTTTTTTTTTAACCGGAACAGAAATACCATCTATTTCTTTCTTTACAGAGAAGTGGTATAAGGAAGTATGTTCTGGCCGGGCACGGTGGCTCATGCTGTAATCCCTTTGGGAGGTCGAGGCGGGTGGATCACCTGAGGTCAGGAGTTCAAGACCAGCCTGGCCAACCTGGCGTGGTGGCACGCACCTGTAGTCCCAGCTACTTGGGAGGCTGAAGCAGGAGAATCGCTTGAACCCCGGAGGTGGAGGTTGTAGTGAGGCGAGTTCACTCCATTGCTCTCCAGCCTGGGTGACAGAACGAGACTCGTCTCAAAAAAAAAAAAAGAAGTATATTCTAAGCCCTTGAATTGATCTTGGCTTTCTTCATTATTTTTACAAGTAAAAATAAAAAATTTGATATTTCTTATGTTCTGAGATATTATAGGAATGATACTACTTGGATTCAGCTTTCTGAGAAGTCTGGTATTTTCATAGTCTTAATATGAGTAAGAGAATTATGATCTTGGTACTGGATCTAAGGCAGAGGTATTGAAGCTGTTTTAATATTGCTTGAGATAGGACAGAACTTCAGAGTAAAATAAATTTGTATAGACAATCTGTTCAATCTGTTTGAATTAAGTTGTTGAGATGTATATTTGAATCTTAAGACTACTAATTTATGTTGTATCTGTCTTTTACCAAATATATGTGTGCTTCTTTTAATAAGCCAAAACATATGCAACTTTTACTAATTCTTCCCCAGTGGTTCTTTTGGAAAATGATTAAATCTTGTGTCTCACATTTTGACATATCTATTGCATTTAAAAGATAAGGTCGATCATGCTGCTTCTCAAACTGAGATATCCATTTGAGTTACCCGAGGCCCTTGGAAAACAATCGTTGTGAGTCTGCATGGGGGCCTGAGTCCCAGGTGGTGTTGACTCTGCTGGTGCACAGATCTATTTTGAGTAGTAGACTCTAGTAGTGTCTCCTGCCTTCCATATGGTGCGATTTGCGGCATTGAGACAGGAAATAAGAAACTGAAAAGGAAAACCATTCTTACCTTTGGTGTTATTGTTCTTGGTATATTACAGATACCAACAAGTGTGAGTGAATCCTGAGACATCTACCTACTGAGCTTTTCTTTCCTCAAATTCACAACTCAAGACCAAGGAGATTGAAAAACTCTTACAGTTTCCCTGCATGTTTTCACTTGTGCCCCTATTTCCTGTCATTAACATGGTAGTGTAGTCAACTCCTGCTATCCTATAAAAGCTAATTATTACAGTATAGAGGAATTTTGTAAGCCATAGCCATTAGTAGCTTGAAATACCAATGGTGGGAGTATTTATACCATGGCAATTGGCATACACTATAACTCAAGAGTGTCCTATTTGTTTTTCTAGACAGTGCCAGTTTCCCAGCATACTCCTGTCTCTTATTCAGCAAGAAAAAGAACTTCCCCCTTTTTTTCCAATACAGGACATGATATCCCGAGTTTTGAGCTTCTTGTTAGTAGTGTGTTGCACACTAACCATGCAGCTCCGCGAAGAGCAAGTTTATTCCCATAACAAACAGGAAACAAAGATTGAGGAAAAACCATAATGGTACCCTTTTGTGAATGTTCCTTAACACTGTCACAGGAGTCCTGATTAGTCTAAATACTTTACAAGTAAATCTCCCTCCTTCAGGTGGCACTTTATAAACAATCTTTCATCATGGAGAGATGAGAATTAGGTCAGGTATAATTAGAATGACAGATGTATTGGCTAGCCTTAGAGAATTAACGCAATTCAGTAAAAAGGCTAGCCAACTGCGGATATCTTCTAGAGACTTCCGTGACAAATTAACACCCATCATCTTGTACTGAAGCAGTGCTTTCATTAACATGCACAGCTGTTTGCATCATCTTTGTTTGTATTTCAATCCATATTTGGAGCTTAAGTGAGATTTGTCATAAGACTTCAGTTCAAGCTTGCTTGCCTAATTTCACATGCTTCTATTTAGTAAAATATGATTACTAGGTCATAAATATTTGATAATTTATTGCCTTATTAGAGTAATTTTCTAAACATGTTTTTTGATGACTGCTTGCTACTATGTACAAGAACACGATAAATGTTCTTTTCTATTGAAAGTACATGGTTCCAGAATTGGGAAAAACATGTTCTTAAAAAATAACCAGTTTTCTAGTGTGTTGACTTTTAAAAATTTTTCAACAGAATCAAATGCAAATATTGTCTACTTATTTTTCAACAAAATACACGTTTGATTTTAATAACAGGCTCATTAAATGTCACCGTATAGTAATACTTAGAATTGCAGCAGTAACTTAGGCTAAAAAAGTAAAGTTGTTATAAACTACATTGAGCTCAGCCTTTTTCATTGTTAATGGATTAAGTGATTAGACAGACATATGTGTTAATTATATAAACATTTATATAAATATGTAAATTGTATATTGTATATAATATATAAATTATATTTATAAATTATAAAGTTTATTTGAAATATTGAAGTTCTGTATACTTAGTGGATTTTAATACTTATGTCCTTGTTTTCATTTTATTCCACTGTTACATTAAGGAAGTAACTTATTACATAAATAAATTATATTTGCCTTACATTTACCCTTTTTACTCTACTTAAAATTGGACAAAAAGAGTTCAAGATACAGAATTTCTCTCAGAAAGGAGAAATATTTTTATTATGCGAAGTTTAAGTAGATATTCTTGTAGAATATGGAGAAAATAATGCTCTAAAATGTTGCCTTTTTAAAAAACTTCAGAAAATATAGTTCTCTCTGAATAACTCTAATTTGATTGTGGCCGCTTTCCCAAAATTTGTAAATTTAAAATGTATACATTACATGTAATATAGTTTTATTTCACATACATTCCAGTAGGCTGAGAATACTTGAAATTCAATGATTAAAAACGAAATAATAATAACCAGCTTTACTTTATTCTAAAATATATCTTTACTGGTTTATTAAAAACAACTTATTTAGGCCGGGAGCGGTGACTGACACCTGTAATTCCAGAACTTTGGGAGGCTGAGGCAGGTGGATCACCTGAGGGTCGGGAGTTCAAGACCAGCGTGACCAACATGGAGACACCCCGTCTCTACTAAAAATACAAAATTAGCCAGGTGTGGTGGCGCATGCCTGTAATCCCAGCTACTCGGGAGGCTGAGGCAGGAGAATCGTTTGAACCTGAGGGCCGGAGGTTGCAGTGAGCCGAGATCGCGCCATTGCACTCCAGCCTGGGCAACAAGTGCGAAACTCTGTCTCAAAAAAAAAAAAAAAAAAAAAAAAAAAAAAAAAAAAAAACAAATTATTTGCTAATGTGTTAACTTTGCTTCGTAAGAAGGCATTGTAATTATCGTACATTTGAAAAGTGGAGATTTTCTCCCCATACTGGTTGCCAGTTTCACAACTGTGTTCATTCTAAATTTCTTAAAACATGTAAAATTAGCTTTCTAACCTTGGTTGTCCACAATTTCAGTCCAATTTGAAATACCTATTCAGAACTAATTTTTTGTGATTGAGCATTATTTTTTAAACAGTGAATTTCATAATCATTTTATATAATCCAGGGAGCTCCGGCTTAGTTCTGTGTTATTTTGTATTATATTGATTTTTAGAAAATGGAATATAGTGTTGACACCAGCACAAATCTCAGCAAGGGCCTACCTTACAAAGATAAAATGCATAGAGTTTGATTAGGAGCAGATAACTTTACTTTGTGTTTCATATACACCAGCATTTCAGTGTATTAAATGCCATTTTGTCTTGAAGAATGAGTAGAGTTTTTATAAAAGAAGGCATAATGCTTCCTTGCTAGTAGAATTCAGCTAAGTGAATATCAGAAAAGCTATTTGTGATCTTGAAAGTTTAAGAAATTCAACATGAATAAAGGATTGTGGTTCGTTAGATATCCATATAAGTCTTTGCCTGTGTTTCTATCTAACATTTCTCTTTAAGAAATATTCTTGCTTTTATTTTTCTGAACAAATTTTCTCCATTATTATCTGATATTTACTTTGAACAGAAAGGTAGATTGGAAATCAAAAAATAAGTTTGATATCAAAAATGATTTCAAAATGTTAGTTTTCTTAATATTTTACATTTTGAGAAGAGAATAAAGATAAGGCAGATGAAGAGGTTTTTGTTTTTCCTTAAATTTGTTTTTCTTTTCAACTTTATTTTTAATTGGCATAATAATTATATATGGTATACATTTTGAAGATACGGTTTTAATTTTCACAGGAATCCTATTTGGGTTTAGTTACATAAGGTCTAATTTTGCATCCTCTACATTTAGTGACTGATGTATATATTTCTACTGAGTGATAATAGTAATTAATGTGAAACAGGTTTTTTGCTGATGTTTTTAGAAGTTTCTGTAGATTAGGAAGGAAGAAATTATGCTCTTGAGAAAAATAGAAAATGTAAACATAAGCATTTGAACTCTCTTGAGATATTTTTATCTTCTGTGAAACTAGATGCGGCTTATTGAAGATGTGTTTCAGGTCTCAGTGCTCTAAAACTCTTCTAGTTGGTGAGCATCTTGATTGGTTAGATCTCTCATTAATACCCCATTGCTAGAGAGGGATGTAAAGGAAATTTTCTCAACCTGATTATTTCCAAATCCTTCAATCTGTGAGTCAAGGAAAGAGACAAGGTTAGAATTCTTAGGCAAACTGAAAAATCAGTATTCCTACATTATTATTATTTGTGTTTTTCTTTTTTTGAGACTGAGTCTCACTCTGTCGCCCGCGGTGGAGTGCAGTGGCGCTATTTTGGCTCACTGCAACCTACACTCAGGTTCAAGTGATTCCAGTGCCTCGGCCTCCCGAGTAGCTGAGATTACATGTGCACGCCACCACGCCCAGCTAATTTTTGTATTTTTAGTAGAGACAGGGTTTCACCAGGTTGGACATGTTGGTCTTGAACTCCTGACCTCAGGTGATCCACCCGCCTCGACCTCCCAAAGTGCTGGGATTATAGGCGTGAGCCACCATGCCCGGCTTCCTATATTATTTTTTTAATGTGGGCTTTTTAAAATCTTTTCAGTAGCGAAGACTTGACACCAAACCAAATGTCCATCAATGATAGACTGGATTAAGAAAATGTGGCACATATACACCATGGAATACTATGCAGCCATAAAAAAGGATGAATTCATGTCCTTTGCAGGGACATGGATGAAGCTGGAAACCATCATTCTCAGCAAACTATCACAAGGACAGAAAACCAGACACCGCATATTCTCACTCGTAGGTGGGAATTGAACAGTGAGATCACTTGGACACAGGGTGGCTAACATCACACACCACGGCCTATCAGGGAGTTGGGGGCTGGGGGAGGGATAACATTAGGAGAAATACCCAATGTAAATGATGAGTTGATGGGCGCAGCAAACAACATGGCGCAGGTATACATATGTAACAAACCTGCACGTTGTGCATGTGTACCCTAGAACTTAAAGTATAATAAAAAAGAAAAAAAATTAAAAAATATTTTCTGTGAGACAATTGTAGATTCACATGCAGTTGTAAGAATTAATACAGGCTGGGCACAGTGGCTCACACCTGTAATCCCAGCACTTTGGGAGGCCAAGGCAGGCGATCATGAGATCAGGAGATCGAGACCATCCTGGCTAACACCGTGAAACCCTGTCTCTACTAAAAATATAACAAAATTAGCCGGGCGTGGTGGCGGTCGCCTATAGTCCCAGCTACTCAGGAGGCTGAGGCAGGAGAATGGCATGAACCCGGGAGGTGGAGCTTGCAGTGAGCGGAGATAGTGCCACTGCCCTGAAGCCTGGGCAACAGAGCGAGACTCCGTCTCAAAAAAAAAACCAAAAGAATTAATACAAAGAGACCCTGTATAGTCTTCACTCAGTACAGTATCACGTCTATGAAGTTGACGTTAATCCCTTAACACAGCTTTAACCTAAGTCTGTGCTGCTGCTTCTCCATGTTCACTTCTGAGACGCACTGGCCATTTTTTGTGTGCCTATTCATACTTTGTGTAAAAGCATTAGCATCATACTTCCCTGGTGCTGACCCTCCCCGCAGTCCCAGCTTCTCCCAGAGTAGGCTAAGATTCTCTTTTCTACCACATGGAAAATTGTTGCGGAATAATAAAGGGTTAGCAAAAAGGTCAGAGAAAACAAGCAGTTGTATTCCCTTTCCCCACAGTAGAGTAGGAATATAATTATGAGTGATAGAGGATACGTTATCTGTTCCTTTCCCAGTCCCCTCTGAAATCAGCTTTACTGCTGTGGGAAGTTGAGATTCTCATTATATCCCTGAGGGAAAGTGTTGGAAAGCGGGAGGTGATGGGGAATCAGGGTTGCTGACAATTGGGGGAATTATAACAAGAAGCTCTTTTTCACCAGGAGAGGGGTTGCATGTTAAGAGAAGGCCTGTCTGCTCCCCCTCCATGTCAGCAGTTGAGAACCTGCTGACATGGACAAGGTAGCTGGCTTTTAGAGATTCAGAAGTAACAAAGGCACGCTGTCAGTCCTGTTCTTCCAGCCTCACATACGTCTTCTCCATACGTTATGTATTTGGCATTAAATTAACATACAGTGTTACACCCAATACACCCATTCCTGACCACATTATCTCAGAGAGCCTTTTGTATTTGAGTATTGTGGGATCTTTTGCTATTGCCCGTGATGCCCACTTGGACTCCTCCAAGGCCATGAAACTCTTGGGGGCCATTCAAAGTCAAGAGCACCAACTACCCCTAACAGGATTGGGAGAACCAAGCAACACTCCCCAAATAGGGATTAGCTCACTCTTTTCTTGGCCTTTATGAAAGGAAGGAGTTAAGACTCTTACAGCTGGAGACTCCAGCAAGAGTTGTAGGCTCAACATGTAGCTTATACTATTTACTTAATTAACATGTAAATGGATTTTGAGTTCTGAATGCTTGTTCTAGTTGATTGGGGCTCATTTGGCCTGGTTTCTACGAATTAGCTGTAACAAATGGTTTCATAGTTGTTATAGAATGAGGCAGAAGAAAATAAAAATGAATGTGGCATTGTGTTTTACTAATGATATAGGAAAATGTTAATATAATGTCATTTAGGTTCTGGACTGGGGAGATTTTGCCTTTATCATAAGAAAGAAATTGTTGCTAGGTCATACACAAGGGCGCATATTTATCATGAACCATCTCCTTCGATCATCATTCTTTTATCCCATTACTTGACTTGCACCCACCCAAAATTCTACCACTTTTATGTAATATGTAGACTCATAAAGACAAGGTTTGTGCATCTACAGAGCCATGATGTGCACTGTGAGGCCCGTGACACACATCTATAAGAAGACACATATTTGGTACTCTAAGATGATACTTTTTTTAAATGCCAAAATGTGAGGGTCAGCATAAATTGCCAAGGCACGGTGAATCTTGTTGCCAATGCTCCTGTGACTATGGGGTGAAGGGATTCTGTGCCTCCCTTGGTAGCAGTGGCCACAGTGCTTGCAATCCCGATGCCAATTCCCGGCGCACTGTAGGCTTAGGAGGCACTGCTGCCTTGAAGTCTTGTTGGAATTAACACTGCCTGAGTAAGAGATTAATAATGTGTTTTGCTGCGTCTTAGAAACATTAAAGAGCATGTGGCATGAATACGTACACATTGGTGAAGGAAATACAGAGAAGGAAAGGAAAGTGTAGATGTTTGTTACAACTGAAGATAAGCTCTGGCAGCAGAGACCACTGCTGGCTATAGTTGATGGGGGTCCTCACATCTAGGCATGGCTTTGAGCTTCACAGTCCGGAAGCTGCTCTATCAGTAACTTAGAGGGGATATGGCCCCTAGAACCAGTTCACTTTTAATAAATCAGGGTGCCAGTCCTTTAATTTTGGAAGATAAATAAAATTGCAAAGTAGATGGGATTCTTACGTCAACAAGTTGGCTAGTTTTCATCCTACAAGACTATTGTATACAGAAAACCAATTTCAAAGACATGCTTTGGGAACATGGACTTTGAAAGCAGCGGTACTGAGTGAGATGGCCTTAATGATGGATAATAACGAGGTTGATGCTTTTGTAACCATGTTTCCATCTGAAAACCACATGAAGAGAGCCAGGTCATCTTAGTGCTCTTTGCATGGGGCATTTCTCTTGCAGAGTGTTTGACACCTTCTGGGCTTAGTGCTGACTGTCCCTCCTGTTGACATCATCATGATGGTAGCAACCTCTGATTTTGCCAGGACTTTATTGCATCTACTGAAAGAGCAACATGTGTAGGGAAGTAAAACAATAGTTAGTCCCCATTTGTATTGACATTGTGGATCCTTGTCTTTGATTGGCTAACTAGAATCAATCTGTTGAAGGACCAGTTGCAGTGACTCACGCCTGTAATCCCAGCACTTAGGGAGGCTGAAGTGGGCACATCACTTGAGGCCAGGAGTTCAAGACCAGCCTGACCAACCTGGTGAAACCCTGTCTCTACTAAAAATACAAAAAAATTAGCCAGGCTTGGTGGTACAGGGGTAATCCCAGCTGCTTGGGAGGCTGAGGCACAAGAATCACTTGAACTTAGGAAGTGGAAGTTGCAGTCAAGATTGTGCCACTGCACTCCAGCCTGGACGACAGTGCAAGACCCTGTCTCAAAAAAAGAAAAAAAGAATCAGTCTGTTGACTATCCCTAACTTGGAAGTTCTGGGTGATGCATGGCTTTCATCTTTTAGAAAGGTATTTTTTCCTCTGTCATGTTAGTAAAACTAAGAAGACATCTGTGTGTGCTAAGGCATCAGCCTAGCAAGGACAGGGCACAAACCCAGAGGGAGAATTGGGCTGTTGTTTCACTTCCAGTGCAAATGGGATATACATGGGAGGTAGAATTACAAGTCTACTCAGGGTTGACTTTATACATGTAATTGGAGGGGTCACTGATTGACTTTGAGGCAATCAGGGGTGAGTGGAACCGATCTTGGGGAGGGTGGCAAGACATGTTGACAGGTAAGATATGTTTTAATTTACGTAAAACAGTGCATGGTGTGTATTAATAAGTTAGAGCTGGTTGACTATGTTTTATTGTTTGCAACATTACTGCCCAAGGGTCAGGTAAATATACAAAATATACAAATAATACAGATTTTTAATACATAAATTTCAATTAAGTAGCATAATTAAATAATATGTTGTTATAGTTGTACTTAATGCATATGTAATTAAATATATTCAAATACAAATTTTTAATATATAAATATCAATTAAATAGCAGCATTAATACATTGTTATAGATGTATTTCATGCATATGTAATTAAATTATTAAAATATATAATATAACATGTTAATACATATTTTAATATACAAATAAAATGGTCTTAAATTGGAGTTAAGACCATTTATATTGGTACATATTTTAATATGCAAATGAATGGTCTTAAGTTAGAGTTAATGTCATTGAGTATAAGTCACATTTACAGATATGACATATATTTCTAGATAAAGTCAATGAACAGACAGCCTCCAAAACCTCGAAAACATTCAAAATATCTGCAATTAATTTTATACTTGAGTTAAGGCAGTCATTTGTTAAGGAAAGCAATCAGATGTTTGTGAGGGCTTAAACTTTCGCTTCATAACCAAAGCAGTTTCCTTACATGAAAGTTGACTTCTTAAAAGAGAAGTTTATTTTTTATAATGGAGAATTGTTTTGATGTGCAGACACCTTCCGTCATTTCATACTCATCT
Source organism: Macaca thibetana thibetana (assembly GCF_024542745.1). Lineage (NCBI taxonomy): Eukaryota > Metazoa > Chordata > Mammalia > Primates > Cercopithecidae > Macaca > Macaca thibetana. The sequence continues at coordinate 171,062,065 of NC_065580.1, forward strand.
TAAAAGCAGCCAAATGATCTTTTCACCTTTGGCCAGAATCCTTTTATTACTACCGAGTCCTGCACTCATTAAACCAGATGAGAATGCATGCTCTGAGAGGTAAATCTCTAGTCCTGGTGGGCAGTTAAATTCCTCAGTAAATGTTTGGTAGATGCTGCCTAATAAACCCAGTCCAGGTTGCCACGGGGAGGATTAAAAGAAGTAAACGTGTGTACGTGAACAGAGAGACGGTGCCTTTTCATGCTAAATGTGGTTCCCCACATCTCCTCTGATTAGAGGTGTGCTCTGAACAAGCCGAGACGGGGCCATGCCGAGCAATGATCTCCCGCTGGTACTTTGATGTGACTGAAGGGAAGTGTGCCCCATTCTTTTACGGCGGATGTGGCGGCAACCGGAACAACTTTGACACAGAAGAGTACTGCATGGCCGTGTGTGGCAGCGTCAGTAAGTGGACCCTTCTTCGAGCCTGGCCACCTTTCGTCTCTCTCGCCGCTGACTCTGCTCTTTGTAACAGATTGGTTTTCCTGGTTCTTGGGAATGGGCCTGTTGCTACCACTAACCACATTTCTGTCCACTTCTCTAATTGCTCAGTCTCCTCAGTATGTTCAATCATGAGCACACCTCTCCATCTTTCCCTAATAAAGCATGGCCGTGGATGTGTTCTCTTCCTAGCTGTAGCAGATATGTCTTGCAATCCAGAGGGGCTTTTGAGTGCTTCTCTTTTACACAAAGCTGAAGTGGCTGTTTTGTCTTCTGCAGCCAGCCGTTTCTGCAAATGCATACTGACGTGTCTGTCTGTGTACATACGTGTTCATGTTTATGCATGTGCACTACCTGTGCAGATACTGTCTACCAGTGGAAGCCTGGCTGATGCAGCTTGAGTTGCATTGATAAGGTGTATGGCTATGATGAATACCTTTAAGTTGGTTCATAACATGTCTTTTATTGTGCTGTTGAGGGAATGTGATTGGATTGAGCTCATGCATCTCCAATGCCGGAGGGTAGACATGCCCATTTTGCCCCCTGAGCTCAGCACACAGACATTTGCCAGGTCAAACTTCTGCTTCTTCTCCTGAAAGTAAAAGAAAATGTTTGACTTAACGTGAGAAACTTTCAATGATATAAGGCTCAAGGAACATAATTTTCTTTCCTTCCTTTTTTTTTTTTTTTTTTTTTTTTAAAAAGACGGAGTCTCATTCTGCTCAACAGGCTGGAGTGCAGTGGCGTGATCTCGGCTCACTGCAACCTCCGCCTCCCAGGTTCAAGTGATTCTCCTGCCTCAGCCTCCCCAGCAGCTAGGATTACAGGCACATGCCACTGTGCCCAGCTAATTTTTTGTATTTTTGGTAGAGACAAGGTTTCACCATGTTGACCAGGCTGGTCTTGAACTCCTGACCTCAAGTGATCCACCTGCCTCGGCCACCCAAAGTGCCGAGATTACAGGCCTGAGCCACCGCTCCTGGCCAGAACATAATTTTCAAAGTCTTTCTCTTGAACATTAAGCTTTTCATAATTCTGGGGATAAAAATATGAAGTCATGATGACTTAAGTGCACAATGAAATTTTCCCCAAAGAGGTAATTCTCAGGAGGTCCAGTACCAGACATGAGACTTCCATGTCCTTAACAGACTTCCAAGTGAAATTCCCAATTGTGCTTATTTATTTCTTTATTGTTGTTCACGAGTAGGAAGTGTGAACTACTCAAGAAGTAATTATTCAGCTCAACTTGATAACTAAAGACGAAACTCAGTAACTGTGCATTACTTTTTTGAGAGACTCCTGCCTTTTCTCCGCTGTGTTGCAAGGTGGCAGCCCCATTTCCTGCCTGAGATTCCTAGGGATTACATAAATTGTTTTCCAGCGAGATCATAGGATTAAGCAAAACAACAGAAGGACCTGCACTCCACTGTAAAGGAGCTCAGGATCTAAGAGGAATCTAATGGAAAAGCTTCTGTTGGTCTCCTGCCATCGCCAGTGAATGAGATGACTGCTTCAGTCCCATGGGTGAACAGGTGTAGGAACTGGTAACCTCAAGAGTTTTTTTTTTGTTTTTTTTTTGTTTTTTTTCCTGGCTCTGATGGGGTGATTGCAGCTTCTGGCTCAAATGACTCCCTTCTTCAGTTTCAAACAAAGCAGTCAATTAGGTCAGGTATTGCGAACACAATGGAGAATTCTGTTGCCTGCAGCCTTTGGAACAAAGGCCTTTTGTTACAGTGATTCTGACTGGTTTAGCGGCTGGGAGAGGTTTCCTGGCAGATTTGCAACTTTTTTCTCCCTTGCCCTGGGTGGATTCATTTTCTGAAATATCATGTCTATTTTTTGGTAATAAGAAATTTATTTGGTTTTAATTATTAGCAATGATGAATTTACTTCAAGAGATTCAAATTATCTCTCCACCTCACCCCAGTACTGCCATCCCTTCCCCTAACACTCTCTCCCTTTGATCAGTTTGGTCTGGGAGCGAGCAGTGGGCACCTGTCCAGGTTGGATGGAGGTGTCCTGGGTGGCACACACTTCGCTGAGGCTTTTGCAAAAGGTAGATGCTCCCAACAGAGAGGTATTAGATAAGGCTAGCTATACCTGATTTTAGAGGGGATAGGTGACAGAATAATGTATGAAGAAAGCAAAGGCTGAAGATCAGTTAGATGGGTGGACAAGAATAAATAGAGAGTATAAGTCTCAGCAAGCAGCCAGAGCTGAGAGCCACATGCTGTTCTGTGAATGAGTGAAATAAATGGAGTTTTTGTGAAAAAATGCATCGAAGGGAATTGGGGATATTTGGCACAAAAGAAGGAGCAAGAAATCCTCTTCTGTTAAGAAACCTGTTGTTACTTGGATATACGTATTATCAGAGACAAGATATCTGGCATTCTCAAATGTTAACTTCTTGCAAAAATAGATCTTATGTTAATATGTTCATTTTGGTTTTGTTGGAGGAATCAAACCTAAGGAGTGATTTTGTTTGTTAGGTTGTTTTTTTGTCAGTGGACTCTTGTGCATTTCAGCCATCATTCCCATGTTTCTCTTTTTGTTTTTAGTTATGTTCTCTTATTTTTTCCATAGTGTCCCAAAGTTTACGCAAGACTACCCGGGAACCTCTTACCCGAGATCCTGTTAAACGTACGTTGTCATTGTCATTCACCTGAGGGAAGGGAAGAGGGGAGGAGGATGCTGCTTGGTTCACATAACTCCAGCATCATCACCTTCTTTGCATGGTTTTGTATTTCTTGAACACCTGTCTTAGTAAAATGTTTCTTCCCATTACCTTGCTTATAATTACATCTCATTTTTGCCAGACAGCTTGAGATGTCGGGCTAAGAACATCATTGACCAAGTTTCTTCTGTTTCTGACCAATTTCCTTTTTATTTAGTCCGGTTTTATTGAATATTATAGGGACAACATCATTGTATTGTATTTGCCATTAACTATTTTATTTCCTAAAAGCTATCAGTGTAACTGAGAGCAGGCTCCGCTTCTTACTGCTTGCAGAACCGAAGAACAAGGGCTAGGTGCAGTAGAAGGAAAGTGACTTGACTTTGCAAAACTAGCAGTGGGGAAATGGTCCAGGCTCTTGCGTTAAAGCAACCATCTCAAATTTTGGATTAAAAAACAAAGGCTTAAAAAGGGAAGCTTGGAATGCAGGGCATGAAGGAGGGGTGAGGAGGTGCTGCTATACGGGACTTGTTCCAAAGACTTGAGTTATTATCCAGTTCGGTAAGTGGGCTGGTGCATCCCAGGCACAATCGGGTTGTAAATTAACTGCAGCCTTGAGGTGATCTCCTGATGAGGGAGAATTCTGCAGGTGCCTAACTCAGTCAGTGGAAGTTCTAAGCAAGCATTAATAATTTTAATAAGAATTATAAGCGTAATTAGATAAGGGGAGCGCTGTGCCGGGAGTGCCTAGTGGGAAGAAAGAGAGCAAAGGTTACCATTTCCTTACTAAAACTGGAAGGAAAAGAAAGGAAGAAAGAACGATCTTTAAAATAGAGTACTCAGTTACATCAAGATGCCATGATTTAACAAGAGACTATAATGCATGAGTAACTTGTTTCCTCAGAAAAAATACTTAATATTCATGTATCGTAGTACATGGGCTAATTCGTATGCACAGATTTCAATTATTTGTGTTGTAAGACCCGGTTTCAACTTCATGAAGGGTCACTTTTAGACATTAGGAACCCCTCTTTCTCCTCTCCCGGAAGACATAGTGGTAGGTTAGAGGTTCTCAACTTCTGACTAGGAAGTAGAGAAAGAGCCTTCTATAAAGAAATGCATTGTCCTGTCACTGCAGGCCTTTAGTGTCTTATGTTTTGTTTTTATTTCAGTTGTACCATCAGCCTAACTTAGTTTTAAAACGTAGTTTTAGTATTCATATTTGAATTTGGATTCCATCCAGAAATAGATTTATCCAGTGTTAGCTTAGGGATGATCTATACCATTTATGCTTATGATTGCTGGAAGCAGAGACACAATTTCAGTTGTAGCTTAGATATTCTATAATTAAAATTAGCATTTATGTACATTATCCTGAAAAAAAAAAAGAAAACCCTCATCTCAAAATTGATGAAGCCAGTTATCTTTTTCAAAGATGATAAATTATAGACGGGTGATTATGTATTTTAAAAAAGATTGCATCCTAAACTGGAAAGCTTTTTAATGGCCTCCATAAAATATTCAGAATAATTCACGTTATGTATGACTTTTGAAGGATGTGGTTTGTACTGCTGCAATGTACACATTTCTTTTGCTATTGTGAAAAAAGAGTTTTTCTCTAAAAACAGTGTAAGTACAGCGAGTGGGTTGACACAGACTAGGAAAAAGCTCTAGCCCGTCCACTGTAGTATTGATAATACATAGGTACGCATGGTAAGTTGTATTGTACCAAGCATTTTCACAGATCATTTATTTTTCTTCAGAACACTTTGTGGGCGTTTTCCTCATTCCTTTTGTACATATGAGAAAAAATGAGGCTTCAAGAGCCTAGTGACTTGTCCCAAGCCATCGAACATGGCAGGACCAGGCTTGAAACCCAAATGACATTTTGTCTGCACTCCACACCAAATGGCTAAGCATTTGGTTCTGACATTGTTTTGCAGGTTGGTAAAATCACATTTGCGATTCAGAAGCACATTTTAAGAATACAGCAAACAGTGAAAAGAGGATGAAGAATGTTAGCGTTTTTTCCTAAATGCCATGAATATAGCACGCATCAGTAAATCAAATGTCTTTCCCATTCTTTTACAAAACAGTGATTATTTTTCTCTTAAGTTTCATTTTAGCATTTATAAGAATTCTATTTTTCCATTTTTAATAACTGATGGAAACAAGCATCATTGTTGGATAAATTTATTTTCATGCAGTACACATAACTACCACTTTCATCATCCGCCATTCCAAACAGATACTGAAAGTCTCTTTTGTAATTTTCTCCTTCCCAGTAATTTTCTTCATCTACTTGCAGTGTGTTTGGGATCCTGACACCTTTCCATTCTAGGAAGATGAAGTGAGTTGGGCAGCTATATTTTCTTGTCTACCTACAGAGACTATTCAATCACAGCAAGTGAGGGGTTTAGCAGCACTAGTACCAACAGACAAGGAAGAAAACATATAATTTCTAGTTATTTATAGCCTGTGCAGCTATGTGGTCTTATTTATAGCAAACTGCACATTTGATTTGAAAAAGTCATGGTCATCTGGAGGTCAGATGCAGATGGCAGACTCAATTCAGAGCAAAGGAGCTGAACTAGAAGGTAAGCAAGCCTGTTAGACTGGGCACTTGGACTTGACTTTGCTCCTTCATCAATCTAGGGCTAATTGGGTGATATTTCTGCACAAAGGTGGTTGGTTTTACAGGTTGCTCAGTCTAAGCTGCTTCTAGGCAAATAATAAATGTGAAAGGAGATAGAAAAAGCTCTTCAGTTGAACTGATGTAAGATTACACTTAGGGAGAAAATGTATGATGGTCTGCATTATAAAAACAATAATTTGCCACAAATCAAGCATTTCTAGGTTTCAAACTTTTGTCATAAAAACTGATTTTGAGCATTGCAATTTTAGGGACATATTTTATTGTTGTTGTTATTGTAAATGAAAATCTAAACCAGAAATATAAGGCTGAGAGCTTTCATTTTATTCATGAACATAGGAATTCAAATCATTAAAAAAAATCCTTTCTCATTTGGGATAAAGAGTCTTATAGCTGAGTTAATTTCTGACATTAGTTTTGCACTTGCCCATTTGGGTTTAGGACAGTGCAAAAGTTTAACATTTAACCTTCAAAATGTAGTATTTGTAAACAATACAATTATATAAATATTTGTTGATTCATTTATATTTCAAATATGAGAGTGTGACCATTTTTTCTAGTGTTGTCTCCATCAGATTGGTTCCCAAAAGGCAAACAGACCAACTTCTTAATGGCATTTAATCTCTCAAAGAGCATCATGCTGATTTTCAGTCAGCAGATTGCACCCTGTGATCTGGCCAAAGTGTGACCCATCTCTGGCTCCTTCATTTGCACTGACATGTGGTACAAACAACTAAACCAAGGTTCTTCAACCACAGCACTATTGACATTTTGATCCAGATAATTATTTTAGGAGTCTGTCCTATGCATACAGAGCGTTTAGCAGCATCCCTGACCCCTACCCACTAAATGCCATTAACACAACTCCAGCTGTGATAACTAAAAATGTCTCTAGACTTTGCTAAATGTGCCCGGGGGAATCACATTCTGGTTGAGAATCCTGTTCTGGAGTAGTAGTTTCCCCACGTCTGACTCAGAGATAGAACTATCCTGGTGTAAACAGGTGTACTTTCCACAAATTTGGGGGCATGTTGAAATGTTAGAATGTCAGTATCCTCTGATTCTCAACAGACGTTTGAAATTGAATTTGTTAGACTAATGTCCAAGCTCTCAATATTTGCAAGATAAGGTGGAAGTTGCTGTTGCTGTTCTGACTATAGTATTGAAGATCTCGTAGTTTTTCTGCTCGAATGTAAGCTACTGTGGCAGCAGAAGAGAAACCAGCAAACCCCTTAGTTGGAAGTCCATGGTTCACCTATGCCCCACCGTTTCTCCTATCTGTTTCATCTTAGTTTCCTAGAATCCCAGGATATGCTGGAGCATAACCATCTGTAGAGATGCCCTATAGTTTTGCTACACAGGTTATTTGTACTTTAGGATTATGTTTATGGCCTTAGGGTGTGTACAGAGCTATAGATATGACCCCATGCAGGATTGAGGGAGGGAAAAATACTGATTTCTAGGCACATCAAAATGGTCCAGATGACATGAAGCAGACTGGTACACTTCCAGAGAATATGAAAAAAATTGGAACTTAACAAATCAGGTCCCAAGTTCCGTCCCCAAGAACCATCCCCAAGTTCCATCCCCAAGAACCATTCCCAAGTTCCAAGTTTGTTGCTGCAGAAGCTCATAATTTGCAAATCGTAGATAACTCACCATGCAGCCTTTGAATGGAATATGCCACCTTAACCCCAGGGTCGTTGTAAAGACAGGAGCCATAAGACAGAAGTCTGAATGCCTAGGCCATTTAATCTTTGGCCAAATTCGAACTATTGTTCTTAATCACAGTATTCTTGTTCTTTTCACTGTGCAGTAGCAAATATTAGTTCCCATTAGTACATTCTGCAATACCATTGGAACTAAAACTGCCAAATTAGATTGGACAACCTGGGCTTACACTTTGCTCCCCAACCAACCTAGGGAGGGAGAACAATTAAAGCATTAAAAGATGTGATGGTGAATTAAACTATATGTCACGTCATTGCCAGTAAATTCTATCAGATTAACAAGTGTGAAAAGCCAAATCTTTGGTATCTGGAAATGCTTAGATGAGAAAAATGATTTTTTCCTCAAAGCCATAATAATTAGAGATGACCCTAAAATTTAAAGGAACTGGATTGCTTAGCAGCTCAGCTTTTTTTTTTTTTTTTTTTTTTTTGAGACGGTCTGTCGCCTAGGCTGGAGTACAGTGGCACGATCTCGGCTCACGGCAAGCTCTGCCTCCCGGGTTCACGTCATTCTCCTGCCTCAGCCTCCTGAGTAGCTGGGACTACAGGCGCCCACCACTGCGCCTGGCTAATTTTTTGAAGTTTTAGTAGAGACAGGGTTTCACCGTGTTAGCCAGGATGGTCTCGATCTCCTGACCTCGTGATCTGCCCGCCTCGGCCTCCCAAAGTGCTGGGATTACAGACGTGAGCCACTGCACCCGGCCCAGCTCAGCATTTTTTAAAAAGAAGGGCCATTTACTTTGAATACAGGTTAAATATCTCTTCTCTGAAATGCTTGGGACCAGAGGTGCTTCAGATTTTGGATTTGGGAATGTTGATGTATTCATGATGAGATAACATGAAATTCATTTATGTTTTATGTACACCTTGTACAAAAGTCTGAAGGTAATTTTATACTTTTTTTTTCTTTTTTTTTTTTTTTTTTTGAGACAGTCTCGCTCTGTTGCCCAGGCTGGAGTACAGTGGCGTGAACTTGGCTCACTGCAACCTCTGCCTCCTAGTTCGAGATGCCCCTGCCTCAGCCTCTCAGGGGAAGCTGTAATCACAGGCACCTGCCACCACACACAGCTAATTTTTGTGTTTTTTAGTAGAGATAGGATTTCACCATGTTGGCCAGGCTGGTCTTGAACTCCTGACCTGAAGTGATCCACCAGCCTCGGCCTCCCCAAGTACTTTGATTACAGGCATGAGCCACCATGCTTGGCCTTATACAGTATTTTTGCTAATTTTGTTCATGAAACAAAGTTTGTGTACATTGCACTGTGAGAGAACAAAGGTGTTGCTACTCAAAAAAGATCAGATTTTGGAGCATTTCGGATTTTCAGATTAGGGATGTTCTACCTGTGGTAAAAGAATGCTCGTTATTTATGTGGTCTGTTGTTTAGCTATTTGCCAGAAGAGGATAAGTAGATAGTTTAATAAAGCAGTCAGCAAATATTTTTCATACAAGGCCATATTATAGATTTTAGGCTTTGTAGGTCATGCAGTTTGTCATAACTACTTAACTCTGCAGTGGTAGCATGAAAGCAACAATAGACAATAAGTAAACAAATACACAAGGATGTGTTCCAATAATACTACTTTTATAAAGGTAGCCAGTAGCCAGGTGCAGTGGCTCACGCCTGTAATCCCAGCAGTTTGGGAGGCCGAGGCAGGCAGATCACCTGAGGTCAGGAGTTCGAGACCAGCCTCGCCAACATGGTAAAACCCCATCTCTACTAAAAATACAAAAATTAGTGGATGTGGTGGTGCGCGCCTATAATCCCAGCTACTCGGGAGGCTGAGGCAGGAGAATCACTTGAACCCAGGAGGCGGAGGTTGCTGTGAGCCGAGATCGCACCACTGCACTCCAGCCTGGGGGACAAGAGCGAGACTCTATCTCAAGGGAAAAGAAAAAAAAATGTAGCCAGCAAGCCGATCCTTGGTTTAATACAGCAGGTTTTTTTATTTTAATTTTAATTTTTTTTCCAATAGCTTTGGGGGTACAAGTGGCTTTCGGTTACGTGGATGAAGTGTATGATGGTGATGTCTGAGAGGTTAGTGTCCCCATTAACTGAGTAGTGTACATTGTACCCAATATGTAGTTTTTTATCCCTCACCTCCTTCCCACTCACCCTCATTCTGAGTCTCCAATGTCCATTATGCTACTCTGCATGCCTTTGCATAATCATAGCTTAGCTCCCAATTTATAAGTGAATATATACTGTGTTTCCATTCCTGATTACTTCACTTAGAATAATGGCCTCCAGCTCCATCCAAATTGCTGCAAAAGACTTTTATTTTGTGATTTTTGTGGCCCAGTAGTATTCCATGGAGTATATATACCACATTTTCTTTATCACTCATTGGGCGATGGGCCCTTAGGTTGGTTCCATATCTTTGCAATTGTGAACTGTGCAGCAGTTATTTTGGAGTCCAGGATGTGCTAGGCCAGGTATTTTGAGGGACACCAGCAAAGGAATCTGAGTACTGGCTTTCAATAACTTGATAATGTTATTGATGAAATGAGACCCAGATATGTCATAGAAATAAATAACAATATAAAGTAAAATATACAAGTGTAGGAGAAGATTGCTCTGGAAGTCTGGGGTAAAATGAAATCAACTTTATCCTTAAGACCTCCATAGAGGTTAACAGTTCCATCTGCTTTTACTGCTACTATTTATATGAAAGTGGACAATATTGAAGATTGTGACTTTTTGAACTCATCTATTGAGTGTTGAGCAGCTATGACAGATTATTTCTTTATGTGCCTCCATTAATGAAGTCAAGAATAGCTTCTGACAAATTGACAAAAAACAATACCCTAAGGTTAACCCATTCTGAATGCCAGTTATTATTGCTATTGCTTCATGTATATTTTTTAGACTCAGACTTGAGGTTGCTTTTAAGTTTTAGTGTGTGGTGCTGAATAGAGAATAGACATTAATCAAAAATAACGCCAGCATTCATTCTTTCACATTCAGTTCATATATTTGAAAAAATTCCCATGTCAGTATGTGTCCATGGACATGAAAAAGAAATGTAGCTTGACTAGAGTAAACACATCATAGATTACATTTTTATTACCTTATGTCCACACGTTGCATTGATAGTGTTCTCCACCAACTATGATTGCACTGGCTGTAAAATTATAATACAGGGGCTTATTAGGGGGAGAATGCCTTTGTTTCTTCTTCTTGTTGTTGTTGTTTTGTTTTTAAAAGAGTCTGATATTACACCGGAGGATCACAAACTGTATTTTCTTGTTATAAATGGCTCTTCTATCTTGGACTTAGTGGGTAGGATAAATATTTGAATTTAGAATGCGTTAGGAGTTTTAGCTATTTTAAAATTAGAAAAATGGAGAGACACTTTTTTTTTAAGTTGGGGTGGCACTCGGAAAGCTCTACCATGTTTCAAGATTAAGTTTTCACATAAACGCTAACAGGTTTCTATTTCACCCATATATAAATGATCCCCCTTGTCTCCTCTCCTAAATTATAGCCATCTCAAGTGACAACCTTGCTAGGTCTGTATCAAATAGCATTTTCAATGATAAGGCAATGATTTATATAGGTCTTAATTTGTTTTAATCTTCTGTTATCAGTGCTATAGAGATAAATTGCTTTTCTGCTGATGAAAGGAGACTAAACCAATTTTCTTGTTAGAATCTAACATTAATATATCGACTGAATGCCATTCATAAGCCTTTGTTTAGGGAAGCATTGGGCCTTCTGGCCTGTTGGAGGTGGCCATGGTCATTGCTGTTTGAAGGTGGGTTGTTTTCTCTTTTGTGTCCTGAGCCCATTGTGACTGTAAAACTGTGTGTCACCCCAGAGACTGAGGAAACAAATGAATATCAAAATGATAGGGGCAATCTTTCCCAGTGTCTTTAATTTTGACCCCACATTCTTGTTTGAATGTGAAATACCACATTAGTATGAATATGAAAGGGAGTACTCTGCAGCGATTATAAAATCGGAACTAAAATGAAGCAAATCGGTGCGTGTGCAGTTCAACTTAATAGATTATCTTCTAAGGAGTCTTCAGACAGGCTAGGAGAGTGATTTCTGCCTCGTCCTGAAGATGTTAGCAGGTTTCACCCAGTTTTGAAGTAACTTCCCTTCAAATGGTAACCGTTTCCTCAGAGGAAGCACAGGTATGGAAATGTTTCATTGCTGTCTTGGCGCCAGTGATGGAGGAGCATTTTGTGACAGGAACGTTGCATGCAGCATCAGCGTTTGTGAATAAACTGAAAGCTAACCTGCCATTTTACTTCGCCCCAGAAAACAGAGCTCTGGCAGGTATTGAGAATAGATTACAGTGTGAAGTGGCAGTATTGTGACAAGCATCCATGTATCAGTATTAAAATCGAAAGGAGCCCTCACGCACATGTGGAAGCAGTTTCTCCCGTTTTCATACTCAGTTCCCTGAGGTAACAGCATTTTGGTGTGAGAGAAAGAAGGGAATCTGACCATTCTCGTGTGGGAAGGGGGCTGAGGACAACAACTTCCTATGACAGCCACCCTGCTCCAAGCCACCGTCATCTTCATCTTTGTCTTCTTTTTTTTTTTTTGAGACAGAGTTTCGCCCAGGCTGGAGTGCAGTGGCACAATGTTGGCTCACCACAACCTCCGCCTCCCTGGTTCAAGCGATTCTCCTGCCTCAGCCTCTCGAGTGGCTGGGATTACAGGCGCCGCCACCATGCCCAGCTAATTGTAGTATTGTTAGTAGAGATAGGGTTGCTCCATGTTGGTCAGGCTGGTCTCAAACTCCCGACCTCAGGTGATCCGCCCACCTCAGCCTCCCGAAAGTGCTGGGATTACAGGCGTGAGCCACTGCACCCAGCCTGTCTTCTCCTCTTAAAAGATCTTCCTTCTGCTGTTGTCCCATAGCAGCCAGAGTGATCCTTCAACAAAACACCCCATCACATATACTCCCCCTCAAACAGCCCACACTGGTCCTTCAGAATCCTTACTGTGGCTTCAAGGTTGTACATGATATCCCCCATTTCTTCCCTGCCTCTCCCACTACTTCCTCTGTTGCTTCTTCAGCTCTGGCCATGCGGGTCTCGTGGAATTTGCCAGCCAGCCTCAACTCTTAGGGCTTCCAGGCTAGTTTTGTCATCTGCCTGCCATGTTCTTCCGGCAGCCAGCTGGGAAGATCTGAATGTCACCTCTTCACTTAAGACTCTGCCTGGTCGTTTACTTACTGAGGTCTACCTTTCCCCTCTCCCCTCAGCTCTCCCAGTCCTTCTGAACTCTGCTCTATTTTTCTTTTTCCTCTTTTTCTCCATAATACAAATCACATATTAACAGTATGACTTACTGGCTTTTTAAAAAGTCTTGCAGTAATTGTTTCTGTCCCTAGAATATAATGCCACCAGGACCAGGGCCTTCATGTTTTTCTCATTGGTTTCTCCCATGTGCCTCACATATAGTAAGGGCTATAATGTTGGCGGGCTGGAGAAATAAAAAAATGAACAGGCTCACTAAAGGCAGGATAGTTTGTCCACGTCAGAGCTGCTGTCTCAGCCGCTTTGATACCTCTGACTTCCCACTGTGGGAAAGAATAAGGATGTGGCTTATGTAGAAGGCGTAAGTCATCCAGAATACCACTGTATATTTGGAAGCAAATGTTCACCTTGAAGCAGTAATGCACTGGGAATTGGAACTGCTTTTGCAGTTAGATTTTTTCATTTGTTATGAGTGTTTAGATACACATGATCACTATTAAAAGGAAGGGAGGTAATAGCCTGCCATGGTCTACAAGGCTGTGTTAGGAGACTAAAATAAAATAAATACAAAGGTCATTTAAAAAGTTAAAAGCTTGTGAATGTGATGTTGGTAGTGCTGCTAACGTCTAGGCATCTAGAGGTCAAAACCTAGAGCTAAGGATATTGACCCCTGAGTTTTGTCTCATTTTAAGTCGTTTTCCGCGGAAAGGGGAACATACCCAGCCAGCTTGCTTGCAGAAGGCATGAGTGACCAGGTTGGCGGAGGGGCCTAAGGCCAGAACGTCCTCCGTATTCCATCCTCCATATTCCAGCACTGTGGGCTCTTTTCACTTGATCCCTGCTTTATGACCCAACTTCTGTTGAAGGTCATTTGCCAGATAGTGTTTGGGGCAGGAACAGCTGTTTCATAGAAAACAAGCCATCGTAACAAAGCATATGTTGTTTAGCCAAGTTGTGTTGCTCATTAACAAAACAAAACAACAAAAACCCTTTCCAGTGCCCCAGCGTGTGGATGGATTAGCCCTTTACTGCCCTAAAATTAGCTTTACAGCCTTTTTATGGTTCACCCAATCTTAAGAAACTTTATTTGTGTGTGTTTAGGGATGCGAATAAGTATGTTTAATGGCAGTGTTTTGCCTCTACACAATAAAATAGGGTAATTTTTTCTTCCCATGTATTAAACGAGAACACATAGAAGATGCCTAGCATGGAGGACTCTAATGAAAAGAGGCTGTTATCATTTGACCAACATGGAAATCCTAGCCTGTAGTTAGTTAGTTAGTTTGTTGGTTTTTTGAGACGGAGTTCTGCTCTTGTTGCCCAGGCTGGAGTGTAGTGGCGCGATCTCAGCTCACCTCCCAGGTTCAAGTGATTCTCCTGCCTCAGCCTCCAGAGTAGCTGGGACTACAGGCGTGCGCCACCAAGCCTGGCTAATTGTTTTTTGTTGTTTTTTTTTTTTTTTTTTTTTTAAGTAGAGACAGGGTTTCTCCGTGTTAATCAGGCAGGTCTCAAACTTCCAACCTCAGGTGATCCGCCCACCTTGGCCTCCCAAAGTGCTGGGATTACAGGCATGAGCCACCACACCCGGCCGAAATCCTAGCCTTTATCAGAGGTTCTGTGGAACCTCAGAGGTCTGTGAGCAGGATAAACTGCTCTGTGATAGTTAAAAATGCAAAACAGAAATAAACCCTCCCAAAGCCAGTTTGTTTCCACTTTCTAAGTGGTGACAGTGACCTGTGTTTTAAGTACCTTAAATATATCAGTGACCTGCTGATAGACAGCTTCCTGTTCCCTCTGTGTCCTGTGACGTCCTGTGACATCCTGACATTCCTTGAGCCCCACTCCCTTCCCAAAAGGAAGTACCTTGATGGGCGAGGACATAGGGCACACGTGTCTCCGGCCTTCTGTGGACGTAATCACAAAATGGTAGTCAGTCCTATGAATTTAATCTCTTTAGGACATAAGGATATTCACGAAATAGAAGGCGAGCTCTCTGGACATACTCCACCGTAAAATTGCTCTCTCCTTCCTCCTCAGCAGCTGCAGAGCAGTAGTCATAAACTATTAAATTCATTTAACAATATCAGCATATGTTATCCTTCTCCGCTTGACTAGACAGTAATCTGGTTTGCTGGTTGATATGAATATAGGATAATTTCACACTAATTGAGATGGGGGATTGTATGAATGGCTGAAAAAATAAAAATTTGAGTTACAGATTAAAAGAGACACAGCTTCCTCAACTATGGGAAGTAACCGGACCGTTAACAAACATTTACTTGAAGAGAAATTGTATTGCTCAGGGTTCTCCAGAGAAACAGGACCAATAGGTATATACGTATAGGAAGAGATTGATTATGCAGAATTGGCTCACACAATGATCATGGAGGCTAAGTTCCATGATCTGTTATCTGCAAGTTGGAGACCCAGGAGAGCTGGTGGTATGACTTAGTCCGAATCTAAAGGCCTGAGAACCAGGGAAGACAATGGTGTACATTTCAGGCCAGGGGCAAGAGAAGACCAATATCCTGGCTCAGGCAGCCAGGAAATAAAAAGGATGAACTGCTCCATCCTCTGCCCTTTTGATTTCAGACCCTCAGCAGATTGGGTGATGCCTGCCCATGTTGAAGAGGGTGATTTACTTTACTGAGTGCACCAGTTCCAATGCTAGTCTCATCCAGAAGCACCCTCACAAACACACTCAGAAACAATGCTTAATCTGGGCACCCTGTAGCCCAATGAAGTTGGCAGGGAAAATTAATTACCACAGAAGTATTTCTGGATTCAATGGAATAAATTGGTAGTATAGTATTCGTATTTATTTCCATGTGCCTAAAAAGAAGATTTTTATCCTTTTAAATATCCTCAGTCGTATTAAACATACCGCACATTCACGTTCCATAGTTATTCTCTTATTATATTGCTACGTGCATTTCTACTTAGGCCAGTGTGATTATAGTGATTCAGATTATAGTGTCTATCTTCTTTCCTTTATACAGTAGACAGTGTTTGCGAACCATAGGAGCTGAAAAAACTTCCTTTTACATAGTAAGTTTTATGATTCTAGTTTTCCAAAGGGGTGCTTATGTTATAGTTATAACAGTTACAGCCAGATGACTATCTTCATCAGGGAATATAACCCCAAATATTTATACATTTTCATTTGTTTCAAACATAAAATACGGTGTGCCTAAACATGTCATTCTGCCAGATTGGGCTATGCAAAATAATGTTATTGTTTTGTTTTCTGCTTTTACTTTAACTTGTTCTCATTTGAGCTCTACCAGTTAAGGTGAGAAAATGACTGAAGCGGGGGAAACATTTTGAATGCTAAATACCACGTTCATTCCAAGTTGGGATTCATTGACTTAATGATTAAGTTAAAAAAACTACTTGCATACTGGTTTGCTTGAAGCAATGGAGAAAAACATTTACCTTTTTTTCGAAAAGGATGTAATATTCAAAATTATTGTTTCGATCTTACAAATTAACAATGTACTTATTTTTGATACTTTCGACCTTTTTTATGTGGGCTACCCCTAACATTTTTTGAAAAATACATATTACTTTTCCTGTAGGTTGCACTCTGTGATCCTGTGTGTAATTCATTTTCAGTGGTTCTATTTTGTTTTTTGTTAATGTTTATATTTTCTTTTGGGTTTTTTTTCTCAATTTTTAAATTTGTCCTTTTCTTTTTTCTTTCTTTCTTTATTATTGCGCCCTCCTACCAAAACATTTTCAGTGGCTTTGAATAAAAGTAGCAGAACTTTCCCTTGGTTAGCATTAGCTCTAAGATTTGAGCAGGATGTAATAAGCAGAGGAGGAGGCAAGGCCGCTAATATGTATGAGCTCTGCCGCGTGTCACCCTGTCTGCCAGATGACTTACATGTGGTATGGTATCTCATTTTCCCAGCACTCCTATCATATCGTGTGGCATGTTATCACCACTTGATAAAGAAACTGGAACATGGAGTGCTTAAGTTTCCTGCCCCAGGTCACAGCCCATCTGAAAAAGAAATGGAATTCAAATCCAAATGTGCTTGATTGCAAAGCCCCCACATGGCTCTTTCCTTCCTTCCTTCTCCCTGTTGCTGCCAATGTGAGAAGGAACACCACTCCCTCATTTGCTACAGAGAAGATAGGGGCAGCTGTGTAAAGGCACCAGGAATATGCCCTGCCTCCTTCCTTCCACTTGAAAGCAACATCTGGATAGACACTCAACTGCTTATATTTTTTGAAAAATGATTATTAATCAGGATTGAAGTGGAGGGAAAAAATCAAAACGAATGTTGCTCTTTAAAATGAAAGATACTGTTTAATTATTGAACAGCCTTCCGGTTTTAGTTAATATCTTTGAAGACTTTGGATTAAGATTCCAGACATTTTCTTGAAGGGTGTAGAAAACGTATTTAACTTCAAGTTTAGTTTCAAAATGACTTAGCTATAAATTCTTCTCATTCAAGTCCTCTTTGAGGTATTATATCCCAAATGTAATACACAAGTATTAATAATTTGATAGGAATACTTGGAACATTCGTGATATTTGAATAACCTTTTGAATGAAACAATTGATTTGACCTAAAAAGATAGTGAAAACATCTCATTTCATTTTTTATGTTAAATGTGCTTCTTCTTAAGTCAAAATCCTTTTTTCTTTTAAGCTCATAAATACTCTGAATTCTCACTAGTCATTACTAATCTTTTGGAAAATTGCTTCTATAGGTATTATAATTCACTTGGCTCATGAGTTAAGACATTTTTGTTTTATAGTGTACTCTTGAATTTTATAGGTATTTATGTTTTCACATAATATAGCAGTGTATGTTGCAGTTCAAATATTGCTTAGCAGTATTGGTTGAATTCAAAATAGAAATCACTTTTTGACAACTGGCATAATGAATTCATTGACTAGTGTCAAATTTGTGAAGGCAGAAAGGTCCTTTTGTGATTCAAAAATGTGTTTATTGATTTTTTTGTGTGTGGAGTTTCACATACTGTCTCATAAAGGTTGTCTTTGTAGTTAAGTTATCTAAAATACATCATACAATTTACCTTTTCTCTGGGGTGCAGTTATTCTACAACAGGCTAATTACAGTTATCTTTGGTTTCTGCAGGAGTCTGAATGTATGATATTGATGATATCATCATTTACTTTCAGAGCTGCAAAATATGAATTCAGGAAAGCATGGGGATTTGGAAAAACGTGTCTATCCAGCACCAACTGTTTTTGCTCTTTGCATGCTTGTTTCGTAAAGAACTCTAATACTATATTGCAAAGTGGACCATTTTAAAGATTTTTCCTTCATTCTGTACTTGGGAATGATGAAACACATCCTTACTGTGCTGCACAGTGTCTCATGGTGTTCTCTTAAACAGCATTAACGTCTTGTATGCGCTGCTTTACTAAATTCTCTGTTCCGAGAAATAACTGAAAATATGGCTTTCTTTTAAACAAGTGGATATTCTGTTGTTGGTGTTTTTTTGTTTTTTTGTTTTTTTCCTCAAACCTCCTTCTCTTCTACTTTATAGTTCCTACAACAGCAGCCAGTACCCCTGATGCCGTTGACAAGTACCTTGAGACACCTGGGGATGAGAATGAACACGCCCATTTCCAGAAAGCCAAAGAGAGACTTGAGGCCAAGCACCGAGAGAGAATGTCCCAGGTAAGTCTGGCACTTCCATCATTCAGCCCTACGATATCAGGAAACCTCAGTCTCCCCCACGGGCCTGCTGGCTTTATCAAGATCTTTAAAGATGCAGAGTTCTAATTTTAAATGTTTACTGTGTGGGCACAGTTTGTGAGTTTTTTGCATCCTCCATGAACATGCTGCCTAAGAAGGATCCAAGTATAGTTGGATTTTGTAAGCACAAATTAAATGATGTCCATAACATTCTCTCTGGTGAAGAAAGGTACTTGGCATTATTATTCTGTATATATGTAGTACCTGTAATCAACATATTGTAAATTAAAATCCATCTAAGAGCATTTTTCTCTTTAGTAAAGATGAGTTTCTGTATTAAATCCCAGACTGTTATAATTGTGAACCTACCATTGTTTACAGTCTACAGAATCATAGAGACTTAAAACTGAGCTGAACCATAGTGATTATTTCATCTAGTCTCCTAAGTGATACATAATGGAATAGAGGTTCAAAGAGTGGCTTCCCATTTTAGCACAAAGCAAAATCAGTGAGCCAGAGACAACATTTAGAATCCAGGCCTTTCTTGCTCGTAGTACGGTACTGCTTTCACTATACTTTGCTGGGGGAAAAAAAAAACCGTGGTTTGGTTTGGTTTGGTATTTTTTTTTTTTTAGCAGATCCTTAATTAAGCAAATTGAAAAATAACTTGTGTCTAAAACATGGCTAATCCATATATACTATCTATACTATCTATACTATCAACTACAATTTAAGCTATGTCTACTACCAGGCACTGGATGTTGTATTGGAGTTTGATAATACAGAGAATTTTAGCCCTTGCTCAGATTCCTCATTCATTCATTCATTCATTCAGTCAACAAATATGGGCATATTATTTTCCAGTCACTTTTTCAATTTGTAGTCTACAAACCTGGGAGTGAATGTGGGGGAAAAAAAAAAAAAAGTTGGACATATAAGTGAATGAATAAAGATCTCAGGTTAAAGTAAGCCATTCATTTTTAGTGTTAATATTCTGTGGCAAATATCAGAAGATAGGAGAAATTTTTGTCATACTTAGATACTTAAAAGGTCTGTTGAGAGACATTAAATGCAATTTATGAATGAGACTGCTGCATATTTTCTAAGACCATAGTCAGTCTTTAGTAGACAATTAATCTTGCTTTCCTGTAATTTCTGATCTGGGTCCCTGTTGACCCCAGAAGATTCCTCCCTGCCAGGGCCAAATGAATGGCCTCTGAGCATGTCTTGCACATGCAAACCAATCAGTCAAACGCTCCTAACTCCCAACCATATTCTTTACTTACCTCTTATACTCTGGGCCACTATACACCTGCTGTAATCACCCCAGAGCCGGGTACCGGACCACTAGGGAAAACCTCATGCCCCATCACCATTATTTGAACTAGTCAGTCCTAAACGTGCCTACCTGCTTCGCGCATTCTTTCCATGAAAACCACAGAGAGCTCTTGTTCATGTGTTCCCCTCCTGACCAACCCTGATGCTTCCCGTATGAGCCTGCTTGTAGTGGCATATACCGGCTTCTTGGGAGCTGTGAGTAACAAACTGTCTTTTCCATGATAATCATCTCCTGACCTCTTGGCCTCACCTGAATAATAAGAAAACCTACACTTGAAAACATATAACTAATAATGTGTCTAGAAAGGTACAACACAGATACTGTGTTTTGGTTTGTTTTGTTTTTTTGTTGGTTTGTTTTGCCTTCAGATGAGTAACAATACTTGGATCTACTTTGGTATAATAACATAAAGAGGGAAAACGCCTTATAATCACTATACTTTTGGCTCTGGAATATAATGTGCAGTTCTAGTGGTTGCCCATGATGAAAACCTAGCAGCGAATTGAACTAGAAAGCTAACCACAGGGAATTAGTGAGTTTTCACCTGATGCCAAAAAAATCAGATTTTTCATTAGGAAAGACATAGGCACTGTCCCGAAAGCATTGGAGGACTATGAATCATACTTATTGCCACTGAAATGTCCTCCTATCTCCCTTCTTTATGAAGCTTTCAGAGGCTTCCTGTGCCCTCACAAATCCACTTCTGGGCACATGAAGTCTTAAAAAAAAGAACAATGACAAAAATAAACACCGAATGCTCAGCTTGTCATTTTCAGCGCCTACCGCTGTACCCTGACTCTGGTCTTCCTACCACCTCTTCCTTCTCAACTGTTACCCTTGCCTTCTGTACAGCGTTAAACTGCTGTTCTGATCACGCCACTCTGCTCACCATCTGCTCATCTCATCTTGGACTTCCCTTTGTCCTCGGCATTGACTTCTCCTGGAAATGCCCCCCCACCCTTCTTCACATTGGCACATCTCACCCATTCCTTACACCCCACTTCATACTCAGAATGAGACAGACAGTCATTGCCCTTACCTTTCATTTAATTCTAAATATTTGCTCTCCGGTTTTATTAGTGATTTTTCGACACACCTGCGTTATCTTTCCAGCTGGATTGTAAACTCCTTTTAGTACCTCTAAGTTCATGTAAGTCTTACTAACCTTGCATTTATCTTGGACCCACTTAGTCATTTTTTTAAAATTTTGTGGTTTTTTAATCCTGGTTTTTTTATCCTAGTATAACTTGGTCATTTTTGATCTTATTAAGAAAACGTATTTC